>NC_073383.1:6280487-6620487 GCF_028641065.1 Leucoraja erinaceus
GAAAATATGATTTGTTTGAAGTTAAAAGGCACTGCCTGAAATGGTTGTTTGGGTGCTTTGGCTTGGTTGAAAGGCACTACTTACTGCAAATGGTGACTTGGGTGCTTTGGCTTGAAGTTGAAAGGAACTACTTACTGCAAATGGTGGCTTGGGTGCTTTGGCTTGAAGTTGAAAGCAAAATGGTTGCATGAAGTTGAAAGGCACTACTTACTGCAAATGGTGGCTTGGGTGCTTTGGCATGAAGTTGAAATGCACTACTTACTGCAAATGGTGGCTTGGGTGTTTTGGCTTGAAGTTGAAAGGCACTACTTACTGCAAATGGTGGCTTGGGTGCTTTGGCTTGAAGTTGAAAGGCATTACTTACTGCAAATGGTGGCTTGGGTGCTTTGGCTTGAAGTTGAAAGGCACTATTTACTGCAAATGATGGCATGAAGTTGAAAGGCACTACTTACTGCAAATGGTGGTTTGGGAGCTTTGGTTTAAAGTTGAAAGGCAGTACTTACTGCAAATGATGGCTTGGGTGCTTTGGCTTGAAGTTAAAATGCACTATTGACTGCAAATGGTGGCTTGGGAACTTTGTTTTAAAGTTGAAAGTCACTACTTACTGCAAATGGTGGCTTGGGAGCTTTGGCTTGAAGTTTAAAAAATTCACCGTTCTCTCTGCTGCCCCTGCTGGAGAGAGGGGGAGGGACTATAAAACCAGGAAGTCCTGTGCCTCACTCAGTCTCTGGAAGATGGATGAAGCCAAGGGTCACGTCTCTCTAAGCTCTGAATAACTGAACAAATGTCTACACAACTGTGAGTACCCTTAATGTAGTTTGAAAATGAAAATATGTTTTTTTTTTAAGTATAAAGGCCTTGCCTGAAATGGTTGTTTGTGTGCCTTGGATTGAAGTTGAAAGGCACTACTTACTGCAAATGGTGGCTTGGGAGCTTTGGCTTGAAGTTGAAAAGCACTACTTACTGCAAATGGTGGCTTGGGTGCTTTGGCTTGACGTTGAAAGGCACTACTTACTGCAAATGGTGGCTTGACGTTGAAAGGCACTACTTACTGCAAATGGTGGCTTGAAGTTGAATGGCACTACTTACTGCAACTGGTGGTGTGGGTGCATTGGCTTGAACTTGAAAGACACTACTTACTGCAGATGGTGGCTTGGGTGCTTTGGCTTGAAGTTGAAAGGCACTACTTACTGCAAATTGTGGCTTGAAGTTGAATGGCACTACTTACTGCAACTGGTGGTGTGGGTGCATTGGCTTGAAGTTGAAAGGCACTACTTACTGCAAATGGTGGCATTAAGTTGAAAGGCACTACTTACTGCAAATGGTGGCTTGGGTACTTCGGTTTTAAGTTGAAAGGAACTACTTACTGCAAATGGTGGCTTGGGTGCTTTGGCTTGAAGTTGAAAGGCACTACTTACAGCAAATGGTGGCTTGGGTGCTTTGGCTTGGAGTTGAAAGGCACTACTTACTGCAAATGGTGGCTTGGGTGCTTTGCTTGAAGTTGAAAGGCACTTCTTACTCCAAATGGTGGCTTGGGTTCTTTGGCTTGAAGATGAAAGGCACTACTTACTGCAAATGGTGGCGCAGTTGAAAGGCACTACTTACTGCAAAAGGTGGCTTGGGTGCTTTGCTTGAAGTTGAAAGGCACTACTTACTGCAAATGGTGGCTTGGGTGCTTTGGCTTGGGTGCTTTGGCTTGAAGTTGAAAGGCACTACTTACAGCAAATGGTGGCTTGGGTGCTTTGGCTTGAAGTTAAAAGGCACTACTGCAAATGCACTTACTTCCTGTTTGCACTCTAAATTGATTTTAGATATAACGCTACCACTTACGGCTGTGAATGTTGGCCATCTTACTCAGTCCCCCTCCGCTGAGCAAGTGCAGAGAATTCTTCCCATCAATGAAAAATAAAAGTGTTATTAGTGTTTAAAAAATGTTGAGAATCTCTCTCTTGTCAATCACGCCATGAAAGCCACACCTTTTCCGGTAGGACGGGGAGGGGTTTTAAAACCCGGAAGTGTGGGTGTGGCTCTGTCTTTGTATGATGGGGGAGGGAGTGGTCACGACTGTCTGAGCTGTGAATCAATTGAACACACTGATTGTCTACTGAACTGTGAGTTCGGTGTTTTGTGTGGTTTTATGATGGTTTCACCCTGCATGAAATGGTATGAAGCTGCATTTGAATTTGGTGGCCTTGCACCCTGCTTGAAATGGAATGAAATTGCCCTTGGATTTGGTGTCCTTGCACACTGCTTGAAATGGTATGAAACTGCACTTGAATTTGGTGGCCTTGCACCCTGCTTGAAATGGTATGAAACTGCACTTGAATTTGGTGGCCTTGCACCCTGCTTTAAATGGAATTTCAAGGAATAGCCGTGAGTCAACTCCAGCCCACCAGCCGTGAGTGAGTGAGCTGCCAGCACAACAGGCTTGAGTGACTGAGCTGCCAGCCCAAGAATCCATTCGGCCAACAATATCCATACTAGCCCTCCGGAAACCAGTCCCTTCAGCCCACAACACCCATATTAGTGCTCCAGAAAGCCTCCCCCCCCCACTGGCCACCAATATTGGCATTGGTGGATAGGTGGAATATTGCATTGGGGGACCAGCCCTCCCGTGTGATACTGGGACCCAACGGGTCCCAATTAATCTGGTAATCTTATATGTTTCAATAAGAAACCCTCTCATCCTTCTAAATTCCAGAATATACAGCCTAAAGCCCAGCCACTCCATTCTCTCAGCATATGACAATCCTGCCATCCCAGGAATTAACATTGTAACACCCTGGGGAGTTTTAGCATTTGTTTTTGGTTATTAATTAATTGATTTTTTTTTGTTATTATATTTTTCTGTGTGCTATTGTGCTACTGGGCCTGTTACACTGCTGCACGTAAGATCTTTTGTCAGTACAAACTATAATTAAACGTTTAAGAAAGAACTCCAGATGCTGCAAAAATCGAAGGTAAACAAAAATGCTGGAGAAACTCAGCGGGTGAGGCAGCATCTATGGAGAGATGGAATAGGTGAAGTTTTGGGTCGAGAGCCTTCTTCAGACACTCTTAGTTAAACACTCTTCAACTCTCTTGAAAGGGGGGAAGATTTAATGGGAACCTGAGGGGTAACATTTTCACGCAAAGGGTGGTAGATGTATGTAACAAAATGCCAGAGCAGGTACTTTCACATTTAAGAAATATTTAGACAGATAGATGGACATTATAGGTTTGGAGTGATATGGGCAGGTGGGACTAGTGTAGATGTGGCATGTTGGCCAGTGTGGGCAAGTTGGGCCGATGGGCCCGTTTCCATGCTGTATGGCTCCACAAGTCTCTCTGACTATGATTTAAACAGTTGGAGAGGCAGAAATGTTTTGGTGACATTTTGCAGGGGAAGGCACATCTGAACTGACTAAACAGTGAGTTATTGTAGAAGGAACAAGATGTACAACGGCTAGTTTTGCCAACTGTCCCGTATTAGCAGGTTTATCCTGTATATTGGGCTAAATTGGTTTGCCCCATACGGGACCGTCCTTGTCCCTTATTTGACTGCCACTACAGGTGCTCCTCAACATACGATGGGGTTACGTTCCGATAAACCCATCGTAAATCAAAAATATCGTAAGTCGAAAATGCATTTTATATATTAATACACCTAATCTTCTGTACCATCACCAGAGTGTTCAGGGTTGGGCCGCCAGGCGCTTGCGGGCTTTCATTCTCCGGGTTAGTTTCCCCTCCCTCTCTCTCCTCTTCAGTCCTCTGCCTCTGGGAGTGTTTTCAATTTCCACGTTTTAATTATGAAATCTCTTTGCCGTCTCTCAACCGCCCACAGTAGTATATCACATATCTTATCACATTTATTGTACCCCTTCATTTTTTAAGCTTTAAAGAAAGATAGAAATAAAGAAAGTAAAGAAAGATAGTCATGTTAGTGTAAAAGAGTGATCAAAAAGAAAAACCCATTAAACAAAGAATCAGAGAAGAAAGTTAAAAAATAGGCCATAGAAAAAAAAGAAACGAAAGCTCTATTATAAATACCGTGCTAAAGGGACATACCAACTTCATATTATTCATCCCCCCTTACCAGAACCTGACACCATTTCTTTTTTAAAGTATTGTTGCACCTCGGCCAAGGGATTTTTTCCCCACTCAATCTAGTAATCTTATATGTTTCAAAAAAAAAAAAAAAAATCCTGGCCAAGAGATTTTTTTCCTTCCCCCTTCCTTCCTTCCCCTCAGTACAGATTAACTGGCGAAGATTGGGAGAGGGATGTGGGCATTGCTGGAGCGGTAGAGAATACAGTGAACCCCAGCAGTCACCAAGGTCTGTGCCTTCATACCGGGTACTTAGTGACCGAGCCACTTCACAGTTTAAACATTCCAGAACGACAGCTTCACAAAGGCCATGAGAAGATCCACATAAACGAGACTGAGGTGTAGTGTGTCTCCAACTACAAATTTCTCGGGATACACATCTCTGAGGATCTGTCCTGGTCCCTCAACACCGACAAACTGATTAAAAAGGCGCAGCAGCGCCTCTACTTTCTGAGGAGTCTTAAGAAAGCTCACCTGTCCCCTCAGATCCTGTCCAACCTCTACCGCTGTACCATAGAAAGCATCCTGACCACCTGCTTCATGGTGTGGTACAGCAGCTGCACCACAGCTGACAGGAAGGCACTGCAACGGGTGGTGAAAACCGCCCATCACATCATCTGTGCCCCGCTCCCTGCCATGGATGCCCTTCACCGCACACGGTGTCTGAGACGGGCTGGCAAAATCATTAAGGACCCCTCACACCCCAACCATGGACTGTTTGCCCTCCTCCCATCAGGGAGGCGGTACAGGAGCCTCAGGTATCACACCAGCAGGCTAAGGAACAGCTTCTTCCAAAACACCATTACCCTGCTGAACACAGGCCCGGCGCTAGCCCCTCCCCGCCTTCTCATCAGTATTATTTATAGTTCATATCATTTACAGTTAAGCTCTATTCACCAGAATATAGCACGTCAATCTTTTATCTGTATATATGTATATGCCTATGTACTTAGATCAATATATCCCCATTTGTATATATTAATCAGCATTTTACTACTTTGCACTCTGGTTAGATGCTAAACTGCATTTCATTGTACCTGTACTTGTATTTGTGCAATGACAATAAAGTTGAATCTAATCTAATCTAATCTAAAACTTTCCTTACCTTGGATCCCCCTCAGCAGTTTGTGCAGCAAAGAGTTTGTCCTAATGTTGATATGCTCTGGAGCACCAGATGTGTTGTCTGTTGTCTCTGTTCTGCTTCCCTCCAGCTATGTGTGTGTGTGTGTGGTCTTCTCTGTGTAGATGTTCCAGGAACAGTGAAGACTTGCAGTGACAAAAGCTCCTCCCACAGCAGCACGGAACAGGTGACAAAAATAAGGGCAAAGTTCAGCTCTCCGACTACATTCCTTAAACCAGTTTTTTTTTAATTTCAAATTAGACTTTATTCAAGTAATAAATATATACAATGCGTGAACCATGCGAAAAATTCATCCGACATTTTCAGAGGCTATACAAATTGTTCAATACAGTTTATACATTTTTCCAATTCCACAAAACTGTTCCCCACCCGCGCCACTCGTGTGGCTCCTGTCCAAGTAACACATATATACAACTAGACTAAGTGAAGGAAGCAGAACAGAGACAACAGACCATTGGGTCCCTTGTTCACACGGGAGGGCTGGTCCCCCGACGCATTATTCCACCTCTCCACCAATTCCAATATTGGTGGCCAGTGGGGGGGGGGGGGGGGGGGGGCTTTCTGGAGCGCTGGTATGGGTGTTGTTGGCTGCAGGGACTACTGGTCTCCCAAGGGCTAGTATGCACACTGTGGGCCAAATGGATTCTTGCGGTGGCAGCTCAGTCCCTCAAGCCTGATGTGCTGGCAGCTCACTCACGGCTGGTGGGCTGGCAGTTGACACGGCTATTCTTTGAAATTCCATTTCAAGCAGGGTGCAAGGCCACCAAATTCAAATGCAGTTTCCTACCATTTCAAGCAGGGTGCAAGGCCACCAAATTCAAGTGCAGTTTCGTACCTCTTCGAGCAGCGTGCAAGGCCACCAAATTCAAGTGCAGTTTCATACCATTCAAGGAGGGTGCAAGGCCACCAAATTCAAATGCAGGTTCATACCATTTCATGCAGGGTGCAACAACACCACATTCAAATGCAGTTTCATACCATTTCATGCAGGGTGCAAGGCCGCCACATTCAAATGCATTTTCATACCATTTCAAGCACCATAAAACCACACAAAACACCACACTCACAGTTCAGTAGACCTCTCCCTCTCCATCATACAGAGACTGAGCCACACCCACACTTCTGGGTTTTATAATCCCTCCCCCTTTCACCGGAAAAGGTGTGGCCTTCATGGCGCGATTGACAGGAGAGAGATTCTCAACATTTTTTAAACACTAATAACACTTTTATTTTGCATTGATGGGAAGAATCCTCTGTACCTGATCAGCAGAGGGGGAATGAGTAAGATGGGCAAAAATCACAGCCATAAGTGGTAGCATTTTACCTAAAATCAATATAGTGCAAACCGGAAGTTGTCAAGTTTAGCCAAACAACCATTTGCAGTGCATTTTTACTTCAACCCAAACAACCACTTGCAGGGCATTTTCGCTTCAACCCAAACAACCACGCAGTGTATTTTTGCTTCAACACAAAGAGCCATTAGCAGTGCATTTTCGCTTCAACCCACAGAGCCATTAGCAGTGCATTTTCACTTCAACAACCCAAAGGGCCATTAGCAGTGCAGTTTCACTTCAACAACCCAAAGCCATTAGCAGTGCATTTTCACTTCAACAACCCAAAGCCATTAGCAGTGCATTTTCACTTCAACAACCCAAAGAGCCATTAGCCGTGCATGTTCACTTCAACAACCCAAAGAGCCATTAGCAGTGCATTTTCACTTCAACAACCCAAAGAGCCATTAACCATATATAACCATATAACAATTACAGCACGGAAATAGGCCATCTCGACCCTTCTAGTCCGTGCCAAACACTTATTCTCCCCTAGTCCCATCTACATGCACTCAGACCATAACCCTCCATTCCTTTCCCGTCCATATAACTATCCAATTTATTTTTAAATGATAAAATCGAACCTGCCTCCACCACCTCCACTGGAAGCTCATTCCACACAGCTACCACTCTCTGAGTAAAGAAGTTCCCCCTCATGTTACCCCTAAACTTCTGTCCCTTAATTCTCAAGTCATGTCCTCTTGTTTGAATCTTCCCTACTCTCAGTAGGAAAAGCTTATCCACGTCAACTCTGTCTATCCCTCTCATCATTTTAAAGACCTCGATCAAGTCCCCCCTTAACCTTCTGCGCTCCAAAGAATAAAGACCTAACTTGTTCAACCTTTCTCTGTAACTTAGTTGCTGAAACCCAGGCAACATTCTAGTAAATCTCCTCTGTACTCTCTATTTTGTTGACATCCTTCCTATAATTAGGCGACCAAAATTGTACACCATACTCCAGAATTGGCCTCACCAATGCCTTGTACAATTTTAACATTATATCCCAACTTCTATACTCAATGCTCTGATTTATAAAGACCAGCACATCAAATGCTTTCTTTACCACCCTGTCTACATGAGATTCCACCTTCAGGGAACTGTGCAGTTATTCCTAGATCCCTCTGTTCAACTGCATTCCTTAATTCACTACCATTTACCATGTACGTCCTATTTTGATTTGTCCTGCCAAGTTGTAGCACCTCACACTTATCAGCATTAAACTCCATCTGCCATATTTCAGCCTACTCTTCCAAATGGCCTAAATCTCTCTAAATCATTAGCAGTGCATTTTCACTTCAACAACCCAAAGAGCCATTAGCAGTGCATTTTTACTTCAACCCAACCATATTTTCATTTTCAAACCACATTCAGGGCACTCACAGTTGAGTAGACATGTGTTCAGTGTTATTCAGAGCTCAGAGAGACATGAACCTCTGGCTTTCTCCATCTTGCAGAGACTGAGTGAGGCACACCATTTCCTGGTTTTATAGACCCTCCCCTCCCTCCACCAGGGGCAGCAGAGAGAATGGCAAATTATTTAAAAACATTAATATCTCTCTGATTTTTCATCGATGGGAAAAATCCTCTGGTCCCGGAAGGGGGAGGGGGGCTCTGAGCAAGGTGGCCAAAATGACGGCCGTAGGTGGCGGCGTTCTCTCGGAAATCGCAGCATAGCGAGCCAAAAGCGGTCAAGATCAGACTTTTATGCATATTAAGAATATGATTTATTGGTTGGATAGTTCTACACAACAGACAGAATGGATAAAAATGGAGAAGGAGGATTGTCATCCTTGTAATATAGGAACGATCCTCTTTTCCCCGAAAAAACTGAATAACACAATATATAAGAAGAACCCAATTATATATGGTACAATAAGAATTTGGAAACAAATAAAATTATCTTTAAAATTAAGAAATCTATCACTGTTAATGCCAATTGCGAATAACCCTTTATTTAAACCATCTCTTATTGATAAGACATATAACCAATGGGAAAGTCTCGGAATTAGAAGGATCAGGGATATGTACGAAATGGGAAACCTACTATCATTCCAACAACTACAATTAAAATTTAAATTGAAAAACAACCAATATTTTAAATATCTTCAGATTTGCGACTTTGTGAAAAAATATATACAAGGATATCAAAAAGTAACTCCTGACTTATTGGAAGAAGCAATGAATATTGAAGCTGACTCACAAAAATTAATATCCTATTTATATAATAGTATTCTAAATATAGACCTACCATCGACAGAGGTACTTAGCGAAGAGTGGGAACGGGAATTAATGATAAAAATTAAGAAGGTTAAATGGGAAAAATACCTGATATATATTCATAAATGTTCAATTAATGTAAGACATAATCTAATTCAATTTAAAATTGTACATAGATTATATTATTCAAAAACAAGATTGAACAAATTTTATCCAAATATATCCGCCACTTGTGATAAATGTCTAGTCCAAAAGGCAACTATAACACACTCCTTAGTTTCCTGCATAAAACTTTATAGATTTTGGAATGATATTTTTGAAATACTTACAAAATTATTCAAGACAAGAATGGAACCTAATACTGAAATGATTATATTTGGTGTAATGGAAGATGGGAATAAATTGAACACATCTCAAAATCTATTCCTTAATTATGGTTTAATAATAGCAAAAAAATTAATACTTAAATTTTGGAAGGGTACATCAATACCAACGCTTAAAATGTGGATTGCAAGTATGTTGGACACCGCTCATCTTGAGGAAATGCGATTCCTCCTAATGGATAAATCAGACCAATTCATAACGAGTTGGTCTCCATTCGTCGTTTTTTTGGAATCATATGGTGCAACACAATTGTAAAAAATAACTGTTTCAGGACTGGACGAGGGTTGGTCAAGACTATAAATAATGATCTCCTTTTCTTTTCACTATTTTCTCTCTCAACTTTCTTCATTTACTCGTTTTCTTTCTTCACACACTATATATTTCACATCTTTCTATCCTTTACTATCTAACTTCTTTTTCTTATTCTCATCTTTTTTCAATGTAACAAAAAAAAAAAAAAGAAGTTGTACATAAAATGTATTATGAAAATATATATTAGGCACTTTGGTGCCATATGACTGTGCATACTGCTAATAAAATAAAATATATAATAAAAAAATAAAATAAATAAAAAATAAAAAAAGATCAGACTTTTAGTAATATAGATGCGTGAACCGTGCAAAAAATTAATCCGACATTTTCGGAGGCTATACAAATTGTTCAATACAGTTTATACATTTTTCCAATTCCACGAAAATGTGGCTTCCTGGCTTGGGATAACTTCCCTTATTTTGAAGGGCGTCTCCACCATACCGTGCCCCCCATGTCCAGCAGCGGAAGGACCCTAGATTGTGGCCCTCCCCCACCGAGCCTTGGCGTTGGCTGCACCGATCTTCAGTGAGTCCCTCAGCACGTATTCCTGCAGTCTGCAGCGGGCCAGTCGGCAACATTCCCTGACTGACATCTAGCTCTGCTGGGTGGTGAACAACGCTCGGGCAGACCAAAGAGTGTCTTTCACCGAGTTGATGACCTTCCAGCAGCACTCGATGTCAGTCTCTGAATGTGTCCCTGGGAACAGTCTGTAAATCACAGAGTCCACTGTGACGGAGCTGTTTGGGATAAAGCGTTCCAGGGACCCTTGCATACTTCTCCAGACTCTTTTTGCAAATCCACACTCTGCAAAGCGGTGGGCAACCGTCTCCTCTCCACCGCAACCGTCCTGGGGGCAGTGTGCGCTGGCAGTGAGGTTCCGACAGATCATTCCTTAAACCACTGAGAAACAGCACATAACCTCAGTTCCTTCACATCATGTAGTTCCTGCACTAATGTCAACCCTTTCCCTGCCGGCACTCACACTTCACCTCTGGAGAGTCGGTAATCTCCACCCATCTGTGAACGCTGTTTGTTTACTTGATGAGATGCCCACAAGGAAAGGTGGAAAGACGCACAGAGACGTGGTGTTGGCACCAAAGAATTTCACTGTGCTTTGCACATGTGACATTAAAGTGCCATTATACCAGTGATGGGAAGGGTGTCGCTAATATTCAGTTCAGTTTCAGTCAGTTGAATTGAGTTTAGTTTGTTGTCACATGTACCGATGTACAGTGAAAAGCTTTTGTTGCATGCTCACCAGTCAGCTGAAATGATTACAATCGAGCCATTTACAGTGGACAGATACATGATAAGGGAATAACGTTGTGTGCAAGGTAAAAGCAGCAAAGTCCGGTCAAGGAGAGTCCGAAGGTCACCAATGAGGTAGATAGTAGTTCTGCGCTGCTCTCTGGTTGTGGTAGGATGATTCAGTTGCCTGATAACAGCTGGGAAGAAACTATCCCTGAATCTGGAGGAGTGCGTTTTCGCACTTCTATACCTTTTGCCCGATGGGAGAGGGGAGGGAAAGGGAGTGGCCAGGATGTGACTTGCCCTTGATTATGCTGCTGGCCTTGCCGAGGCAGCATTAGGTATAAATGGAGTCAATAGAAGGGAGATTGGTTTCGTGATGGTCTGGGCTGTGTCCACAATTTGCTACAATTTTGCTTGGATGGAGCCGTTCCCAAACCAAGCTGTGATGCATCCTGATAAAATGCTTCCTGTAGTGCATCTGTAGAGGTTGGGAGAGTTGTACTAAGAATATCTTCAGTCCACACGGTGAGTCTGACTTCATCTGGTAGCCAAAAAGAATTCAATTGGTTGCATAAAAACTGTAATTATGTTCCTACAGCTTACCCCCTTATGGGCCTGTCCCACCAGCATGCGATTGCATGCGTCTCGCGCGACCAAACGGAAGCGGAGTTTGTGCTAAGTTTGCGGTAAGTACGCGCAAAGTTCACGCAAAGTTCGCTCGTGACGTAATTTACGTCATACTCACCAATCAGCTGGGCAGGAGGCGGGCCGACAGAATTTGGACGTCACGCGGCGTCGGGCTGTGACGTCATCACGCAACGGCATGCCGGGGGTGACGTCATCGTGCAATGCCACACGCTAGGTGTACGCCATCAAGACGCTGCGTACGCCCTCAATGTGCCTGCGCGCCGACAGGCCGTTCGGACGCGGAATTTTCGGACTGGGATTTTCGGAGCCCCGCGCGATGTCGGGATTAGCCCCGCACAACTCCGTACGCCTCTGCGGTTCGAAATGGGACCGGCCCCGCTCGGCCGTACGCCTCAAGCAACCACGTTTGGTCGCGCTAGACGCATGCAATCGCATGCTGGTGGGACAGGCCCTTTAGTCTAGTTCAGTCAAACAATGAGTCAACCACTAGATCAACCAATTCTTTATTGTCACTAACACAAACGAACTTCCTATATGATACCTAACCACCACGGGCCCTATCCTTGTCTCTACTCGTTCAAGCCCCTCAGCCTCGTGCGAGCAGACACCTCCAGCAAGTCACAGTCCCTAGTGTACTTCCAGAAGATCGACTCCGATCCATTTGGTGTCCCCTCTTTTATCGGGTATCGGACCTGTGGCGCGAAACTATATGGGGGGGGGGCAGCCCCTACAAGCCAATCACAAATATAGATCATACAATACATTTATTGACAATTCCCTAACCCAATCACAAACTACTCCATTACATTGTTTCCACAGAAGCTTCCAGATGGAAGACAGCTCACCAAAGTAAAGGAACATTTCCCCAAGTAATATAAACAATTTGAACAAGGCTCCACAATTTAACCAATCACAAGATAACAGCACAAACACTCTGCAACATAATTTACAATACTTTACAACACCCCATCCTATGACCAATCCTAATCATGCATTTGCAAACCTGCTCAGCTCCTTCTGCAAAACCCTCTTACATATTAACAATAAGAAGGACATCTGGACCTCATGTTATCCTCAAATTCTTCCCAGGGTCCAGTCACCTTGGAGCCATGACTCATAGCCCTGCAACCATTCACAGAAAGAGGACACGCAGGCTTTGCAAATGCAGAGATTCTCCAATTTGTGACATGTTTTACTTGGCCAATATTATCAGCTTATGTTTTTTTATGCAACCATTTGAATGTTCCCTCTAAGCTGTTCCCTGTGTGCACACACACAGGGTCCTTCTGGCACACAGGGTGCTCATAGTAAACAATTAACTTCTACCTAGTCTTAAAATGTTCTATTAGTGAAAATATTAAGCTCTGTGAAATTTGAATTAAATCGAAAGTTGTTTAGGGGGTCCACCGGTAGTTGGAGGGCTACGTCCTCTACTATGTGCATACGGCAGCTATTTGAATAGCATCCATTAATGAATTTAACATATATTAGATGCCTTTAGTGGTTATTGTAAATATTAGTGCTATGTTCTAGTGAGTCCTTTTTGTTCAGATGGTATGTTTAAAACAACATAAGGCAGCTTTTTTGGAGTTTAAATATGTGCACAATAATAGCTGCCATATATATTTTTTGCAAGTTTTGGTGAATTTCATAAAAATACATGTGGTTTTACAGTTGGTGCTTTCTCATACAAATTGGTAATTGATGATATTTGGTTTTTCTTCCAATTCTGTGAAAGATTAAGTCAAGTTTATTTTTAGTGTGCTGGAAAGTACATTACCAAAAGCTTGACAAGGGGAATATCTAATTGCATGAGTGTGGAATTTCCCTGTCTATTTTTAGTCATGGGGACTGTCTGCAATCCTTATTGTGTTGGTGAATTGGGATTATTTATCATTTTTCTTTCTTTCTTTTAAAATCTTTTGATTGGTTTATTTTCCAAAAAAACAAAAATAAAACATAAAAAACAGAGCAAAAAGAATAATGATAAACATAACAATGATATTGATACATCAGGATTACATTAATAGCAGGTATAACCTAATATGAGGCTAGTGTCAAAATACACATTGAATATAGACCTCTCGGTCTCTATGTAAATATAGTTAAATCTTTAAAAGAAAACTTATACATGTAGAAAAAAACACAAAGATAAAAAGACAAAAAGAAAATAGGAAAAAACAAAACTAAACTAAACTAAAGAAAGAAAAAAAAACTCTTTCTTTAATTTGCCTATTATAAGTCATTTAGAACCGAGACGAGGAAACACTTTTTCTCAAAGAGATACAATCAATACAATCAGTTTTATTCGTCACAAGTGAAATGAATTTGCCAGCAGCGGTACAATCATAAAGAACACCCAAAACACACTAAATATTTAACACAAACATCCTCCACAGCATTCATCACTGTGGTGGAAGGCACAAAATTTGGCCAGTCCTCCTCCATTTTCGCCTGTGGTCGGGACCTCAACCATCCGCAGCCGTCGCGGTGTCCAGATGTACAAACAGGTAAAAGTCCAGGTAATTCCAGAATCGACTCTTCCCCACCGGAGACCATGGCTTCAGGTTGGTGTAGGCCGCAGGCCGGCGGTCGAAGATTTAAAGTCTCCGCCGCGCCGCAGCCAGAAGCACCACAGACTGCAGGACCGGCGGTCAAAGCTCCCCTCCAGAAGTGATGGTAAGTCCACGCCAGGCCCGCGGTAGAAGTACGCCACGGGCCGGCGGTCAGAGCTTCGTCTCCCGGGTCCCCACGAGGGATCCCAGGCTCCGGATGCCGCCAGCTGGAGCTCTGCAGACCGCGGCTTCAGGCTGCTGTGGGCCAGCGAACAGAACACTCCCCTCCGGCTACCCCCGGAGAAGGCTCGCCTGCTCCATGCTGAGAGTCCGCGCTGTGCCCGCTGCTGAAGCCCGGACCCGTCTCCGGGAAAGGCTGCACCGATCCTCGATGTTAGACCCTGGGGGAGGCATAGAAACATAGAAACATAGAAATTAGGTGCAGGAGTAGGCCATTCGGCCCTTCGAGCCTGCACCGCCATTTAATATGATCATGGCTGATCATCCAACTCAGTATCCCGTACCTGCCTTTTCTCCATACCCTCTGATCCCCTTGGCCACAAGGGCCACATCTAACTCCCTCTTAAATATAGCCAATGAACTGGCCTCAACTACCCTCTGTGGCAGAGAGTTCCAGAGATTCACCACTCTCTGTGTGAAAAAAGTTCTCCTCATCTCGGTTTTAAAGGATTTCCCCCTTATCCTTAAGCTGTGACCCCTTGTCCTGGACTCCCCCAACATCGGAAACAATCTTCCTGCATCTAGCCTGTCCAACCCCTTAAGAATTTTGTAAGTTTCTATAAGATCCCCTCTCAATCTCCTAAACTCTAGAGAGTACAAACCAAGTCTATCCTGGAAAAAGTCGCCTCTCCGTGGAGGGGGCGACTAAATTATCCCCTTATCCCCCCACACCACCCCCCACACAAGACACACAAAGAAACACAAAGACACACAAAGAAACACTCAAACAAATAGAGTGGTGAGTCTGTGGAATTCTCTGCCTCAGAGGGCGGTGGAGGCAGGTTCTCTGGATTCTTTCAAGAGAGAGCTAGATTGGGCTCTTAAAAATAGCGGGCAGGGGATATGGGGAGGAGGCAGGAACGGGGGGTACTAATTGGGGATGATCAGCCATGATCACATAGAATGGCGGTGCTGGCTCGAAGGGCCGAATGGCCTACTCCTGCACCTATTGTCTGTTGTGAAATAAAGTTTTACACAGCGGAAAATGGATGACCAATCAACTGGAAGTCAAGCACCATCAACTCCACCATCAGAACGATCTAGCACACCTACCTCTGCTTCTTCTTTCGTGTGGCGTGCCCAGCCTAAAGTTGTTGGACAACTTGTTCTATTTGATCTTCCGTTTGTGCACGTTGATTGCTTTAGTCGAAACAGGACCACAAGAAGGTTGCAATCTTCCACCCCACCTACCTCTGCTGCAAAGGTGACACATAAAACAGCTGGAATCTTTGGTCTTGGAATTGGAATTACATCTTCAGATGCAGAAATCACAGGTTCACGTCGACCAACATGTCGGGAAGTACTACACTGAAGTATCACCTTCAGAAAGGAGTCTGAGAATCCCGAATTAGAACTGAAGCTACCAAAATTGTTCTTGCCAAAGTTCTTCCATTTTGTGGAAAAGCAAACATTCCAGTGATTTCTGAGATCAAGGCTAGTCAGAAGATGATAAAATTGTTCGATGAAAATGCAAAAATCAAGGCCATACCAATTGCATGCAGAACAGCACCAGCTACTCTTGCTAAAGCACAAACAAATAGACACTGAACTTAATCAGACTTTTCAATAATGGCCACCAAATGCTGAGAGGTTAATTAAAAATTCAAGAAATGTTCCATTTCTTCAATCAATGAAGGCAGATCGTACCGCATCATTTGGATCTAGTGACAAGATACTTGCTGAAAAGATGCAGTGCAAGGAAGCACATGCAAATGCTGAAGCAAAATGAAGGGAAGAAGCTCACCAAGAGATGGCTGATTTAGCTTCAACCAGTTTAAAGTGATTCAGTAGCAGTGAAGTTGTGGAGCAAGACAGAAAACAAACGTCAAACCTACGCAAGCGTAAATCTACAAATAACAATTAGCATGCGACTCGGTGCGTTGTGAAATTTGGCGCCTTTGATATGAACTGTGAACTATTGCAATACTAGGTACTTAGATTAGACTGTGCATTTTCAATTAGCTCATTATTGAAGTGCTTGAATACATGTTACTGGTTCTCTCAAAATCTGAAAAAGAAAGTTAGGTAAATCTATAGTTTGACAAGCACTGTCTTGTTAGGTATCTATGACTAAAATATAGAAATAGTAACCAACATAATATATAAGCTCCAATGTATTTAATAAAACATAAGGCAGCTATTTTGTAATTATGTCAATATATATCAAATAGCTGCCTAATGCTTAATTTTGTGGATATGAACAGTGAAATGATTCAACGTAACCTTAAATAGGGTAAATATGCAGAATGATTATACAGGAGCTATTATTTTTCAGAGTAACTCATTGCATAAAAATAGCTGCCTTTTGCATAAATTGATAAACTTGCGACACAAATTTGATTGGCTCGTGGACCCCCTAGACAATAATTGATTTCAACCAAATTTTGTATGTGGTCCAATTAGGAAGTGGAACAAACTGAGGGTAGGTAGAAGTTAAATGCAAACATTAAAAAAAATTATGGGGCTCCAGAAGCTCCCTAGCACACACACGTTTTGCAACCAGCGCACAAAGAAAATTTATGTGCGCACAAAAGGATTTCCGTGGATTTTGAAATCGGAAAAAAATCTCCGCTATAAAATTTCTCCACTATAAATGATAGCGGAAAAATGTTGTAGCGGAGATTTATTCTTTTTTTTTCCAAATTTCAAAATCTGCAGCCCGATCCGGCACCGGGGACAGCTGCAGCCGGCTCTGGCATCGACTTGGAAATCATAAATTGGACCCCATCGGCGGGCCGCATCCGGCCCGCGGGCTCCGTATCCGGTCCACGGGCTCATTATCTGGACTGCGGGCGCCACATCTGTCCCTGTGCTTCAGCCGGCGGAGGGCCAGGGCCGTGGTGATGTTTACTTCTGATGGGGCATCAGTAATGTTGGGCAAAGCTAATGGTGTCGCAACAAGACCAAAACAGGGCATTCCACACTTAGTTCAGCAACACTATGTAGCACGCCGTGAAGATCTGGGCATTTGTGATGCATGGAAAGAAGCAAAGTTAATAAGAGATATTTGATACTTTGATGAGAACAGCCTATGCAGTTTTTTCCCGATCTTCAGTTAAAAGATGCAAATTTAAAGAAATTGCAGAGGCAAATTGCAGACGCTTCGCATTGCAGGCAATAATAAAAAATTATGAGTGACTAATGGCATATTTTGAGGAAGATAAATGACCCTGTGGCCAAATACGGTCACAGGAAATTACAAACATCACATACAAAGAAGAAGGATTTCGGCCCGAAACGTTACCTATTTTCTTCGCTCCATAGATGCTTCTGCACCCGCTGAGTTTCTCCAGCATTTTTGTGTACCTTCGATTTTCCAGCATCTGCAGTTCCTTCTTGAATACAAAGTAACTTTACAGGTTTTAAATGATGTCCTTGAAGAATTGGCTGCATTGTGGATGATTCTGCAAAGGAGTAACAATACCAATTGATGCACTTCATTTTGCTCGAGGCAAAATAAACAAGATCAGAAAGCAGTTGTTTAAGAAAGAACTGCAGATGCTGGAAAAAGGTAGACAAAAAAGCTGGAGAGACTCAGCGGGTGAGGCAGCATCAATGGAGCAAAGGAATAGGCGACATTTCAGGCCTGGACCCTTCTTCAGACTTCCCACCCAAAACCACCCCCTCCCTTGGTACTTTCCCTTGCAACCGCTCGAAATGCTCCACTTGGCACTTTACCTCCCCCCTCGACTCCATCCAAGGACCCAAGCAGTCGTTTCAGGTGAGACAGAGGTTCACCTGCACCTCCTCCAACCTCATTATTGCATCTGCTGTTCCAGGTGTCAACTTCTCTACATCGGTGAGACCAAGCGTAGGCTTGGCGATCGCTTCACCCAACATCTCTGCTCAGTTCGCAATAACCAACCTGATCTCCCGGTGGCTCAGCACTTCAACTCCCCCTCCCATTACGAATCCGACCTTTCTGTCCTGAGCCTCCTCCATGGCCAGAGTGAGTCCTCCCGCAAAATAGACAAACAACACCTATTTTGCTTGGGTAGTGCACACCCCAGCGGTATGAACATTGACCTCCAATTTTAGGTAGTCCTTGCTTTCTCCCTCCTTCCCATCCCCTTCCCAGCTCTCCCACAAACGACTGTCTGTACCTCTTCCTTTCTTTATCCTGCCCCCCCCCCCCCCTCCCGTGACATCAGTCTGAAGAAGGGGCTCGACCTGAAATGTTACCTATTCCTTCGCTCCATAGATGCTGCCTCACCTGCTGAGTTTCTCCAGATCAGAAAGCAGTATCTGGTGTTATGGGAATAGCGCCATCGGTGGTGCAGTACCAATGATGCAATACCCATGAGGCAGTAGCCAAGATGGATCCTGAATAAAATGGCTGAACCCAAGGCTCGAGTGTAAAGCCTCTGTTAATTAGTTGTGAAGCTGTAATGGAGCAGTTTACAGTGAGGAAACACAATATTAAAACATGGTGTCAGAAGTGGGATCTGTTTCTCGATTCATAGGGAGTTTTGATTGGGTGCATGGCGACGGTGGACGATGTTTGTGAGCACTACTGAGAGACGATCGTGCGGCCTACATTGTTTCCATTGATAGAGGGGTGGATTTGTCAGGAAAATGGAGCAGCTAAAGCCCCCTAGGCAAATAAATTTTGAGGCAAGGGACCTGCCAATGGAGTGGAGACAATGGAGGGAGGAGTTTGAGCTCTATGTTGATTTGAGCATGGAAGGGAAGGATGACAAGACAATGAGGAAACTGCTCATGTACCTAGTTGGACCGCAAGGGAGCGAGCTCTACCAAACGCTGGAGACACAGACGCCGGAGGGTAACGTATAAGAATTTATGCTAGAGCTGGCTCTAGATGCTTTCGAACAGCATTGTCAACCCGTGAGGAACGAGACCATCAACAGGTATATATTCTTTACGAGGAGCCAAGAAAGAGGAGAGACTTTTGATTTGTTTTTAATAGAACTGAAGCCCTTGGCATCTTTTTGCGGTTTCAGAGAGTTGAAGGATTCACTGATACAGGATAGACTAATATGCAGCATAAGAGATGACATGCTGTGGGAGAGACTTCTCCGAGAAACCTCACGACTTTTCTAAGTGTGTGAAGACATGCCAGGCATCGGTGCTTGCCAAGGCCAGAGTTGATGTCCTGTTAAGTGACCAACAACAAGATGTCTGTGCAGTGAGATACGAGGGGAAAAGATACCAGCCAACCATACAGTGCAAATACTGCGGATACAAACATGAGAGGAAGAAGGAGCAATGTCCGGCATATGGCCGGGAGTGTTTCAAATGCCATAAGAAATACAATTTCACATCACAATGCACGGAAAAGCAGGTGCAACAGAAGAAGCAGGAGAAAGAAAAGAAAGGAAAAAAAGCCTGTACATGCAGTGGAAGAAGTGTAGAGTTCCAGTGATGAGTCTGATGACAGTCACGAGGAGGATGAAATCCACACAATGGAACTGCAATCAGAAGCAGTAAAAGCAGAAAGTGTGCACAGGGTTGAGGAGACTCAATTCCCAAGGAAAATCTTTGCAATCATGATGCTGAAAGGGAAGGAAGTAACATTCCTGGTGGACAGTGGAGCCACATGTAACATCATTCCCAAGATGTATGCAAAGGATGTGGATGAAACCAAGCAAGTATTGTCGAGGTACAACAATACGACACGTGGTGCCTCTTGGGAAAAGCAAGGTGAGACTAGTGAACCCAAAGAATGGAAGGAAATACAAAGTAGAGTTAGTAGTCCTGGAGGAAGACTGCATTCCAATCCTGGGAAGCAGTGCAGCCCAGCAGATGGGGCTCATATCAGTGTGTAAAGAAAACATAATGACATTGAATGGCAGTGAAATCCCTCTGAGCAAGGAAAGACTGATGGCTGAGTATGCTGATGTGTTTGAAGGGACAGGAAAAATCAAGGGCAAGTATCGTCTGCAGATAGATGACAGCATAACGCCGGAGATCCATCCACCACAAAGAGTCCCTCTAGCCTTACAGAGTAAGCCAAAAGAGAAGTTAGGCAGACTAACAGAAGCTGAAATATTTGCCCCAGTAGAGACCCACACTCAGTGGGTATCCAGCCTTGTGCGTGTGTGGAAAAGCCCAATGGAAAGTTGAGAGTGTGTTTAAACCCGAGGGATCTGAACAAGGGAAGTCATTACCCAATGATGACGATTGAAGATGTCCTCACAGACCTGAATGACGCAAAGGTCTTTCGCACGTTTGAGGCCCAGAATGGGTTTTGGCATGTGGAACTGGATCATGAGAGTTCTCAACTTACGACATTTAACACACCATATGGCAGATATAGATGGAGACGCATATGGTCTGTCCACGGCCCCTCAAGAGTTCCAGCGACGACCGAACCAAGTGTTGGAGGGCCTGGAAGGAGTGAGGTCTGTTCCTGACGACACCCTAGTGTTTGGGAAAGGAAAAACTGCAGAGGAAGCAGAAAGAGACCATGACAGGAAGGTCAGAGCTCTGATGGAGAGATGTTGTGACAGAAACCTGAAGCTGAACATAGAGAAGGCAAAGCTGAAGGTGAAGAAGTCCCTTTCATTGGACATAGAGTCTCTGCTGCAGGACTGAAACCGGATCCAGAGAAGGTAGTATAAATGGGGATCCTGTGGATAGGGTGAACTGTTTTAAATATCTGGGAGTCCACATCTCTGAGGATATGACATGGTCATCACACGCCTCAGCAATGGTGAGTAAGGCAAGGCAGCGCCTTTACCACCTCAGGCAATTGAGGAAATTCAGAGTGTCTCCGAGGATCCTCCAGTGCTTCTACGCAGCGGCGGTGGAAAGCATCTTGTCCGGGAACATTACCATCTGGTTCGGGAATTGCTCTGCCAAGGACAAGAAGGCTCTGCAGAGAGTAGTGCGTTCGGCCGAACGCACTATGGGAACTTCACTCACCCCCCTGCAGGAACTATACAACAGGAGGTGCAACTCCAGAGCAAACAAAATCATGAGAGACCTCTTTCACCCCTGCAACGGACTGTTCCAGCCGCTACGGTCAGGCAAACGCCTCCGTTGCCATGCAGTGAGAACGGAGAGGTTGAGAAGGAGTTTCTTCCCAGAGGCAATTCGGACTGTAAACGCCTTTCTCACCAGGGACTAACTGTACAGAACGTTTTTCCTTCTATTATTTATTATGTAAAATAATATGTGTGTTATGATTGTGTTTATAATTTGTTTGGTTGTTTTGTTGTTCCGCGAGCATTGCCACTTTCATTTCACTGCACATCTCGTATGTGTATGTGACAAATAAACTTGACTTGACTTGACTTGACTTGACTAGAAGCAGCATTACAGATGCCTAACCCAACGGATGTACAAGAAGTTCAGTGATTTATTGGGTTTGTTAACTACTTGCGCAAATTCCTTCCTGGACTAAGCGGCCTATGTGAACCGCTACGCAAACTGGCACAGTAGGATGCAGTTTGTTGGTGGGCACAGGTGCATGACAGGGTGGGAATGGACATAAAGAAGCTGGTAACTTCAGAGCCTGTGCTCAGATACTATGATCCATCCAAGGAGCTGACAGTACAGGCCGATGCGTCAGAAACGACTTGGTGCGACGCTGATGCAGGAGGGCCATCTAGTTGTCTATGCCAGCAGGGCCCTGATGTATGCGGAGACCAGATATGCACAAATAGAAAAAGAATTGCTGGCAGTGGTGTTTGGTCTAGAGAGGTTCCATGTGTGCACATATGGAAGGCCAGTTAATGTGCAGTCAGACCATAAGCCACTGGAGATCATTGCCACAAAATCTATGATGTGACAATAAGATACGGACCAGGGAAGGAGATGCAGCTTGCGGACACGCTGAGCAGAGCATATATTCACTAGCAAGACTGACAAGACCATGAGAGAACTGGAGACTGTAAACCTGGCAAGGCACATCCCAATATCACAGCCTCTGTTAAATGGCATAGGGGATGCAACGAAAAAAGATGAGACTGTGCAGAGACACAAGAGGTGATCAAATGTGTCTGGCCAGAGAACAAAGAGGATATTGACCCAGAACAATGAGGATATTGACCTAGGCGTTGCAACAAGATTAAAACAGTGCATTCCACACTTAGTTCAGCAACAAACGCTGTGTAGCAAGCACACCGTGAAGATCTGGGCATTTGTGATGCATGGCAAGAAGCAAAGTTATAAGAGAGATTTGATACTTTGATGAGAACAGTCTGTGCAGTATTTTCTCGATCTTCAGTTAAAAGATGCAAATTTAAAGAAATTGCAGAGGCACATTGCATTGCAGGCAATAATAAAAAAAGTATGAGGGACTAGTCGCATATTTTGAGGAAAATAAATGACCCTGTGGCCAAATACTGTCACAAGAAATTAACAAACATCACATACAAAGTAGCTTTACAGATTTTAAATGATGTCTTTGAAGAATTGGCTGCATTGTGCATGGTTCTGCAAAGGAGAATATGTGTGTTATGATTGTGTTTATAATTTGTTTGGTTGTTTTGTTGTTTGTCTTTTGCACAAAAGTCCGCGAGCATTGCCACTTTCATTTCACTGCACATCTCGTATGTGTATGTGACAAATAAACTTGACTTGACTTGAGTAACGACACCAATTGATGCACTTCATTTTACTCGAGGCAAAATAAACAAGATCAGAAAGCAGATGTTTAAGAAAGAACTGCTGATGCTGGAAAATCGAAGGTAGACAAAAAAGCTGTAGAGACTCAGCGGGTGAGGCAGCATCTATGGAGCGAAGGAATAGGTAATGTTTCGGGTTGAGACCCTTCTTCAGGCTTCCCACCCAAACCACCCTGGTATTTTCCCTTGCAACCACAGGAAATGCTACACTTGTCGCTTTACTTCCCCCCTCGACTCCATCCAAGGACCCAAGCAGTCGTTCCTGGTGAGGCAGAGGTTTACCTGCACCTCCTCCTCATTATTGCATCCGCTGTTCCAGGTGTCAACTTCTCTACATCGGTGAGACGAAGCGCAGGCTTGGCGATCGCTTCGCTCAACACCTCCACTCAGTTCGCAATAACCAACCTGATCTCCCGGGGGCTGAGCACTTCAACTCCCCCACCCACTGCAAATCTGACCTTTCTGTCCTGGGCCTCCTCCATGGCCAGAGTGAGTCTTCCCGCAAATTGGAGGAACAACACCTCCTATTTTGCTTGGGTAGTTCACACCCCAGCTATATGAACGTTAGCTTCTTCAATTTCAGGTAATCCTTGCTTTCTCCTTCCTTCCCCTCCCCTTCCCAGCTCTCCCACAGTCTACTGTCTCACCTCTTCCATTTTTTTTCCGGTCCCCCCCCCCCCCCCCCCCCCGATCCCCACGATATCAGTCTGAAGAAAGAACTTGACCCGAAATGTTACCTATTCCTTTGCTCCATAGATGCTGCCTCACCCGCTGAGTTTCTCCAGATCAGAAAGCAGTATCTGGTGTTATGGGAATAGCGCCATCGGTGGTGCAGTACCGGTGATGCAATACCCATGAGGCAGTAGCCAAGATGGATCCTGAATAAAATGGCTGAACCCAAGGCTCGAGTGTAAAGCCTCTGTTAATTAGTTGTGAAGCTGTAATGGAGCAGTTTACAGTTTACAGTGAGGAAACACAATATTAAAACATGGTGTCAGAAGTGAGATCTGCTTCAAGATTCGTCGGGAGTTTTGATTGGGTGCATGGCGACGGTGGACGATGTTTGTGAGTACACTACTGTGAGACGATCGTGCGGCCTACATTGTTTTCATTGATAGAGGGGTGGATTTGTCAGGAAAATGGAGCAGCTAAAGCCCCCTAGGCAAATAAATTTTGAGGCAAGGGACCTGCCAATGGAGTGGAGACAATGGAGGGAGGAGTTTGAGCTCTATGTTGATTTGAGCATGGAAGGGAAGGATGACAAGACAATGAGGAAACTGCTCATGTACCTAGTTGGACCACAAGGGAGAGAGCTCTACCAAACGCTGGAGACACAGACGCCGGAGGGCAACGTACAAGAATTTATGCTAGAGCTGGCTCTAGATGCTTTCGAACAGCATTGTCAACCCGTGAGGAACGAGACCATCGACAGGTATATATTCTTTACGAGGAGCCAAGAAAGAGGAGAGACTTTTGATTTGGTTTTAATAGAACTGAAGCCCTTGGCATCTTTTTGCGGTTTCAGAAAGTTGAAGGATTCACTGATACAGGATAGAATAATGTGCAGCATAAGAAATGACATGCTGTGGGAGAGACTTCTCCGAGAAACCTCACTTGACTTTTCTAAGTGTGTGAAGACATGCCAGGCATCGGTGCTTGCCAAGGCCAGAGTTGATGTCCTGTTAAGTGACCAATGTCTGTGCAGTGAGATACGAGGGGAAAAGATACCAGCCAACCTTCCAGTTGGGTATGGATGCCCAGCCTGCAGCTGTCTGTCTTTTCACTTCTTTTATTTTTTAGTGTGTTAAAAAGTGTTTTGTTTGGAGGTCTATTCTTTTTTATGTGGGGGGTGGTGGAAGGGGGAAACTGCTTTTCCTGGTCCCTACCTGGTCGGAGAGGCGGCTTTTCACCGGGTAGCAACTTCGACCCGTCCTCGTGGCCCACCAGCGAGGCCTGGAGCGGCGTTTCCGGAGGGGACCGGCATAACCATGGCTTCGGTGGCGGCACAGTGCTGGAGCGCTATCGCGGACCGGGCGATGCCTTGCCCGGGTTTCCGCGCTGGAACTCTGGTGAGCTGAAGACCGCCGATGAAACATCGCGGAGCTGCGGGACTGTGGAGCGGCCAGCTGCGGGCGGCAGCGCTGAACTTTACATCGGGAGCCTGGGATCTCTCGCCGAGATCGTCTGTGGTGGAGGTCCATCCAGCGTTTGGCTTCGGAAGCCGCGGTCTCCAGTAAGGAAGCGGCCGTTCCAGGTGTCCCAAGCCGCTGTGAGGGTTCTCCCGACGCCAGAGCACCATCACCCAGCGAGAAGGGCCTGAAACATCGGGCTACCGTAACGTCGACTGCGGAGGCCAAAATAGGCCCGACTATGGGTGGACAAGGGGGATGGGGACTGGACCTTGTGCCTTCCCTTACAGTGGGAACCATTGTGGGAGGATCTTTTTATTTTTATTGTTAAATTCTTTAATTTTGTGTCTTATCTTTATTTGTGTGCTGCAATGACAAGATACATTTCACTTCACCAATTGGTGTATGTGATAATAAATGTTCTTTGTCTGTTGTACAGTGCAAATACTGCTGATACAAACATGATGAAGTAGGAGCAATGTCCTGCATACGGCCGGGAGTGCCATATGCCATAAGAAAGATCATTTCACATTACAATGCACGGAAAAGCAGGTGAAACAGAAGAACCAAGAGAAAGAAAAGAAAGGGAACAAAACCAGTGCATGCAGTTGAAGAAGTGTAGAGTTCCAGTGATGAGTCTGATGACAGTCACGAGGAGGATGAAATTCACACAATGGAACTGCAATCAGAAGCAGTAAAAGCAGAAAGTGTGCACAGGGTTGAGGAGACTCAATTCCCAAAGGAAATCTTTGTGACAATGATGCTGAAAGGAAAGGAAGTAAAATTCCAGGTGGACAGTGGAGCCACGTGTAACACTATTCCCAAGATGTATGCAAAGGATGTGGATGAAACCAAGCAAGTATTTTGTCAGTGTACAACAATACGACAGTGGTGCCTCTTGGGAAAAGCAGTGAGACTAGTGAACCCAAAGAATGGAAGGAAATACAAAATAGAATTTGAAGTCCTGGAGGAAGACTGCATTCCAATCCTGGGAAGCAGGGCTGCCCAGCAGATGGGGCTCCCAAAGTACTCCCCAATCATCAGACGTGTTAAACCCACAGTGAGGACAGTTAAAGTTTAGTCAGAGGAGGCGGACTCCATACTTCAGCAGTGTTTTGGAAACACTGACTGGAATGCGTTTCCAGCTCAGGCCACCCTTGACTCCCACATGGACATTGACTCTTATACATCCTCTGTTTTGGACTTTATCAACCACCAACAGTGTCACCTCCCGCAAATGGATTACCACATTCCCGGATCAGAAGCCATGGATGAACAGCGAGGTCAGGCTACTGCTGAAAGCACGGGACACCGCTTTCAGCTCAGGCAATGCCCGAGCCTACAGTTCATCCAGGGCTAACCTGAAGAGGGGCATGAAGAAGGCCAAGCATTGCTACAAGCTAAGGATTGAGGAGCACTTCAATAACAACTCTGACCCCCGACACATGTGACAAGGCATCCAGGCCTTCACGGACTATAGATCCACCAACACCACCCCCACATCCAGAGACGCCTCTTTCCTTGAGGAGCTTAACCACTTTTATGGCCGCTTTGACAGGGACAATCAAGAGATGGCCATCAAGGCTGTGCTCCCTGCTGATCGACAGCCCCTCACACTCATCACCTACGACTTGTACGTGGCACTGAGCAGGATTAATGCACGTAAGGCTGCTGGCCCTGACGGCATCCACGGGCGCGTCCTCAGGGCCTTTGCTGACAGACGTCTGGACTGACATCTTCAACATGTCACTTGCCCAAGCAGTTGTCCCCACGAGCCTTAAAACCACCTCCATCGTGCCGGTGCAAAAACACTCCACTGCAGTGAGCCTCAACGACTTCCGCCCAGTTGCACTTAATAGTCAATAGTCTATTTATTTGTCATTTGGACCCCTGGAGGTCCAAATGAAATGCCGTTTCTGCAGCCATACATTACACACAAATAGACCCCAGACACAACACAATTACATTTTACATAAACATCCATCACATAGCTGTGATGGAAGGCCAAAAAAACTTATCTCTCCACTGCACTCTTCCCCCCCCCGATGTCAGAGTCAAAGTCAAAGCCCCCGGCTGGCGATGGCGATTGTCCCGCGGCCATCAAAGCCACGCCGGGTGGTGCGAGGTCGCACACCGGGTCTTGCTGTTAGAGCCCCCAGCGTGCGCTCGCAGAGTCCCGCGGCCATTCCAGCCGCGCGGGGCGGTGATGTTAGGCCCCGCTCCAGGAGCTCTTCAACCCCGCAACTCGGGCGGGAGAAGTCGCCATTGCAGGAGCCCCAAAAAGCGATCTCCCTCCAGGGAGCCGCGGGCTCCCGGTGCCGCCGTCCGCAGACCCGCAGCAGCAGCCTCCGACTCAGCAGCAGCAGCAGCAGCGGCAGCGGCAACGCTCCTCCACCGCTCCACCCGCTCCGGACTCGGCCAGCCCCGCGACGTCGACGGTGGGTCTTAGCACCAGAGTCCCCCGGCTTCTTCCTGTTGGAGGCCGCTCCTCGTTGCGGCCCCAACGACAGCTGAGACCCGACGAGAAAAGGTCGGGTCTCCAGTGCAGGGAGAGATTTAAAAGTTTCCCCCCCCCCCCCCCCCCCCCCCCCCCCCCCCCCACACACACACACACCCCAACATAAAATAACAAAAACTACATTAAAACACAGACAAAAATAATAAAAACGCGGACAGGCTGCAGAGGCCGCTGCTGACCAGAGTCGCGCCGCCTACTGCAGTGAGCCTCAACGACTTCCGCCCAGTTGCACTTACTCCCATCATCACCAAGTGCTTCGAGAGGCTGATCCTGGCACACCTCAAAGGCTGCCTACCTCCCACACTGGACCCCTATCAGTTCGCCTACCGCAAGAACAGGAGTACGGAGGATGCCATCTCAACGGCTTTTCACTCCGCCCTCTCCCACCTTGACAACAGAGATACCTACGTGAGAATGCTGTTCATCGATTACAGCCCAGCATTCAACACCATTATCCCCTCAAAACTGATCAACAAACTCGGCGACCTGGGCATCGACCCCTCCCTCTGCAACTGGATACTGGACTTTCTAACTAACAGACCCCAGTGTGTTAGGTCAGACAACCACACCAACCCTCACCCTGAACACCGGCGTTCCACAGGGTTGCGTGCTGAGCCCCCTCCTCTACTCCCTCTTCACCTACGACTGCACACCTGTATATGATATTAACACCATCATCAAGTATGCAGATGATACTACGGTGATTGGCCTCATCAGCAACAACGATGAGTCGGCCTATAGGGAGGAGGTCCAGCTCCTAGCAACATGGTGCGCTGACAACAACCTGGCCCTTAACTCCAAGCGGACCAAGGAGCCCATTGTGGACTTCAGAAGGTCTAGGGGCGGCACGCACACCCATGTTAACGGGACGGAGGTGGAACGTGTTTCCAGCTTCAGGTTTCTGGGGGTCATCTCCGATTACCTCTCTTGGACCCACAATACCTCAACACTGGTCAAGAAGGCTCACCAACGTCTCTTCTTCCTGAGGAGAAGGTTCATCTGTCTCCTCAGATTCTGGAGAACTTCTACCACTGCACCATCGAGAGCATCCTTACCAACTGTATCACAGTATGGTATGGCAACAGCTCTGTCTCTGACCAGAAAGGACTGCAGAGGGTGGTGAAAATTGCCCAACGCATTACTGGTTCCTCACTCCCCTCCATTGAGTCTGTCCAAAGCAAGCGCTGTCTGCGAAGGGCGCTCAGCATCGCCAAGGACTGCTCTCACCCCTAACCACAGACTGTTTACCCTCCTACCATCCGGGAGGCGCTACAGGTCTCTCCGTTGCCGGTCCAGCAGGTTCAGGAACAGCTTCTTCCCTACGGCTGTTACACAACTCAACTCTGCACCTTGGTGATTGCCAGTCACCCCCCCCCCCCTGCCCCCCGACACTCCTTCCCCCAGTAAAATTGCACTACTACTACTACTACTGTATGTACGTATATATATTTAGTGCTCATTATTCTATGTTTGCTCTTCTGGGTGAGATGCTAACTGCATTTCGTTGTTTCTGTACTGTACACTGCACAATGACAATAAAGATTGAATCTTGAATCTGACAATGACTTTGAATGGCAGTGAAATCCCTCTGAGCAAGGAAAGACTGATGGCTGAGTATGCTGATGTGTTTGAAGGCACAGGTAAATTCGAGGGCAAGTGCCGATTGCAGATAGATGACAGCATAATGCCGGTGATCCATCTACCACAAAGAGTCCCTGTAGCCTTAAAGGCGAAAGAGGAGTTAGACAGACTAACAGAAGCTGAAATAATTGCCCCAATAGAGACCCACACTCAATGGGTATCCAGCCTTGTATGTGTGGAAAAGCCCAATGGAAAGTTGAGAGTGTTTAGACCCGAGGGATCTGAACAAGGGGCTTCAAAGAAGTCATTACCCAATGATGATGATTGAAGATGTCCTCACAGACCCGAATGACGTTTGAGGCCAAGAATGGGTTTTGGCATGCGGAACTGGATGATGAGAGTTCTCAGCTTACGACATTAATGCACCATATGGCAGATGTAGATGGAGACGCATATGGTCTGTCCACGGCCCCTCAAGAGTTCCAGCGACGACAGAACCAAGTGTTGGAGGGCCTGGAAGGAGCGAGGTCTGTTGCATCCTAGTGTTTGGGAAAGGAAAAACTGCAGAGGAAGCAGAAAGAGACCATGACAGAAAGGTCCGAGCTCTGATGGAGAGATGTTGTGACAGAAACCTGAAGCTGAACATAGAGAAGGCAAAGCTGAAGGTGAAGGAAGTCACTTTCATAGGACATGAGAGAGTACCTGCTGCAGGACTGAAACCAGATCCAGGGAAGGTAGAAGCAGCATTACAGAGTCCCTGCTGCAGGATTGAAACCAGATCCAGGGAAGGTAGAAGCAGCATTACAGATGCCTAACGCAACGGATGTACAAGGAGTTCAGTGATTTATTGGGTTTGTTAACTACTTGAGCAAATTCTTTCCTGGACTAAGCGGCCTATGTGAACCGCTACGCAAACTGACACAGAAGGATGTAGTTTGTTGGTGGGCACAGGTGCATGACAGGGTGGTAATGGACATAAAGAAGCTAGTAAGTGCAGAGCCTGTGCTCAGATACTATGATCCATCCAAGGAGCTGACAGTACAGGCCGACGCATCAGAAACTGGACTTGGTGCGACGCTGATGCAGGAGGACCATGGCAGTGGTGTTTGGTCTAGAGAGGTTCCATGTGTACACATATGGAAGGCAGTTAATGTGCAGTCAGACCATAAGCCACTGGAGATAATCGCCATAAAACCACTTCATCGTGCACCAAAGAGATTGCAGAGGATGCTGGTGAGGATGCAGGCCTATGATGTGACAATAATATACAGACCAGGGAAGGAGATGCAGCTTGGGGACATGCTGAGCAGAGCATATATTCAGACTGACAAGCCCATGAGAGAACTGGAGATTGTAAACCTGGCAAGTCACATCCCAATATTGCAGCCTCTGCTAAATGGCATCAGAGATGCAACGAAAAAAGATGAGTGTGCAAAGACTGCAAGAGGTGATCAAACGAGTCTGGCCAGAGAACAAACAGGATGTTGACCCAGAACAAGGAGGATGTTGATCTAGGCGTCGCAACAAGACTAAAACAGTGCATTCCACACTTAGTTCAGCAACAAACACTGTGGCAAACACACCGTGAAGATCTGGGCATTTGTAATGCATTGAAAGAAGCAAAGTTAATTAAGAGATATTTGATATTTTGATGAGAAGTCCATGCAGTATCTTCTCGATCTCAGTTGAAATATGCAAATTTTACTATCTTATGAACTAACACTGCGGCTTATGATAATCTTTTCTCCTCTATCTTGATTTCTCTCATTTTCTGTTCTATTCTGCTAAATTTGCTAAAGTTGTACATGAACTGTATTATCTCATTATGTATAAGATACTTATACTACATTATTGTACTTCTAATAAAAATAAAATTAAAAAAAAAACAAGATGCAAATTTAACGAAATTGCCGAGCAAATTGCAGAGACACTTTGCATTGCAGGCAATAATAAAAAAGTATGAGGGACTAGTCGCATATTTTGAGGAAGATAAATGACCCTGTGGTCAAATACTGTGACAAGAAATTAACAAACATCACATACAAAGTAGCTTTACAGGTTTTAAATGATGTATTTGAAGAACTGGCTGTATTGTGCATGATTCTGCAAAGGAGTAACAACACCAATTGATGCACTTCATTTTGCTCGAGACGAAATAAATAAGATCAGAAAGCAGTTTAAGAAAGTACTGCAAATGTTGGAAAATCGAAGGTAGACAAAAAAGCTGGAGAGACTCAGCGGGCGAGGCAGCGTCCATGGAGCGAAGGAATAGATAACGTTTCGGGTCGAGACCCTTCTTCACACTTCCCACCTAAACCACCCCCTCCCCTGGTACTTTCCCTTACAACCGCAGGAAATGCTACACTTGTCGCTTTACCTCCCCCCCCCTTGACTCCATCGACGGACCCAAGCAGTCATTCCAGGTGAGGTAGAGGTTCACCGGCACCTCCTCCAACGCTGAGCAGAGCATATATTAAGACTGACAAGACCATGAGAGAACTGGGGACTGTAAACCTGGCAAGGCACATCCCAATATCACAGCCTCTGTTAAATGGCATAAGGGATGCAACGAAAAAAGATGAGACTATGTAAAGACTGCAAGAGGTGATTAAACGAGGCTGGCCAAAGAACAAGAAGGATGTTGACCCAGAACTTATCTCCTATTTCCATGTGGGGGACGACCTGAGTGTTAGAGATGACCTCATATTTAGAGGAGAGAATCATCCCTCGAGCCAGGAGACGAGACATGATCATACGAGTACGTGATTCACACATTGGTGTGAATGGCTGTCGTAGAAGGGCAAGAGAATGTCTGCACTGGCCTGGAATGAGTGCCGAAATCAAGGACTTCGTACAGATATGTGAGACATGTCAAGCTCAAGGGAAAGAACAACCAAAAGAAACACTGCATTCCCATGAAATTCCAGAGAGGCCATGGGCGAAGGTGGGTGCAGATTTGTTCCACTTCGATTGAAGGACGTATTTGATCACTGTGGACAACTTCTCAGGATATTGCGAAATAGACTATCTAGCGAAAACACTGGCATTTAATAGTGAGATTAAACGAGTACTTACCAGTACGAAGTTTGATCTGTATTTTATGAGGAGTTACGATGAGGGATTACGTGAAGAACCCACCCAGTGCGCAGGCGCGGCATACTTCCAAGCAGCGGTGTGGAATCACAGGTAGACACAATATATGAAGTAAAGATAGTAAAGATTAAAGAGACATCAGCTCGAGTTTGATCCATATACTGAGGGTGGGAGCGGAGGGCACGTAATCCCTCATCGTAACTCCTCATAAAATACAGATCAAACTTCGTACTGGTAAGTACTCGTTTAATCTCACTATTTTACTTCGGAGTCACGTGAGTGACTACGTGAAGACTTCAAAGATCTGTGATTTCAAACCGTGTAACAGCTATATCACTCACTGCCGAAGTTATCGAGGGAGGAAGTGGTATCTAAAGACCAACGAATCTGTTTGTTTTTTGAAAACAAAAATGTTTATTAAACAATAACAAAAATAGCTCCCTTGGGCTTAAAAATTATAAGTTTGCAGTTTCTAAAATTTTCTCTGCAAACAAGTCTTTCTGCATCAGCGGTTTATGATAAAATATCCGGAACGACGATTCCCTTGACCATCCTGCTGTGCTTAGGATGTGGTCGATGGGAACATCCATCCGTTCCGCAGCTGATGTAGATGCTGCCCTAATAGAATGGGATTTAAAAACATCAGTGTTAATCCCTGCAGCTTTCAGGACCTGTTTTAACCACCTGGATATAGTTTGGCTGGTTACCCGTCCAAAAGGCTTCTTGTGGCTGACCCATAAGGCTTTTTCACTCCCTCTAAGTGTATGGGTTGTGTCTACATAGTTGTATAAATGGGTCACTACACAGAGAGCCTAGGTTCTGGAGGGTAGGCCCGGAAGATTAATGGCGAGTTGGACATACCTGGCCTGCTTTGTTTAACTAACCCCGGCATAGTGAATGTGATGCAGTCTGGGGTAGTTACCATGTTGTCCAGTCGTAGTTGATGTAGTGACTGGACCCTTTGTGCAGAGACGAGCGCCATTAGCATGAGGGTCTTGAGTGTGGATTGCTCTAGACTGAGGGATCCCACCGGTGGCCATCCTCTGAGGTGTGATAGCACGACACTTGTATCCCATACATGGGTATACCTGGGTGTAGGGGGTTTGTTATTGTAAATCCCCTTGAGGAATTTTATGACTAGCGGGTGGGACCCGATGCTATGGTGTCCTGTTGGCATAAGATAAGCGGACAGGGCACTTCGTGCTGCATTGACGGCACTGTAGCTCATCTTCTGGTCATGGTGTAAATGGGCCAGGAACTCCAACACGTCCGTGATTGTGGCTGTCTTATACGACGTCCCTGCATCCAAGCAGTACTGCTCCCATTTCTTGATGTATGTCAGGTACTGCTTCTTGGTTGAGTCTCGCAGGGATGCCGACATGGTGGTGATTGTTCTCTCTGATAAACCCAGTTCCTGGTAAGGCCTGGTTAAAACCTACAAACCAGGAGTTTTAATTTTTTATGGCATGGATGACTTATGCCGGATACTGGGTGAGTCAATAGCTGTGGGTGACTGTTAAAGACCATAGGTGACTCAACCACCATGTCGTGAAAGACTGGGAACCATGGTTGGGTAGGCCAGTCGGGTACGACCAAAATACCTGAAGCAGAGTCTGACTGTATTTTCTGGAGTACCCGGCTGATGAGGCAGAAGGGAGGGAAAGCATAGAAGAAGAAATTTCCCCAATCCAGCGTGAAGGCATCTACCGCTGCTGCCTCTGGGTCTGGTTCCCAAGCCACATACATGGGTAACTGGTGATTCAATCTAGACGCGAACAAATCTATATCTGGCGTTCCATATTGCTTAGTAATTTTTGCAAATATTTTTGGATGAAACATCCATTCGATGTTATCATTGAATTTTCGTGACCTGGTGTCTGCCACTGTGTTTAGCTTACCTGGTAGATAGGCAGCTGATAGCCAAATATGTCTTTCGACACACCATTGCCAGATTATATTAGCCAATTTGTCGCATGATACTGATTTTATGCCACCCATGTGCTTGATGTAGGCCACCACCGTTGTGTTGTCAATCATTAACCTAACATGCACGTGCTGCATATTGGATGAATATGCTTTTAGCCCATAAAAGGCGGCCAGCATTTCCAAATAATTTATGCCTAGTGAGTGTAGTAGCGATGTCTCGAAATTAGTCCATCTGCCACCTGTGCTGGATATATAGTAGCTCCCCAGCCTAAAGCACTGGCATCGGTCGTGATGACTATGTTAGGATTGGTGATGGCAATGGGACTGTAACTGTGCCAAATATTTTCTGACCACCACTGAAGTTCTGATATGGCCTCAGTGGGTAAATACATTGTTCGGTCATAATGCCCCCTACTTTGGTGTAGTGCATGTGTCCTTGCTCTTTGTAAATTTTGGTAATGCAAGGGTCCATATTGTGCAGCTGGAAATGCTGCTACAATACTCCCAATGACTCTGGCAACATGCCGGATCCTTGGTTGTGTATTTGCGATTAAATTGTTGCATGCTTGCGCTAATGCAACCTTTTTATCCCTTGGCAGAGTAACAGTCATGTGGGTAGAATCGATGGTGAAGCCTAGATAGTCCATATTAGTTGACGGCTTCAATTTCGATTTATCTGGGTGTAGAACAAATCCCAACGTTTCAAGGAGTTGTTTAGTAGCTGAAACTGCTGCGACAGCTAGTTCCTTGGTTCTCCCCATTATGAGAATATCGTCCAGATAAGCCATGACTAGGTATTTTTGTTCTCTCAATATTTTCATGGCTACTTTAAGAAGTTTGGTAAATAGTCTGGGAGCTGTTGTTAACCCATTGGGCAGTGCTCTATATTGCCATAGTTGCCCCATCCAGATAAATTTCAGGTATCTAAAATGATCCTTGTGAATGGGTACTAAATAGTAAGCATCTTTGATGTCTATGCTTGCCATGAAGTATCCCTTGGAGATCAGTTGTCTGGCAGTGACAAATGTCTCCATTTTGAAATGTTGATACTCAACAGATTGATTTAGTGATGTTAGATCAATGATGATGCGACATCCACCATCTTTTTTGGTTTTAATAAATATATTTGATACAAATTCCAATGGCTCATGTCTGGTCCTTTCAATGACTCCTTTAGACATGAGCCTATCTAGTTCAGCCTGTCCTTCCTCCTTCTCTAGTTCAGTGGGAAGGAATACCCTTTGGGGTATATGCTGAACCGGCGGTATTATGCCTGTTTTAAATTCAATTTTGTATCCACTAATACTGTTGAGTATGTATTGGTTGTTAGTGATAGTACACCAAACATGTTTAAATAATCGTAAACGCCCTCCTGTTAGTAAAACACCCTTGGTTTTTGTATGTTGACAGGAACCAGACCCACCTACCTCCATGTTCATTTTTGGGAGCGTCTTCGTTGGTGGGTTTGGCTCGCGGGCGTTTTTGTTGGTGCTGTCACGGGGCGGCGTATCTTCCCACGGCTCCGCTCTGGGCCCCTCTCTAAAAAAGAGCTATGGGGGTAGTGAGGAGCAGTCGCCAGGCTTTCACCAGTCCGGTATCTGCTGGTGGATGCCGAGGGGTGCTGCCAACTGGGTGTCTTCGCCCTGCTCGGCGCTGGTCCTGCCCTCATGAGGCCTACTGGTTTGGCCGCCTCTTCAAGTTCTTTGAGCCTTTTTCCCAGGTCAGCCCCAAATAGCAGCGCCTCTTTCTCTGGCGCAGGAGCTTTGCAAAGCCCCGCATATTTGGGGTTGAGGGCAGGCCTGATGTTTTCCCGCCTTAAGTTGTTCATCTCAAAGTGGGTGTTACACATCAGAGCTAGGACATCCTGTTGAGGTGTAGTGAGGTCCGTGTGCTCTGCGGACCGAGCAAAGGCGGTGATGGCAGCGGTATGGAGCTTCAGGATGCGCTGCATCTTCAGCTCTTGGCTCCTAATGTGTTGGCCTAGCTGGCTCCATATCTGGCCATTGACGGTCTTAACCCGCAGCGCCTCACAGTTCTCGGGTGCCGTGTATGTCTCGAGAGCCTCCTGGATTACTTTTTCCTGGAGAGGCTTGTTGGATAGCCGGTTTATGCTGGCCGCCATTTTTGGGGTCAGCATTCTCCCGGCCTTCGGGGGCGCCGCATACCTGTTGACCACACCCAGCAGCTCTTCTTCCTCCTGCTCCCCTGGCATACTTGTGCAGTCGTCCGCCTGCCCCTGCGATAAGCCAGCCCAGTCCTGGCCTCCCTTGCTGACCTCAAACAAGGAGGGAGCAGAGGGGTAAGGTGACGGTTTGGAGGAGGCCTCAGCCCGTCCTCCCTGGAGATGCCTTGCCTGCATCTCCTGCTCGAGCATTTGTTCGAGGAGCTGCCTCATGCAGCTTAAGCGGCTGTCTCCCCGTTTAGCCGGTGGAGAATGTTCCCGTTCCTCCGACGAGTCAGAGACCACCGGCCGGTCCGTTTTACGGGTGGATTTCCTCCCTGTGCGAGGTGTTGAAGTCGGCAGCACAGGGAGCGGCTCGGGGTCGGGAGTACGGGAGCGCTGAAAATGCTCCTCTGCCGCCAGTGGCTGCCGCCCAGATGTCGACCCTTCCTCGGGGGGAGTTGGGCAGGCAGTCCGTTTGCTTTGTCGCTTGCGGGTAGCCATGCTAGCGACTTCTGTAATACAAAAGACTCACTTACCTGAGGTCTTGTCTTTATCCTGCAGCTGGAGAGCCTGGCTCCAGCTGCCGCCGCTGTTGTGCTGCTGGCGTAATGCCGCGCCTGCGCACTGGGTGGGTTCTTCACGTAGTCACTCACGTGACTCCGAAGTAAAATGTCATCCATAAATTCAAAGTTCACAAGATATGGAACACCAGATCAGCTCATCACAGATAATGGGCCACAGTTCACAGCTGAGGAGTTCAAGATTTGCCAAGAAGTGGCAGTTTGAACATACGACTGCATCACCCAATATCCGCAGAGTAATGGAAAGGCAGAGAGCAGTGTGAAAGTTGCGAAGTCCTTGCTGAGTAAGGCTAAGGCTGCAGGAGCTGACCCTTACCTGAGCATACTAGCTTTTCGCAACACACCAACACAAGGCATGAGTAGCAGTCCAGTACAAAGACTGATGAACCATACATCCCAGGACCACACTACCAACTTCTCAGAGGCTGCTCAAACCTGAAATTCTGAAAAAGGTAGGAGCTGAGTTGAGAGCAGCTAGAGACAGACAAGCAGACTACTACAACAGAGGATCCCAAGATCTGATTCCTCTGAAAGCTGGTGATCCAGTTTGAGTGAAGCCGACCGGTGACCGACTTATGCCCTGGAGGAAAGCTGTGGTTGTCGGCCATGTGGCTCAACCCAGATCATATGAAGTCAGGACCGAGGACGGCATCATCTATCGTCGGAATCGGCGCCATCTGAGTAAGACTAAAGAGCCATTTCATCATGCTGATGTGGACCTGGATGACCTGGTGACGTCGCCTGAACGGGAGCGAGACAATCGACCTATGAGCCGACCACCGGTCCCCGGGGAGCATCAAGCCCTGACAACAAGATCTGGTAGATGCGTTTGAAAACCACGCTATCTGCAGGATTATGTGCCCAAATAAGGATAGTGCCTGTACTTGTAGTTGATTATAGATCTAAAAGGCTATTAGGTTATGTTTAAAATGTTAATGTTATATTGTTCTTTTATAGTTTGATGTGCATAGTTTTATTTGGAAGTGGTAATGGCCATTTTAAAACTAAACAAATTCATTAATAAACAGGGGGGGGGGGGTGGATAAATAAATAGGTTGATCAATAAAAAGGGGAAAGGAAATGAGAAACCAGACATGTATTGTTTAAAGTTTAGATAATTCCAAGCACTGAGCTATCGCAGATCCAAGGAATGAGAATTTGAAAGCTACCTTGGAAAAGGACTGTCGAAACCATGTTGGAAAATGGGCTGTCGGACACATGTTGGACTCAGTGAAATAAGATGCAACGCAAGAATTTAATTTATTGCTCTACATGTAAAGTGCCTGTACATTTGTGTTCTGTAAACAAAGGGGGATGTTATGGGAATAGCGCCATCGGTGGTGCAGTACCGAGGATGCAATACCCATGAGGCAGTAGCCAAGATGGATCCTGAATAAAATGGCTGAACCTAAGGTTCGAGTATAAAGCCTCTGTTAATTAGTTGTGAAGCTGTAATGGAGCAGTTTACAGTGAGGAAACACAATATTAAAACATCTGGGAAGCAGTGCTTCATGGAGTGACAAAGTTAAAGTTTTGCTAGACCACAACATCAAGAAAATGTAACAGTAGATGCGTTTGCTGTTGACTTTTATACATTTCTTTGTGTTTATTTAGAAGAAAGGTTTCCTGAAGATGAGGTAGAAGAATGGTCAGTTTTTGATTGCCTCTCAATTGCAAATTGTGATTGCACATTTGGCATTGAACAAGTTAATGCCTTATGTTTAAAATATCGTGATTTTCTCGCTGATAATACTGTAATCGTTAAACAGTTCAATTATCTCACATTTTCTGTGCTGATAGGATATATAAAACCATGGCAATACAGTTTTTTTTATAGATGAGGGAGAGTGGAAAACTCTGTGGAACTAATTTAGATTTATATTGCGGCCACCCAACTGCGCACATTTGCGGCCTCGTGCGGCCATTACCCGCCCCATTGTCCGACACTCTTGTGCATTATCCTCCAATGCTTGTGGGCTGTCGGTTGGTGTTTCTGTTGGTGTACCTTCCCCCCGTCCGCCTGTTCTTACCCTCTTCCAGACTCCTGTGTTATTCCGCATGAGTTACTCCGTGGCGCCCGAAACCCCATCCGGTCTTGTATTTGTCCCATGATGTGCCTTCTGTTTTTTCTAGTTCTTACGATTAAAATGCTCAAAAACGCTGACAGACCTTATTCCGTTACATTCTCCAACCGGCCTCGTCTTTTAAGCTTGTCTTGCCCACCCTGCTCTACAGTGTGTTCCTGCCTCCGCTGCCTGTCACGGTCTCCGTCAAGCACTCTGTCTTCAGCCCGCCTCTGCCTTGTCCCTCTCCGATGCCTTTCTTTTCACCCCCCCTGTGGATTCTCCCTTTATCTATCCATCCCGTGCGTATCTGCCCGCAGATCCCTCCGAAAACGGATCCCCTACTTTTGTGTTTCCTTATGTCGTCCTCTACCTCTTTGTGCTTATCTCTCCTTCTTTTGCGGCGCTTGTGTGCTTCCCTCCATGTCATTTCCTCCCGGCGCAATCATTCCGCCGCACTCACCGTGTTTACAGCATTATACTGTGTTAATGCGGCCCACTTCCTTTTCACTTGTTTCATTTCGTTCTTCTTATTCTCTTCTCTTGGCTACACCCTAGGCGGATGCCCCCTTTTTATTTGGTTCTTGATTTGTAACGATCTATCGGCTGTGTGTGGATGCGACCACTCCAGCGTTTGTTTTACCCTTTGTTATTGTCCCCCGTGGACTATTACACACACCCACTCCTCGTTCATGAGCGACGTTTGTCGATTTTTATCTGTTTTTTACTCCATGAGCCGTGACATCGCACTTTATTGCGCCTGTTCCACCTAGCCATGTTGAGGAACGATACGGTGCCTGCCACTACCCGCGTCGGGAAATCACGCACCGAGGCGTACTATCCCCGCTTTCCAGTACTTCGCCGGTACCTGGGGAACGGATAGGTGCGCGGATATGGGCTAATGCAGGCCGGTCTAATAGTAATCACGTGGTAGTTGGTTGCTAGTAGCATGTTTTTGCTTGGCTGCATCTTTGACTTTAGTGTTAGCATCTACGTTCCGGCGTCCCCAGTTCTTCAGTCCACTGGTAAGAAACAATGGAAGGGCGCTGTGGGTCAGTTCGACTCTTTATTAATTCTCTGACAAAAGTCGTGTGGATGGGCACGTCTATGTTGTGTGGCTTGTCGGATTTTCGCATCTTGTGAGTAATTGTTTTGTGTGCTTGTATCTGCTGGGTAACGGGTTCCTTCGATGACGGTGCTGGTAGTCATCTTTTTCCTCAGTTGTCGTGTGCAGGAGTTCCTTTCTTGTCCTGGTCCTTGCCCTTTTCTCCTCTTCCGTTCCCCCTTTCCCCCCCTTGATCCCTTCTCTTTGCCTTTCCCTTTGCCCACCCCCCCCCCCCCGTTCCCTCCCGTCGTTCTCCGTTTTCCTCTCCTTCCCCCTCTCCTTTCGTCTCGGGTTCCCCGTCCTCTTCTCTCCCCCTCCTGGCTTTCTCTCGTTTCTCTCCCTTTCTTTTTTTTCTCTCTTTTCCCTCTTCCTTTTCTCTCCTCTTCTTCCCTTTCTCCCTTCTTCCTCCCCCCCTTCGCCTCTCTTTCTCTCTCTCTGTCGCTTTCTGTCCGCCAACCCCTCTCTCTCTCTCCTTCCCCTCTCTCTTTTTGTCTGCCCTCTTTCCTTCTCTTCTTCTCTATCTCTTCTCTACTCTCCCTCTCTCTCTCCTCTCTCTCTTCTCTCCCCTTCTTTCTTTCCTCTGTCTCTTCCTCTCTCCTCCCTTTCTTCTATTCTTCATTCCTCTTGTGCCCACTCCCTTTCTCCTCTTCCTCCATCTCCTCTTCTTCTCTACCCCTTCCCCTTCTTCCCCTCTCCTTTTCGATCTTTTCTCTGTCCTCTCTCTTTTTTTTTTTCCCTCTGCCCTGTCTCTTCTTTTTGTCTCCTCCCTTTGTGTGTTTTTACCACTTCTCTTCCGCTTCCTTGGAGTCCGCCAGTTCTGGTCGTCCCTGGCTTCATTTTTCGTCGACTCCTGAGTTTTCGTGTTTCGTTTCTTTCGCGCTTCCTCGTCCTACAGTCCCTCCCCGATTGCCCGTCTGCTAGACTCCTGCGTGAACTCACACCTCCCGTAAGTCCCACCCGTTACTCTCCCCCCCTAGACGCCGCCTGTGCGGTCCTATTTTTTATTTCTTCACATACCCACGTTCGCCCCTGCTCTTTATTTTCCACTGACCGTCCGCCCCCGCTCTATGTCCATGATCATTTTCCCCTTCTTAGTCCCCCCTTTATCCGCGCTCCCCAACCCTTGGACTTCTCTTTCCTCTTGAGTCTTCTCCCCTACCCCTCACCTCCCTAATCCCCATACCAGAGTACCCACGTCATTTCCTTGGTGGTAACCCTCCCCCCCGAACCCCCCCCCCCAACCCCACTCCCCACCAGAGTTCCCCCCCCCCTTCCTCACCTAGTCTCCCACGATAGTAACAGATAATCTTATTTTGAGTCTCAGAGCACCAGATCTTTATCCTCTACCCACTGGCCCCCCCACCCCTCTTCTCCACCCCATCTTTATTTTTTTTTTCATCCCTCCCCTTCCTCCTCCCCCCTCTGCCCCTCTTCCTCGGTATTTTTTTTTTTCGTCCTGTTTCCAAGCGTCACCTATCCTGTTCATTGATTAACTTCCACCCCTGCAACTTCCTCACCCTCCTGCCCACCTCGTCACCCCTTCTCCTCCCTTACTCCAACCCATCATTTCTTCTCCCTTCTTTTACTTACTTCCCCCGTTTATCAAACTGTTGGTTTTTTTAGTGAGTCCCTTTCTGCATCTTCCCTTTACCTTCCATCTCACCCACCCTATCTTCTCCACAGTGTTTCTTCACTGTGTCTCTCTCTTGCTTTCATCCTTACCCCCTTCTAATAGTTCTCATTATTGTTTTCTCCCCACCATATTTCATACAATCACGGTCCATATTTTTTTTCCCCAAGACCTTTTTGCGACCTTATCTTTTCGCATTCAGTGCTACCTCCGAGTCTTTTTCTATCCTTTCATCTCACTTTTGTTTTCATCCTCATCTTCAGGATGCCCGTTTGTAGGTTTCCTGCGCCCTCCCCACCGGCATGACTTGGTTTTGTCTTGTCACCTATATTCTGTATCCTGCACTAGTGTATTGCAAGTGGTGAGGCCGTGGATACACCATGGTGTGAATTTTTTTCTCTCCACGCCGTTAGGACACCCGCACCTGTTTCGTTGTCAATCCTCCTTCGCTCTTCCTCATTGCATTTTTTGTTTACCCCTTATTCTTTTCGTTTTTCTTTGTTTGTTATTTTCTTCCCCCTACCTTCCTGGTTTATCCTCTTGTCGGTGACTTTATCATTTATTTTCATTCTTATATCCCGCCTACTCCTTCCAGTTACATTGTAACTCAGCTAGCTCCCCTTCTCCAGCTTGTTTCACTTCCCCTCCCCCTCTCATTCATTTTTTTTCCCCCCCCCCCCTATATCCTTTTTATCCCCACCTTTCCCTGTATTTTCTTAAAGTCCATTTTTCATTCCTCCATTTTTCTTATTCGTGTTCCCGTTATCATAATTACAGTATAACGTTTCTCTATGCTACTGTCATGACCCATCCCTTACCCATCCGTTTAGTATTCTTCTAGTCTCCCCCCCGCCCTGTAACCTTTCTCCCCACAAATTTATGTTTCCCCTGGCACCCCAGTCCAAGATTAACCTGGCTTGGGAACCATTACCCCTATCGTTAGGTCGCGCCCTGTGAGCAATTATATGTGTTCTCTCGCATCTGATCCCGTGGCTGACCACCTCCCTATCACTCCTTTCCAGCCAGCAGCCTATGTCATCTAGCTTTACCACACCTGTTCCTTGTATTCTCAGTCGCTTTGATCCGGTCCCCGGCTCTTTTGATCTCTCCCCTATTCAATCTTTTTCAATATCCGATTAATACGCATATCAACCCTGCCTGTTGCAACTCTATTATGAGACGCTGCATCCGTATTTTCTCCTATCCATCATGTGTTTGTGATGCCCTTATTTCCTCTCTACTCGTGCGGTAGTTGGTGTGGCCTATAGATTTCTTACGGATTCATTCTGCTTTACTCACTCTTCACTCTTATTACTCGACTCTTGTGTGCTCTAGTTCCTTTCTGGACCGTCCGGTGTGAGTTCTTACGCATATGTCTATAAGCGCCAGGATGTGTCCGTCCTATTGTGGTTCTATGTCTTTTTCCATTTGCAGTCGACCTAGCGTCCCGGTTTGCGCCCGCCCACCTCTATCTTTATTAGTGACACAGTGTTGCTCAGGGTTTTATTTCACACTTCTCCATGTCCCGCATTCGCTCACTAGTCTCATGTACCAGCGCTGTGAACACGAGTGTGTCCCACCTTTTTATACGTCGCCATACATCTCACAGTTCGTCCTACTTTTGCCTGTCTACGAAATAGCTGCCGTTCTTTCCTCTACTCGTGCTCGGCTGTTCCTCGCTGCCTCTGCTCTGCTTGTTGTCAGTCTCCCCTCCTTCTCAGTCGCTCCTCTCTGGTTATTGCCTGAGTCCCGCCTGTCTGCTTTTGGCCTGGTGTCAGCCCCTCGTATTCCCCCTGTATCTTTCTTGTAACGCCATGGATGATCTTTTTATCCCTCCATCCTCTTTCTCGGTGTGGCCGGTTGTCTTTCAATTACTATGCCTGCGGTGACTGTTCATCTCGCCAACTCGAAAATTACTCGTCGGCCAAGCCTGGCCACAGTAGTGTTCGCTTCCCTTGTATCCTATATTTCTCTGGGCCACCTCGTACCCTGTCTTGGTCTGCCGGTTGCTTGTCCGCTCTCCCGGAAAGAGGTTGTTCCTCGTCAAACTTGCGTGCCGGGTTTTGGTCCTGGTCTTTCGTGGAACCGCCGTCCCCCCCCTGGCTCGCGGAAGGTGAGGTAATTCCGTAGTTAATGACTCTAATGATGAGACAACAGCATAATTTATTGTTTCACATGTCCCACATCGCAGCTTTTTACCTCGGAAATTCGCTTTGTGGTCGTCCCACCAGCTCAAGCTCAAAGTCACTTAGCAATTTATGTGTCCGGTGCCCCCACGGATTAGGACAATGAATTCTTATTTTGTCTACACACCATCACCCAAAATTTCAGTACTCGGCATGATATTAAGACACAGATCCCATGTGAGCCCATACCCTACTACCACACAGTAAGTCTATTTTATTAACACCATTAGTTCCTTCTGATTATCATAAACACCTTGTCTTAACATATCGGCCCGGGTTCCAAATCCCACGGAGTGGAATGCTCCACCAAATCAGTCATCCTATCTGTTGTCTCCCCCAGCTGCTATGGGGGGTCTGTATACGTGAACTCACCGCGGCTCGCTTTTTCTTAGAACACATGCGGGATACATATTTAGCGGCGCAGGCTAGGCATTCGGGCCTTTCAGCTTCTTTCTCCTCCCCACTAGTGCCATTCGCTTGATCAGGCTGTAAGTGCCCAACTTCAGTTATCCATCCCTGCCCTTCTTCTCCATACCCGGATGTCATTCCTCTAGCCAAAAGCGCGTAACATCTAACTCCCCTTTTGCAGATTCTAGCAGTATGATCCTGGGCCCCAACTACCTTTGTCGGCCGCGCTTTCACAGATTCACCACTCTCGGTCAAACAAGCACTTTTTCTCCCTCCTCGGGTCCCTATCCCACAATGTTCCTTATACGGACCCCACCGCCGCGCACCCCTCCTTTTTATTAGTTTTTGTGAGTTTTTTTTCCCCCACCCAGCTGGTGAATTTCTACGACTTACTCTCACTGCTTCTCTTAAGCCGTCCACCACGCACCCTCACACCGATTTGACACACGCTTCGATACCCGATCCCCCCCTCCTCTCCTGACCTCCAGCTCTGTACACAGTCTTCTGTTAGGCCTAGAATACTCTCTGTCTTCTTACTATGACCAGTCTGCCATCTCCAGCGCATCCGTATGGTGAACCTTCTCTGTATGCTCCTCTATGGCAAGGACGTCTTTCCCTAAGATTAGGAGGACCAAAAAACTGTACACCATCAAACACACCACCTTCCAGGTGTGTCTCACCCAGACCACCTCTACAACTGCTTAGTAAACCCTCCGCTGCACTTATACCTCAAATCTCCTTTTCTATGAAATCGAGAGGTACATGAGGATAAGGTTCATGGGGCGAGGGAAAGCTTTCCTCGGAAATGCGGGCCGACATCTTTACCCACCGGGTGGTGGGTGTGGGCGCGCAGCCGTGGGGGCAGGAGCTGCTTGCGGCGGTCTTGTAAGGCCACGTTTAGGCATTATCAGATTGTATTCGTGAAGGTTTCTTAATTGGCCCCGTGCTCCGGGGTCGCCGTTGTGAGCCGATGGATCGTCGGATCGCGCACGTCCAGGCCTTTTTGCCATTTAGTGAGTCCCTTTGTCAGCCGTGCTCGAATGGTCATAACAGGCTGTTGGCCCCCTGGCCTTGATTACAGTCAGTCATTATGTTTATGTTATCGTTGGTCGCACGGGTCGTGACTAGTCTACCTGTTTTATGACGATACAGATGAGGTGCCGTCGATCGGCCTATTCTGTGTATTCTATTTGTGTGTCCGTCGTGTTGGCCCCCACTCGTTGTTCGGCCTAGAGTATTTTGTGTCTAGCTGGTCTTTAGGCTAGCCCCGTCTGACTTCCTGTGGGCTAGGGGACTATGTGGTTTGACCCCTCCGACCTTCTATCGAATTTCTCCCCACGCTGGGTGGAATAAGCGGGCCCGGGTGTCTCTGTGTAGCACCAGGTATAGGTGTCACTTCGGGTCCTGCAGTATAGGTCTGGGTCCGCCCCCCCACGGGCCCATCCGCGACAGTCTTTTCTTCCCGCGGCTGTGTCCTGCCCCGCTGCGTTTCCCACCCGCTTTTTGTTTTATCTCTCGTGCTGAGCGAAGCTGTCGCGGACTGTTGCCCTGCGGCCCGATTGTCGATCGGAGCTTTTGGAGCCCCCGTGGCTCGGATGTTGCTCCTTCACTGGGCGCCCACGCTGCGGGGTGCTCTGTCGATTGTATGTACACAAAATTCCTCGAGACCGAGACCTCACGACCGAGGTCCCTGCCCACGATCGGCCGTGTTTTGTCGGCCTGCGGAATCGTCCTGGTGACGCGCGGGCCCTTCGCTTACTCGGAACCTGCGGGTCCCCGGCGACTCCATTTTTCTACACAAAGTGGATGGGTTGTGGAGCGAGTGCTGGGGGAAGTGAGATGCTTGAGGCATTTTCGGTATTACATGCCTATCGTTTACAGGCCTATCCGAATGGCCTGGATAGACAGGGGTTAGCCAGGCTGTGGCCGGCCCACCCACTCTGAGGGAGGCCAGCATGCGCGGTGACCCCTTGGTATGGGTGGTGTGGGACAGTTTGGGCTGACCGCGCCGCTTTTCCGTGTAGCCTACTCTCACGATCTGTTATGACGAGGGATTTACTTCTCCTCCTCTCTCGCTAAAGGGCTAAAGGCAATCATGTTAAGTGGAGCCAGATATATAGCTATTCTGTCTAACAGTTCACCGTTCCCCCTCCCCCTTTCGCTACAAGACGTGTCCTGCCGCGCTTTCTTCGCGGGTCACAATCGAGGTAGATTGGAGGGTCAGGACCCTGCTATTTTGCCGTTTGTGTGCGAGGGCCGGCCCTTCAGAGCGTCTGCCGACAACACAGCAGACGTATGAGGGCGTGGGGGAACCCCCCACATGGGGAGAGACGCGAGGGAGATGGGTCCAACTGGGAGCACTGGCGCCCCCCACCGCCCGGAGCACGCGGGAGTTTCTGGGCATAGAGAGGAGGGGAGCTGTGTGACTGGGGTGGTGGGAGATGGCAGAAGGGATGTGTACACGAAGCAATGGAGGGGTGTCATCTGCTGAACCTCTTCCAAATTAGTTTAACTAACTGTCTCTGGCAGAAAGCAGCAGCACCGTGGTGCAGCGGTAGAGTTGCTGCCTTACAGCGCCAGAGACCTGAATCAATCCTGACTTCGGGTGCAGTCTGAACGTAGTTAGCACGTTCTCCCCGTGATGGTGTGGGCTTTCCTGTTTCCTCCAAGGACGTGCAGGTTTGTAGGTTAATTGGCTTCTGTACGTTGTAAAATTGTCCCTAGTTTAGTTTTCTTGTCACGTATACCGAGGTACAGTGAAAAGCTTTTGTTGCGTGCTTACCAGTCAGCAGAAAGACAGTACATGATTGCAAACGATCCATTCACAGTGTATGGGGAACCTTTTCATGGTGGAATGCCGCATTAAGTTAGCTGTAATCTAATAAGGCCGCATCCAAGAGACCTCAATTAGATAAACTTCAAAATGTACATTACTTTGTAAAAATCTAACTACTATGTATTCACTTCAAGAAAATGAAAACATTTTGTTAATTCTAAAGTTAACTAGCCTTTTAATGACTTTGTTGTGACTGCTTTTTGTGGGAAAGCATTTGAATATTTGGCTGCAACATGGAGGTATGCAGTTTCAGATGATCTTCTAGATGGGTATCTTGATTTGGGTTATGTAGGAGAATGTAGATTGGCAGCAATAAGTGGTTGAAATGCAGGAAAGCATTTTTTCATGCATGTTGCCGACAAGGACGTCAGTATTTTTTATTGCATTTTGTTCCATATTTCAATTGATTTCTTAGTGTCCAATAAGGACTTTAAAATGTTCAATTTCCTCAATCCAATCCATCTGTAGTTCTTAGGAGCCTTGGAGGACAAAAACTAGGTGAAGTTGAAATTGCTAAGTGAGAGTAGTTGATCTTATTTTAGTATTTTGAATCTTCTTTTACTAAATCTTTGGTATTCCATTAAGATCAAAGATGTTCGTTCTACAGATTATAAATTCCTTCAAAGGCCGCGACTTATAGAGCCGAGGTATTCCCGATATCAATACATGTAACGTCAAAAGTTAAAAATTTCGTAGGGGTCAGCGCGAGTAGTACGGCTCAATATATCGGCTCCCCTGCCCTTTTCTGGGCCTACTTCCTGGAAACCTCTTGTCCCTACAAGAACAATGGTCATTTCACACCAAAGGCCTTCCTGACCTGGTCGGAGGGGAGGCAGGTTTTCCTGATGACTATACCCCCTTTTACATCGACTGACCCGTTTGCAAACCTACAAAGGTGCCATATGTCGTAGGCCCAGGAAGTCGTGCTGCTTTCCCCGGCTGCCCTTGGGCGCTCGGCTCAATGCCCTTTTCTCGGCCAACGCTCCGTCCGTACCGTGCGGAGTGTCTCGGGAAGGAACAGTGGTATCCCATGGCCACATCATAACGGCCCTCGGCTAAATATGATATGACACTGCCTCCACTAGGTGCTGACTTAGGGCCATGAGCATTTCGAGTGATCGTGTCCTTCTTATGTTGTTTGCTTTGGTTTCACTGAATAACAGTATTGCCCGTAATTCAAAAACATTCTGCCTTGTTAAACCGCCACAAGGTAATTTTGATCTTATCTATCGCCTAGTTCTGGTGCCTGCGGTGTGGCATGCGGCGTCAGAGGTTTTTGGAGCCATGTTTTCTTTGGTGTATGATTGACTTCCAAAAAATCAGTATTTAGTATGTACCGAAATTCTGCTGTTTGTTCCCTGAAGTCCTTAGCGATGTCAAGGGCACATGTCTGCCTCCGTGGTTACCTATGCCAAGTCACGACCTTCATTGGGCCCTCATCTGGAAGCATTTACTGAGGTCATGAGTGTTAGCGTTTCTTGTTGATGTGTGTTTCCAGTGCAATTCGGTAATTGAAATATCTCGACCACTGGTCAATAAATCTGTTGCTGTTTCCTGAGATTCGGCCTGACCCGCTGTTCCGAGCTTGTTTGCATAAGGTATGAGTTTATAGAAGGGTCTCGACCCACAATGTTCAGATGCGCAGAGATGCCTGCCTGGTGCCATCTTGGTTCCGGTCAGAAGTATAGTGGCGGATAGTGTTAGCGTAAGTGGTGATTGTTGGTCAGCACGGACTCGGTGGGCTGAAGGGCCTGCTTCCCCACTGTCTCTAAAGTCTGAAAATGTTACTCATAAGCATTTACTCTGGTAAATATTCCAGCTTTCTTTCTCCCATCCATGCATCAGTGTAAAGAAGGGTCTCGACCCGAAACATCACCTATCCATGATCTCCAGAGATTCTGCCTGGCCCGCTGAGTTCCGAGTTTGTGTAAGATAGTGTTAATGTAGGAGGATCACTGGTCGGCGCAGACTCGGTGGGCCGGTGGGCCTGTTTCCGTACTGTATATCTAAACTAAACTAAAACCATTTATTCGATGCCTTTGTGTGAAAGACACACCCTTCCTGACTGGCCAGACCTGTTCTTTAACTCTCCACAATTTGTCACTCCCAACTTCTGTAGTCTGGGATCTAACTCTCCCACTCCTCTCATTCACTCATTGACCAATGACCTGGTTGCTGCTCAGTTTTATCCAAACAGAGAGTTCTCCTCAGCCCCACAAGCTTTACCAGTTTCTTTTAGAACATAGCAGTACAGCATGGAAACAGGCCCTTCGGCCCAACTCAGATGTCCCATCTAAGCTAAACCTATTTCCTCTGCGTTTACCTCATATTCCTCTAAATATTCACACACAAAACTTTTTCCTCGTTTATTATATTATTTACAGTGTACTATGTGTACATATTGTGTTGTGCTGCTGCAAGTAAGAATGTCCTTGTTCCATCTGGGACATATGACAATAAAACACTCTTGACTCTGGTCTATTCATGTACATGTCAGAATGTAACTTAAAAATTAAGTTTAGTTTAGAGAAACAGCACAGAAACAGGCCCTTCGGCCCACTAAGTCCACGCTGACCAGCGATCATTCGGTCACCAGTTCTATCTTACACACCAGTGACAATTTATTGAAGGCAATTAATCAACAAACCTGCACGTCTTTGGAGTGTGGGAGGAAACTGGAGCACCCGGAGAAAACCCACATGGTCATGGGGAGAACATACAAACTCCACACTGACAGCACCCATAGTCAGGATGGAACCCGGATCTCTGGTGCTGTGAAGCAGCAATTCTACTGCTGTGCCTCTGCACCCTGATGTTGTTATGGTACCTATGTTGTTATGTATATATATCTGTACTGAATGAGTCTGTCTGTGGGGTTTTTATCTGCTCTGAACTCACCTCCCATTATATTGAAGGCAATTTCCTCTGCTCTTTTCCACTAAAGCCCCATCCTTAAGCTCAAGACTAGAGTCAAGTGTTTCATTGTCATATGTACCAACATGTCATGTACGAACAATATGTAAAATTTCCCTCTGGAAAAAAGTGAACAGCAAGGAATTTAAAGTCTTAGCAAAAAAAACTGGGAAAAGATTTCTTCAACCTGCAACCAGATAAAAGATCCGTAAATGACAACTGGGTGTGGCTGAGAAACTCCTTAAATAATATTGTTACAAATCATGTTCCTCAAAAACTCATTAAGGGCCGTATGCGTCCTCCTTGGTTTTCTATATTCTTTCTAAGTATAGGGTCTCCGACATTTCCGTAATTCACATTTTAATTGTAGGGGTTGGAGGGCCTTTTCAAAATTTTAATATTAATTTTTTCCCGATTATTATACTGTAGTCGAGGAAATTTCTTTGGTTTGTTGTGAGTGTTAAACTTTGTTCTGATATTCCAAGTATTATTAATTTTGTGTCTGGGTCCAGTTTTGTATTAATAACTTCTGAAGTTATTTCAAAAATATCAGTCCAGAAATGTTTAAGTTTTATACAGTTTGCAAACGTATGTGTTAAATTAGCCTCTAGATGTAGACATTTATCACAAATAGGAGAGATTTGTGGGAAGATTCTATTTAGTTTTAATTTAGAGTAGTGTAGTCTATGTAAGACCTTGAATTGTATTAAAGTATGTCTGGCATTTAATGAACATTGATGTATTTGTTGTAAACTTTCGTCCCACATATCTTTTGTTATAGGGTGACCTATTTCATTTTCCCATTTGTATCTATATGGTTCGGACGGTGGTACCTCGTTGTTTAGTAGGGTGTTATAAATATAAGCTATTAGTTTTTCAGTATTAGGATGCTTGTTCAAACATTCATCAAGAATTTCTGATTCCCTACTCCTGTAGACTTGTGTATTAGATTTAACATAATCTCTAATTTGTAGATATCTGAAGAAATTATTTGAGTGCAGTCCATAATTCTGTTGTAACTCTTGAAATGAAAGAAAAGTGCCTTTCCCATAAAGATGTCCTATATTTTTGATTCCATAATTTTTCCATTGTGTGAAACCTTTGTCCATAAAGGATGATTTGAATAAAGGATTATTTACAATGGGAAGGCATAGTGGTATATTATTCAATTTTAAATCTTTTTTTATTTGTTTCCAAATTCGTATTCCACTATGTATTATGGGGTTTTCTTTATAGGTTTTTTTGTGCAGTTTTGTGGGGGCAAATATGATCGGTCCAATTTCAAAAGGTAGACAGTCTTCCTTTTCCATCATTAACCAATCTGGTTGTTGATCCATTTCTTCCAGCCAGAAATTCATGTTTTTAATATGGACTGCCCAAAAATAAAATAAGAAATTTGGCAAAGCCAAACCTCCATTTATCTTTGACTTACATAAATGTTTTTTACTTATTCTATGATTCTTATAATCCCAGACAAAACTTGTAACAATGGAGTCGACTTTTTTGAAAAAAGTTTTTGGGATATATATCGGAATTAATTGAAGTAGGTACAGCAGTTGCGGTAAAAAAAAAAAAATCATTTTTATAGCATTAATTCTCCCAAGCATAGAAATGGGGAGTGTTTTCCAGTATTGAATATTCTTATGTAGTTTATTCAGTAAGGGTGGGAAATTTAGTTTAAATAAAGAGATATATGTCTTAGTTACATAGATTCCTAAGTATTTAAATTTATCTTTAACTATTTTAAAAGGGGATTGTTGTATTGTATGTAAATTGAATTTTGTTATTGGCATGATTTCGCTTTTATTCCAATTAATTCTATATCCCGAAAACTGACCAAATTGAGTTATTAGATTTAATAGGTTTGGAATACTAGTTTCTAACTTTGTAATATATATTAGTACATCATCTGCATATAAGGAGATTTTATTCCTTATTCCTTGTGTCTCTAGTATTGTATCCAAATATTCCTGGATGGTTTCTAACGCTTTCTGCTAGGGGTTCGATTGCAAGAGCAAATAATAGTGGGGATAGTGAACATCCTTGTCTACAGCCTCTAGAGAGATTAAATTTAGTTGATAACATTTTGTTTGTTAATATTCTAGCTGTTGGATTAGAGTATAACTATTTAACCCATGTACAGTACTTCTCTCCTAGTTGAAATGTTTCCATCACCGAAAATAAATATGGCCATTCTACCTGGTCAAATGCTTTTACAGCATCTAACGAGATAATTGCTAGATCTGCATTAGGGATTCTATTGGAGTATATAATATTAAATAATCTTCTCAGATTATAAAATGAATAACCGTTTGGGGATAAACCCTGTTTGGTCGGGATGTATTAATTTGCTGATCACTAAGCTCTATTAGATACAATTTTAGTTAATATTTTCTGATCAGTATTTAAGAGGGCTATAGCTCTGTATGAACCTGGGTCTTCAAGATCCTTGTCCGTTTTTGTATGTATGTGATTGTTCTGTTATTTTAGATGAATACAATTTTTGGTAGTATTGTAGAAATCTATCATTAATATCTTTAGGCAGTGTTAATGTTTCTCCCTTGTCTGTTCTAATTTTGTATATTGTTTTTTCCCCATCCAATTTACGAAGTTGACGCGCTAATAGTTTTTGTGGTTTATCACCAAATTCAAAATTTAATTGTTTTGTATGTTGATAAAGTTTTATAACTTGGTCTGAATATATCTTGTTTAATTTATATTTCAGTACTGCAATTTTATTGTGTTTTATCGTGGATGGTGCTGCTGCATTTTCTGTGTCTAATTGCTTTATTTCCATTTCCAGTTTCTGTTGTTTGGCCCTATTCTCTTTATTAAAAAATGATTGGGAAGAAATTAATGCTCCTCGTACAAATGCTTTAAATGTTTCCCAAAGAAGGGAAGCAGAGATTTCAGGGCTATCGTTAGCCTCAAAAAACATTTTAATCTGTTTTACTAGGTATTCATTACATAACTTATCTTTTAAGATTTGGGGATTAAATCTCCATTGTGACTGTGTCTCTACCATTCCGTTTAGTTTGATCATAAATGTTAATGGAGCGTGGTCTGAGATTATGATGTTATGATATTGCGAGTTATAGGTAAATGGGATAAGTTTTGAATCTACTAAAAAATAGTCTATCCTTGAGTAAGTTTTGTGTACTGGTGAGTAAAATGAATATTCTCGGCCCGATGGATTTTCAATTCTCCAAACGTCCTTAATATTAGTAGTATTAATGTATGAATTTAAAAATTCACTTGATCGAGATTTTAGTTTTCTTTGAGTTGATGATCTATCCAAACAAGCATCCAATGTACAATTTAAATCTCCACCGATTATTAAGTTTTGTTGTGTACATTCCGGGATATTGTTAAGAATTCTCTTAAAAAACAGAGGGCTATCAAAATTTGGTCCATACACATTGAGGAGAGTCACCTTTTTTAAGTATAACTCCCCTATTATTACAATATATCTGCCTTCAATGTCTTCTATCGTTGATATATGTTTAAAGGGTATACCTTTACGAATTAATATTGCAACACCTCTAGATTTATGTGAGAATGAAGAGTGGTACGCTTTAGCAATCCATTTTGCTTTCAATCTGTGTTGTGCTTCCTTTTTAAGATGTGTCTCCTGGAGAAATATTATATCTGTTTTCAATGATTTTAAATGAGCTAACACTTTGCCTCTCTTGATAGGTTCATTAATTCCCTTAACATTCCAACTACAGAATTTAATTCCCTCACCCCCAATTTTTATATTCATGTCTTGCATCTTGTGATTAAGTGGTAGAGCAGATGATTCAGCACACTCAACCCTACCTTATACTCGAACATCAGGTAGATGAATTTTAGGTCACGTCTGTTTTCCATCTGAACACATCTCCTTAAATAAAATATGCAATTCCATTCCAAATACAAAATATAATATGATATAAGATAAAAAAAAGTAATAGCAAATTGGGTTAGTAAAGTGTGGAAAGTAAAAAGAAAAAGCAACTACATCTCCAATTAGTGCAGTTAGTGATAGCCACCCTAATGTGGCTAAGCATCTATGGACTTCCGTAGCTTTTGGTTAATAAAAATACTAGCTCCGTACTTTCCTTGAAAGGAAAGTTTCCAATTCGATGCAAACAATTTGTGGGGGGGGAAAGAAATAATGATTATATTCCATTAATGATATAATTAGTAGTCTCAAATTGAAATGTATAGTTTTGTATAATATAAACATTTATCAAAGAATAATCAAAAACAAAAATATCAGAGAGAAAGCCACCATACATTTTTCATTATAAAATACCTGAATCACACTTTACTTATATTTCATACTTTTAGTTAATTCTTAAATAATCTGAATAATCTCATTATCAATAGTTAGTGTTAGTTAGTATTCTTGATTATTAATAGTTGTTAGAAGTTAGTATGTAAGTATTATATATCCGTTGCAGGATATTTACCCAATTCTTATTGCAAATTTTAGGCGACTCTTAAATATAATAGTTTAAAGTTTACAGTTCATAATAGTTTAAAGTTTACAGTTCCATATCTTCTCTGCAAGATAGCAGTATCCAGGTAGGTGTTGAGTGTTGATTATTTTTTCAATTTTCGATCTTGTCCTCGATGTTCTTGGCAAATTCAAATGCTTCTGTGTGCTTGATGAAGAAGTATTCCTTCTTCTCGTAACTAACTCTTAGTGTTGCGGGGTATAACAGTCCATATCTCAAATTCTTTATGTTCTTCAGTATTCTTCTTGTTTCTGTGAACAATGCTCTTTTCTTAGCAACTTCCACAGGATAATCTCTGAATACGCTAATCTTGTCTCCTTCATATACAAGATTTCTGCTTTTGCCAATTTTCCTCATCATGTCATCCAATACATGGTCATATTGGACCTTTACTATCATTATTCTTGGAGGGTCGCCCACCTTTGGGGGACGTCTCGGCACTCTGTGCGCTCGGGCAAGTAATGGCGCCTGGTCCAGGTTCAAAATTGTTTTCAGTACATCTGCAGCAAATTCACGGGGGTCACGAGTCCCCTCTCTGCCTTCCTGGATGCCCACGATTCTTAAATTCTGACGCCTCTGTCGTCCCTCCAAGTCTGTACATTTTTCGGTTATTTGACGCAATAACTTTGATAGGCGTTGGTTCTCGGTGATGAGTTGTTTTGTAGTTGCGGTGCTTGTCTCAGCAAATTCCTCAAGTTCTTTTACAATCTTGTGGTGTTGGTTTAATGTCTGGAAGATAGGTTCAAGTTTAGAATCAAATCTGGATTCCATCATATTCAGTTTTTCATTTACTTCTTCAACATTTTGAGTCAAATTTCTTTCCATATCTAATTTCCAATCTTCCAGGACTTTGTGTACCATCTCTGTAACATCGTCTTTAATTTGTTCTTTAATTTCTTTTTTAAAAGATGTCAGCTCTTCTTTAAAATTCAGTCTAAGATTTTTAAGTTCCTCCATTAAATTAGAGATTTCCTGTGTAAGAAACATTTTTAATTCTTCCATCTCAGTCTTTTTCTTCTTCTTTGAGATGTCTTCTCGGGATGCTGTTAAACCTGAGGCCGAGGCTTCAGTTGGGCCTACCTCTTTAGTCTTGCCGGTTTTTGTCTTGTGGGGGGGGAGTATGCTGAGTCGACATACTGCCGGTGTCGCGCGCCTGATGACGTCACGGGACTACTGCAAAACAATCGGTGCCGTTTTCTGCAGGTAGGATCTGTCTTTTCCCCCCGTTTTTTCGTTTTTTTTCACGGAGCTAGTTGGCGCGAGTCTCTCCTACTCCATAGCATCACCGGAAGTCAGAAAGAGAAGTTTTATATCCGTGCAAAAAAAAGGGGTACCAAAGCTGGGCTGGGACAATTTTACTAGAGTGCGAAAGCAAGTCGATCGTGCATGTAGGAGTGCTCATAGACAACATGTTTCTTCTATTCTTGGGGGAGAGCAACCCAAGGCTTTTTGGAGATATGTGAAATCCAGACGGACAAACAACACTGTCTAGATGCTTAAAGTGAATAACTGTCTGATCACAGGACCAGGCGAAAGCAGAAGCTCTTGCAAACCAATTTCAACACGTTTTCACCCGGGAAGATGTGGACCCTTCATCATTTCCAGTCCTACCGCCCAGCCCGTATGCTGATATGCCTGCTATTAAAATTGAGGTTGAAGGTGTCAAGAAGTTATTGCTCAACATCAATACCACAAAAGCAATTGGACCAGATCAGATACAGAATCAAGCCCTCAAGATTCGCAGCCGAAGAACTGGCTCCAATTTTGCAGTTCATTTTCCAACTTGACTCGGGTGATGTTCCCGCTGGAATGGAGGAAGGCTAACATTACTCCTCTCTTTAAGAAGGGTTCAACCACCAACCCAGCGAATTATTGTCCTGTTTCATTAACAAGTACTTGCTGCAAATTGCTGGAGCATTTAATTGATAGTAATCTGATGCGACACGTGAGCAACATAACATTCTTGCTGACAACCAACATGCATTTAGGAGGCATAGATCATGCGAGTCTCAGCTTATCCTGACGACAAATGACCTGGCCAAGCACCTTGATAGTAACGTCATCACGGATTTAGTAGCGCTGGACTTTTCTAAAGAATTTGATGTCATCCCACACCAGAGACTGCTTCGGAAGGTTCTTCCGTACCATAGAAGACTTCTATGGTATTCGTTCTGACACGAAACGATGGATTTTCAGTTTCCTGACAAAACGTCTTCAGCGTGTGTGTGTGTGAATGGAAAGAGCTCCAATTGGCATCCAGTGTTGTGTGGTACACCTCAGGGCACAGTACATGGCCCACACCTATTTTTCTTTACATAAATGATATCCATGAAAAAGTCTTTCATCATTGTTCAACTTCTGTCAAGGAGAAGCTATACTTTACCCTCGTTTGACCTCATTTGGACTACGCAGTTGCAGCTTGGGACCCATACACAAATAAAAACATTTCTTCCATCGAACGTGTCCAAAGACAGGCCGCTTGATTTGTTACTAACACCTATGAGAGAGAAGCGAGTGTCACCAAACTTCTGAATTCTCTGGAGTGGAACCCTCTCCAAGGCAGACGTGAAGCTCACCGTTTGACCTGTTTTTACAAAATGTTAAATGTTCAGCTCGACATAGATTACAAGACCTACACCAAACCCAAACCAATTAGGAGCAGACGAGGGCATTCGATCCAATTTGTGATCCCAGCTACAAAGACAGATATGTCCAGCAATTTGTTCTTCCCCCGCATAATTAAAGCATTTGGAATATTTTGGAGGACCAAGAAACCAAGAAACCAAGAAAAAAGAACAATGCATTAAATTCTTACATGTAACAGCTTAACAGCCTGTATCCAGAATGCACATGGATAAATGTTAATAAACAAATAAGTGTATTTAATCATGCCATTACTGGTGCAAAAAAGCTCAAAGACCTTGTTGCAAAAAAGCTCAAAGACCTTGGTGTAAAAAAGCTCAAAGACCTTGGTGTAAAAAAGCTCAAAGACCTTGGTGTAAAAAAGCTCAAAGACCTTGGTGCAAAAAAGCTCAAAGACCTTGGTGCAAAAAAGCTCAAAGACCTTGGTGCAAAAATGCTCAAAGACCTTGGTGCAAAAAAGCTCAAAGACCTTGGTGCAAAAAAGCTCAAAGACCTTGGTGCAGAAAAGCTCAAAGACCTTGGTGCAGAAAAGCTCAAAGACCTTACTGCAACTAAAGACAGTCCATAGTTTATAGTTTGATAATGTTATGAAACTGAAGTCTGTAGTACTCCCCACAGGGTCCATAGAAGATCATAGTTGCTGAGGTTAGTGTTGTGCAGCGTACAAGAGCCTGATGTTTCCTGGGAAGAAGCTGTTCTTGAACCTTGTCACAGAGATATACTGAGGACTTGAACTTATTTTTTGACTTTATTACGTGTTATCACGGAGGAACTGAATTTTTGGAATAATAATAGTCCGCCTGTTGGGAATACGATTTATTTACGCTTGTTGCCCCGTAGAGGAGGTATTACCACTAGAATGCACCATGGAGTGGATGCTTCAAAACCTGGAGCATGATGAGGACGAATGTCTCAAGATGAGACCTTTGCCTGAGGGCTATGAGTTCCTGGACCCCGGCATGAGGAAACGGAGACGAGGAAACACTTTTTTCTCACAGAGAGTTGTGAATTTGTGGAATTCTCTGCCTCAGAGGGTGGTGAAGGCCGCTTCTCTGGATACTTTCAAGAGAGAGCAAGATAGGGCTTAAAGTTAGCAGAGTCAGGGGATATAGGGAGAAGGCAGGAACGGGGTACTGATTGGGGATGATCAGACATGATCACAGTGAATGGCGGTGCTGGCTCGAAGGGCAGAGTGGCCTACTCCTGCACCTATTGACTATTTTCTATTGAATAGACAATAGACAAAGGAGGAATTGTGAGAGAATTTCACTAAACTTTAACTCTTCTGCTTGTTGACACGTGCCGCCAAACTAAAGATGGCACATTGTTCTTAGGAAAGCCTTGGTTGAATGTTTGGAGCATTGTGTACAGATATCTGTTTCTATGTGCGTGATGCTATTATCTGGTATCTGAAAAACCAACTGCGCCTATGTATGGGTCTGAGGATGTAATTTAGGCAGTTTCGCTAAAATTGCAACGCCCTGACTAAGCTATTTAAGGAGCTCGTGTCTGGGGTAGTCTGCACATACATTTGTTTGTTCGGCAGTAAATAAACCTATATTCTTGATGAACTGTCTCCCGGGGCAGTTCTTCTGTGATCTTACGTAATAAAGTCTCGCTCTCCATAAGTCCTAGTATTCCATTGCTAGATATCTCTATAGAGATATCTAGCAATAGATTTCAGGCTCCTGTACCTTCAAGGTTATAGATTTCAGGCTCCTTTACCTTCTTCCTGTTGGTAGCAGCGAGATGAGAGAGTGGCCAGGGTGTTGTGGGTCTTTGACGATGCTGACTGCCTTTTTGAGGCAGTGCCTCCTGTAGATCCCTTCGATGGTGGGGAGGTCAGTACCCATGATGAGCTGGGCAGTGTCCACCACTCTCTGCAGATCCCTTCGCTGGTGGGGAGGTCTTCCTGCGCTGGGCGTCAGACATGCTGTCCTGCAGAGGATGCCCGGCTTCTACCGGGACCCGCTGAGAGTCTGGAACTTGGTTGCCATCGACCAGGGCCCCCATCCGCCGGTGGAGGGTGACGGCCCGGGTGTGAGAGGACCCGATCCTTGTCCCGCCCCACTGGGTGTCGGGGAGGCTTGAACGTGTGGGGTACTTGCAGCTGAGCAAACCCCCGCTCATCCGGAAGTTCTCATCAGACCCAGGCGACGTAATCCTTCCCGGGAGCTGGTCCCGCACAACTTGAGCCGCCTTTCCTCGACACCCTTCATCTCCCTCCGAGACACAGGGAGGCGTGTCCTGTACGGGCTCCTCCTCCACACCCTGCACTTCCTCGCTCTGGTCCACCAAGTGGCGGTTGGTGTTGCCTTCTTGTCACAAGGGGGGGGGGGGGGATGCGGTTGTGGTTCCTCCCCACAGGGATTATCCCCCTCTACATTGGGGACCTGGGGTGGGGGGTACTGCACTGAGGAGTCCCTTGCAACCTGTTTCTCTCGCGGTTCACAGACTTGCCAGCCGCCTGCCACTTTTGCGGGCTGGAAGAGTTTGTGTGTCAAGTGTATATGGAGTGTGTGAGGTTGCAGTCCCTGTTCCAATATCTAAAGGGGTTGCTCCTTGCCTTCTGGCTGAACTTCACACCCACCATCCTCATCTTCGGACACACAGTGCATAGGGGAGAGAGTAGGACTGAAGATGTCCTGGTTGGGTTGCTACTAGGCCTGGCCAAGCTCTCCAGAGTGGGCTGCCTACACCTTATCCGGGGTTATATCCACACCCGGGTTGTCCTAGAAAGGGGCTACACCCTGTCCACGGGTGCCCTGGGGGATTTCCGGGACTGCTGGGCACCGCGTGGGAGGAATATATCTATCTATAGATTACTAAAACTTTCATCTTGTTTGTTTGTCTGTCTGTGTGCTTGTCTGCGATGAGTGTGATCCTGAAATTACACAAAAATGGTGCAAGATAGCGCTACAAATCACCTTACTCATCATTGTCCTGTGGTGTGCTGTATCAAGCTTTGTTCAGATTGATGGTATCTTTTACGTTATTCACATTTGAAACTGTACAAAAAACAACTTTGAGAAAAATCTCTTCCATCTGCACTGGCGGTTCGCAGCGTATGACGTCACAATGGAATCTCATTTACATAAACTGCCCATCAGCAGTGTTCCACCCCACAATAACATCACAATGGGATCTCATTTACATTTTTAAAAATGAAGTTTTAAAAAACACAGCAGCTTTCACCTCACAATGATGTCAAGGGGGGGGGGGGTCAGGAGGGGAGAGGGGTTATGGTGGGAGGGAGGGAGTGGCTGAGGGTAGAGGAAAGGAGAGGGAGGGAATGGCAAGCGAGCGAGTGGGGGAGGGGAGGAGGAGAGCGGAAAGAAGAGGGAGGGCGATGAGGTGTTGGGGATGAGGGCGAATGGAGCAGGATAGGGGTAGGAAGAGGGATGGCGATGTGTACTTGGGGAGGGTTGCCGTAACTCGCATCACCACGGGTTATCTTTGGCGTCATAACGGGAACCCTTCAGTCGTGCCTGCGCAGTTGAGGGCTATGGGTGAGTGGTGGAATATTGCATTTGTGGACCAGCCCTCCCGTGTGACAGGGACATAATGGGTCCCACTTGGTCCTTAATAAAGATGGGGAAATAGCAATTTAATATTTAAGAATTTTTGTTTTATTTTGCATTATGGTAGTGGGCTTGTTTGTATTTTTGTGTGTCCACCACTCCGCAATTCCCTTCGTTCCTGGACATTCGAGTTGCTGAACCAGACCATGATGCAACCAGTCAATATGTTCTCTACTGTATACCTGTAGACATTCAAGATCTGCCCCCCCACTGTCCCCGATATAAATGAATGATTGAAAGGTCAAATATTTGAATTAGACATACACAACGTGGAAACAGGCCTTTTGGCCCAACTTGCCCATACAGACCAACATGGCCCATCTACACAAGTCCCACCTGCCTGCATTTGGCCCATATCCTTCAAAACCTCTCCTATCCATGTACCTGTCCAAATGTTTTTTAAACATTGTTACAGTACCTGCCTCAACCTCCTCCTCCTGCAGCTCGTTCCATTCACCTACCACCCTTTTTGTGAAAAAGTTGCCCCTCAGGTTCCTGGTAAGTGTTTCCCCCCTCACCTTAAGCCAATGGTTCTCGATTTCCCCTACCCCGGGCAAACAGCAGTGTACGTTCTATCTATTCCTCTCATGATCTGTTTGGATCGCAAGCAGAATAAAGCTCAAATTTGTTATGGTTGTTGATTCCCCTACTCTGGGGTAAAGGACTTTGTGCATTCACCCTGTCTGTTCCTCTCACAATCGTACACATTGGTGGCGGCGCCTAACGGCAGCGGCTCGACTACAGTCGTTCGTCTTTTTTTTAATTTTTGTCTTGTTAAATGTAGGTTTTGAGCTTAGATTTTATTATTTTTTAGCTGTGTATATGTGGGGGGTGGAGGGGGGGCTGTGGGGGAAACCGTTTAATCTCTTCCCTGTACGGGGACCCGACATTTTCCCTGTCGAGTCTCCGGTGTCGGTGGGCCTAACATCGAAGAGCCGGCGGCGGCCTCCATCCGGGACTAACCTGGGGGCTCCAGTCACGGAGCCTGCGGACCTGACATCGCGGAGCTGGCCGACTTCAGCGACCCGACTTTGGAGCTTCGGAAGCTCCGGCTGCAGACCCGGTGAACAGGAACATCAGGAGCTCGCAGGTCCCTGGTGGAAGACGGCTTTTCGGTGCTCCCGCAACGGCAGCTTCTCCCGCTGGAATAGCGGGGTTGAAAGGACACGGAGCGGGGCCTAACATCGCCCGGTGCAGGTTAGTGCCCACGGGGACTTACCATCGTCACCGGGGGCTCTAACATCGGAGCCCCAGTTCGCCTAGACGCTGCAGTTGGACTGCTGGACCGCTGGTTGGCCTGCTTGATCTGCGGGGTTTAAAGGACACGGAGCTGGGGCCTAACATCACCCGGCGTGTAGCTAAATGGCCACGGGACTTACCATCCTACCAAGCGGGGGGGGCTTTAACATCGGAGCCCCAGTTCGCCTCAATGCTGCAGTTGGACAGCGGGAGAAGAACAAAGGGAAGAGATAAGACTTTGCCTTCCATCACAGTGAGGAGATGTTGGAGACTCACTGTTATGGATGTTTATGTAAACTGTGTTAAGTGTGGTCTTGTTTTTTTTTGTAATGTAAAAAACTGTAGTAAATGTAATTTCGTTCAAACCTAGGCTTGAATGACAATAAATAGCATTCCATTCCATTCCATTCCATTGTGATGCTTCACCTATTTGTGACAAGATGTGAACACATTCATCAGAATTATCAGCCTTACATAACGTACGGGTAACGCAAGGAGATTTCTGAGCATGCACCTCACATAAGGAGCTCAGTGGCGATGATCCTGTTTAAAGCGGAGGTATTTTTATACCGCAGACTGCACTCCATCAAGCAAACAGCTCCAGGCACCCGTAACAACCCACTCATCTTGGTCCAATGGAAGTTACCATTCCTCAAAACAATGTAAGTCACAGTTGCCAAATGACCTAACAATCAGGCTGTTGAAACAAAGAACTGCAGATGCTGGTTTGTACCAAAGATAGACAGGGTGCTGGAGTAACTCAACCAGTCAGGCAGCATCTCTGGAGAACATGGATAGGTGACGTTTCACAGAGTGCTGGAGTAACTCAGCGGGTCAGGCAGCATCTCTGGAGAACATGGATAGGTGACGTTTCAGGTCTGGAACACTTTTTCAGTCTTCCTTCATATTTGCCAGAGATGCTGCCTGACCCGCCGAGTTACTCCAGCACTTTGTGTCTTTCTTGAATAGTTGTGCTGTTTGTCTCTGTATTTTTCTGGATAGATTATTCACGAGTGTATTCTGTAAATTTCCAAATAAATCATTCGGCTCTTAAGAGGCAGTATGTGAAAACAAACTGTGGTATTTGTTCAAACTATCGTGTACACTTGAAACGTTAAACTAATTACTTAGCACTTGGCTCCAGGCTGGCACAGTGGTGCAGTGGTTAGAGCTGCTACCGCACAGCGCCAGAGGCCCCTTGTTCGATCCTGAACTTGAGTATTGTCAGTGCAGAATTTGCACGTTCTCTCCATGACCGCGTGGGTTTCCTCCGGGTGCTCCGGTTTCCTCCCACATTCCAAACGCGTGCGGGTTTGTGAGTTAATTGTCCCTCTGTAAATTGTCCCTAGTGTGCAGGGAGTGGATGAGAAAGTGGGGCAATAGTGTGAACAGGTGAGCAATGGTCCGTGTGTGCTCAGTTAGCCGAAGGGCCTCTTCCTGTGCTACATCTCTAAAAACAAATACAAAACAAAAAAATGTTGCAGGAAATATAGAAATGAGTTAATCCAGGAACTGAATGACAGACAGGAATATTCTCTTGGGAAATAAGGGGATATTTCTGTAATATAGGAAAATATTATTAAATGCCTCCCTTGTTTACTTGATAATATGAAGACCTGGCTGTGATCTCTTAAGATTAAGATGGATTGGAACAAGCAGCTTAACGGTTGTGAGATTTCTGCAGCTTAAGGCAGGTGTGAAAATATCAGCAAACATCTCTGCTGGTGTGTCAATGTTTCGTGTGGATATCTGTGTTGGCGATCAATTGAACAACGAAGGCATCGTCAGATCATATTCCCAGAATTCCAGGGCAGCACGGTGGTTCAGCCGTAGAGTTGCTGCTTTACATCGCTTACAGCGCCAGAAACCCGGGTTCGATCCCAACTACGGGTGCTGTCTGTTCTCCCCGTCACCGCTTGGGTTTTCTCCGAGATCTTCAGTTTCCTCCCACACTCCAAAGATGTACAGGTTTGTAGGCTAATTGGCTTGGTATAAGTGTATTGTCCCTAGTATGTGTAGGACAGTGTTAGAGTGTACTGGTGGGCAGTGCAGACTCAGTGGGCCGAAGGTCCCCGTTTACACGCTGTATATCTAAATTAAACTAAACTAATTTCAGATTTCAAGAAAATGTATACCTTAGCTTATTGTGTAATTGGAAATGCTTATGTGTGCTGTTTAAAATATGAATCCCTGATAAAAATCAGAGAATAGAGATCAGGAAAATGCATGCAGACACAAAATGCTGGAGTAGCTCAGCGGGTCAGGCAGCATATCTGGAGGAAAAAAAAAGGTGCTGTTTCGGGTCGGGACCCTTCTTATGACACACCCGACCTGAAACATCACCCGTCCTTTTTCTCCAGAGATGCGTGTCTGCTTCGGTATAAACCAGCATCTGCAGTTCCTTCCTGCACACTGAAACATGTGTTGTGTGCAGCAGTCACTGGGTTAACTTCAGTAAGTCCAGAGCAAACATTTGTCTGAATGTTTTACTTATAAATATTATCCGTGTGATCACACAGTGTATGTAGAGTGAAGCATCGAATCATGTAGTCACACAGAATGGAAACAGGCCCTTCAGCCAAACTCGCCCATGCCAACCAAGATGCCCCTTGCAAGCTAGTCCCACCTGCCCACGTTTGGCCCATATCACTCAAAGCCTTTCCTATCCATGTACTTGTTCAAGTGTCTTTTAATGTTGCTATAGAACCTGCCTCAACTACCTCCTCCGGCAGCTCGTTCCATATACAGTTGTCCCTCACGTTCCTATTCATTCTCTCACCTCTCACCTCTCACCTTAAATCTCCCCTCTAGTTCTTAATTCCCCTGCTCTGGGTAAAAGACTGCTTTCACCCTATCTATTCCCTTCATGATTGTATACACCTCTATAAGATCACACGGCATCCTTCTGCGCTTCAAGGAATAGAGTTCCAGCCTGCTCAACCTCTCCCTATAACTCTGGCCCCCCGAGTCCTGGCAACATCCCCGTAAATCTTCTCTGCACTCTTCCCAGCTTGACAACGTCTTTCCTACAGCAGGGTGAACAAGTCTGAAGAAGGGTCTCAACCCGAAATGTCACCCATCCTTCTCTCCAGAGACGCTGCCTGTCCGGCTGAGCTACTCCAGCATTTTGTGTCTACCTTCTGACCAAAACTGAACATAGTTCAACAACCAACGTATTCACCAACGTATTTCTATAATTTGCATTGTTAACACCATCCTTTTAAAATGGGCATCATAACTGATGTATGTTAAGATAGAAAAATCTCTTAAATTGATAGAGAATTCAAAAGAATTACTGTATTTTCAGGTCAATGGGGTGAAGTACTGGACAGACTATCTTGCATTGTATTGTATTGTATCAATTTGAGACAACGAAATGAATTTCCCTTACAGGCAGTATCATAAAAAAAATAATAATAATAAATAAATAATAAAACATTAAAAATAAAATTGAAATTGAATTAAAAAAAAGCACAAACACAGAAAGTCCACGACACAACATAACATAAATGGCACCAAGGTGAGGATGGCACCATAGTCCAGCCAGCCTCCCCTCCGTGTTCATCCGTGGTCGGGGCCTTCCGAGCACCCGCAGTCGCCGCCCCGAGTGGCCCGATTGCAGGGGCAGTAATGCAGTCCTGTATATTTGAAAATGATTTTGACCGATCCTTTTGCAGTAAAGATGCAACTTAATGCCATCTCATTTTATTGCCAGGCTTCGACCAAAATGGAAGATGGTTTTGAATATGTCCTACAGGTTAGTTTCTTAATGTTCCGATTATTTGTCTCTCTTCCCAGTCAGCGAGAGGAATTATTTTGAGGGCATGGAATGTTATTCAAAATTTAATGTTTAAAACTGCTGTGGTGGGTCTTGATCATGTTGGCTGCGGCAGCTCTTTGTGGACAATAACATTGCAATGAAGCACTTGGCAAGGCAGTAATGCAGCCACAGAGAGCAACGGTCACAAATAAAGATGAACATAGAACAGCACAGGAACGGGCCCTTCGGCCCACATTGTCTGTGCTTGCTTTCCCTCTCTCCCCCTTTCTCTCACCTTCCGCAATCTTTCCCTCGTCCCCTTCTCTTCCCCTTTCACTTTCTTTCTTTCTCTCCCCCTCACATTTTTTCCCCTCTCTCCCCCTTTCTCTCACCCCCTTCACTCACATTCTTTCTCTCTCCCCTTTCTCTTTCTCCTTCTCCCTCTTTCTCCCTCACTCCATTCTACCCTTCCCCATTTCTCTCTCGCTTTGTATTATTTAGTAAAATATAAACGGACTGCATGATGTTTCTTGCAACAATAATGTACAAAGTCCAAGACTGCATTCCCTGTAAAGTCCACGTGATGGGAGCAGAATTAGGCCCTTCAGCCCATCAAATCCACTCTGTCATTCATTCATGGCCGATCCACCTTCCACTCTCAGCCCCATTAACCTGCCTTCTCCCCATAACCCCTGACACCTGTACTAATCAAGAATCTATCTATCTCTGCCTTAAAAATATCCATTGACTTGGCCTCCACAGCCTTCAGTGGCAATGAATTCCACAGATCAACACCATCTGAATAAAGAAATTCCTCCTCATCTCCTTTCTAAAGGAACATCCTTTTATTCCGTGCCCTCTGGTCCTAGATCTCCCATCAGTGGAAACAACCTCTCCACACCCATTCTGTCCACACCCATGTACATGTGACAGCACAGGGTTAACTGGGACCCCAGCTATTTACAATATATATTAATGATCTGGATGAGGGAATTGAAGGCAATATCTCCAAGTTTGCGGATGACACTAAGCTGGGGGGCAGTGTTAGCTGTGAGGAGGATGCTAGGAGACTGCAGGGTGACTTAGATAGGCTGGGTGAGTGGGCAAATGTTTGGCAGATGCAGTATAATGTGGATAAATGTGAGGTTATCCATTTTGGTGGCAAAAACAGGAAAGCAGACTATTATCTAAATGGTGGCCGATTGGGAAAGGGGGAGATGCAGCGAGACCTGGGTGTCATGGTACACCAGTCATTGAAGGTAGGCATGCAGGTGCAGCAGGCAGTAAAGAAAGCGAATGGTATGTTAGCTTTCATTGCAAAAGGATTTGAGTATAGGAGCAGAGAGGTTCTACTGCAGTTGTACAGGGTCTTGGTGAGACCACACCTGGAGTATTGCGTACAGTTTTTGGTCTCCAAATCTGAGGAAGGACATTATTGCCATAGAGGGAGTGCAGAGACGGTTCACCAGACTGATTCCTGGGATGTCAGGACTGTCTTATGAAGAAAGACTGGATAGACTTGGTTTATACTCTCTAGAATTTAGAAGATTGAGAGGGGATCTTATAGAAACTTACAAAATTCTTAAGGGGTTGGACAGGCTAGATGCAGGAAGATTGTTCCCGATGTTGGGGAAGTCCAGGACAAGGGGTCACAGCTTAAGGATAAAGGGGAAATCCTTTAAAACCGAGATGAGAAGAACTTTTTTTCACGCAGAGAGTGGTGAATCTCTGGAACTCTCTGCCACAGAGGGTAGTTGAGGCCAGTTCATTGGGCTATATTTAAGAGGGAGTTAGATGTGGCCCTTGTGGCTAAGGGGATCAGGGGGTATGGAGAGAAGGCAGGTACGGGATACTGAGTTGGATGATCAGCCATGATCATATTGAATGGCGGTGCAGGCTCGAAGGGCCGAATGGCCTACTCCTGCACCTAATTTCTATGTTTCTATGTTTCTATGTATCTACAACTTGTTCTTGTGCTTCCCTCAGCTGTTCCAAATGACTCCAGTTCAGTCAATGCTTCTGGCAATCTCGGTCCTCTTCTCCCTCTGCTGGTTAATTCGCGACAACCTGCACCTGGGAAATATCCAGGAGAAATACGTCTTTGTGACCGGATGTGACAGTGGGTTTGGAAACCTGTTGGCGAAGCAACTGGACAAGCAAGGGTTCAACGTGATCGCTGCCTGCCTGACAGCGGGCGGCATGGAAGGGCTTCAGATAGACGTCTCGGCTAGGATGAGAACAGTGCAGCTGAACGTGACCAACCCGGACCACATTAGGGAGGCCGTGGAATTCGTACAGTCAGAGGTTGGAGACCAAGGTACGGGAAAGCACACTGGATCACAGTACCTTTGTTCTCTACCCTTCCATTTATTCCTCCTCATCATCACCTTCTGTAGACATAACGTCAGTTAGTTTAATGCAACAGGCAGCATCTCTGGAGAGAAGGAATGGGTGACATTTCGGGTCAAGACCCTTCTTCAGAGCCGAAACATCACCCATTCCTTCCCTCCAGAGATGCTGCCTGTTACTCCGAGTTACTCCAGCTTTTTGTGTCCATCTTTGGTTTAAACCAGCATCTGCAGTTCCTTCCTACACATTCAGTTTGTTTAAGTTATCGTCACATGTACAGAGGTACAGTGTAAAGCTTTTTTTATTGCCTGTTATCAGGTCAGCAGAAAGACTAGTCAAGTCAAGTCACATTTATTTATATAGCACATTTAAAAAACAACTCTTGTTGGCCAAAGTGCTTTACATTTGTTATAAGAATAGTATAAACATACAAACTACATACATATATACATATAGCCCTCACTCAGTGGACGTCAGGAAAGGCTTGGGAGTATAGATAAGATTTTAGTCTTGACTTAAAGCAGTCGATGGAGGGGGCAGTTCTGATGGGAAGGGGGATGCTGTTCCACAGTCTAGGAGCTGCAACCGCAAAGGCACGGTCGCCCCTAAGCTTATGCCTAGACCGCGGGATATTCAACAGCCCCAAGTCGGCCGATCTGAGGGACCTGGAGGTGGAGTGGTGGGTGAGAAGACTATTAATGTAGGAGGGGGCAAGCCCATTGAGGGCTTTGTAGACATAGAGGAGGGTCTTGAAATGTATACGGAACCGCACAGGGAGCCAGTGGAGAGAGGCCAGGATCGGGGTGATGTGGTCCCTTTTTCGGGTGCCCGTCAGGAGTCTCGCTGCGGCGTTTTGGACCAGTTGCAGGCGGGACAGGGAAGATTGGCTGATGCCAGTGTAAAGAGAGTTGTAGTAACATGATTACAATCAAGCCGTCCACAGTGTACAGATACATGATAAAGGGAATAACATCTAGTGCAAGGTAGTCCAATTGAAGATAGTCTGAGGGTCTCCAGTGAGGTATATAGGAGGTCAGGAATAATAGTAAGATTAAACGAGAACTTACCAGTTTGAAGTTTGATCTGTATTTTATGAGGAGGAACGTTGAGGGAATACATGAAGAGCCCGCTTACGGCGCATGCGTGTCATCCTTCAAAGCAGCGGAGTGAGGTCACAGATACACTATAATGACCTAAAATAGCAAGATTATTAAAGAGATACCAGTTTAAGATATGACCCTATGAGGGTGGGAGCGGAGGGCACGTATTCCCTCAACGTTCCTCCTCATAAAATACAGATCAAACTTCAAACTGGTAAGTTCTCGTTTAATCTTACTATTTTACTTCGGAGTCACGTGAGTGACTACGTGAAGATTTCAAAGCTCTGTGACCTCACGCCGTGGAAACGAGTCCATGCTTCACAACTGCCTTGGTAGTTTGGGAGAAATTGTTAATGATATTTAACAAAAACATTGATACCAATTATTTAACGTAACAATAAATAATATTTATTAATTCAAATCATAAACCCTTGTTCTTCAGGGATAAATTATAATACAGAACTTAAAAGTTTCCCCGAAAACGTTGCTATACCGCTAACTGGTTTATTATAAAATTTTTGAAACGTCCTCTCCGACGACCATCCTGCAATCCTGAGGATTTGGTCCATGGATACCTCAAGGCGTTTTGCTGCGGATGTAGCTGCCGCCCTGGTGGAGTGAGATTTAAATATATTAGTGTCCACTCCCGCCTTCATTAACCCATATTTCAGCCACCGTGAAATGGTCTGAGTAGACACCCTATGGTATGGTTTCTTATAGCTGATTAACAGCCCCATTTCCTTGCCTCTAATAGCCTTTGTCCGTTCAATATATAACAAAATATGTTTCATTATACAGAGGCGTTCGTCCTCCGGGTAGGCCAGAAATTCTATGACCTGCCCTGCTGATCCTGGTCTATTTTGTTTAATTAGGTCCTGGATTACAAAGACCAAACGTCCTGCCGCCATAGTGAAGCCATCCAGTCTCAATTTTTGCAACGACTGGACCCTCTGTGCTGTGACCAGTGCCATCAGCATGACCATTTTTCTAGTTAAAGTGTCCAGAGTTAATGCTGTAGCCGGCGACCAACTTCTTAGCATGTTGAGGACCACACTTGCATCCCAGATCTGGTTATATCTTGGTTTGGGTGGCCTGGTGTTAAAAATGCCTCTTAAAAGTTTAACTACCAGCGGATGTGATCCCACTGATTGACTATCTGTTCCTTGCCACAAAAAAGTTGATAATGCACTTCTGGCACTATTCACAGTGCTGTAACTAAGTCCTTCATAGTGCAGACTGGTGAGAAACTCTAGCACTGCCGGAACATTCTTATTTCTGTGGTCCAGATGATTATTATGGCAGTAATTAATCCATTTCCTAATGTGACTTAAATATTGCTTTTGTGTTGAACTTCTTTGCGCTGCTGTGATCATATCCACAGTTCTATTTGATAGCCCCATGTCCCGTAGAGGTTCCTTCAGAGTCTACAAGCCAATAAAGCAATATTTTTATGACATGGATGGCTATCCTGAGTTACCGGATGCACCAGCAACTTAGGACTATGTTTTAAATTCATACATGGTTCTAACACCATATCCTGTATCACCGAGAACCATGGTTGTGTAGGCCAATCAGGTACTATGAGAATCCCAGATGCCGAATCCTGTTGAATTTTCCTTAGTACCCGATTGATGAGGCAGAAAGGAGGAAATGCATATATGAACCATTTCCCCCAGTGCAGTGAAAATGCATCTGTAGCTTCTGCCCCAGGATCTGGTTCCCATGATACATACCTTGGTAACTGGTGATTTAACCTGGATGCAAAAAGATCAATATCCGGTCTTCCATACTTTACTGTGATTTCAGCAAAGACCGTTCTATCCAACATCCATTCTGTATTTTCATTAAATTTTCGTGACCTGGCGTCTGCCACTGAATTTAGTATCCCTGGTAGATACGTAGCCGATAACCAAATATTCCTTTGGATACACCATTGCCAAATTAAATTTGCCAATTTATCACAAGATGTTGATATATTTCCACCCATATGATTTATATATGCCACCACCGTGGTATTATCTATCTGCAATCTAACATGCTGCAGTTTCATTCCTGAGCAATAAGACTTTAGCCCATAAAACGCACTTAACATTTCTAAATAATTTATACCCTTAGTATTTAGTAGGTTAGCTTCTTGAATATTCCATCTCCCTCCACAGCTCGAGATGGTATCCGTTGCACCCCAACCAATTGCACTGGCATCTGTTTGTAATACCACAGACGGGTTGTCAATAACTATTGGGTTGGAGCCATACTTAACATTGTGTTCCCACCATTGTAATTCTTTTATAGCTTCAATTGTTAGCTCCATTGGCCTATCAAAATGGCCTCTATTAATTTTGAGTGCTCTTATTTTGTCTCTCTGTAAATTTTGGTAGTGTAATGGCCCAAATTGTATGGCAGGAAATGTGGCCACAATTTTGCCAATCATTCTGGCTACCCGTCTAATGGATGGTTTAAAGGTATTAATAAGCTCTGTGCAATCCTTTTGTAATTCTGTGGCTTTCCCTATTGGTAAAGTCACTAACATATCAATTGAGTTAATGGTGAACCCCAAGTAATCCATATTAGTTGATGGTGTTAATTTAGACTTAATTGGATGGATAATGAATCCCAGCTGTTCAAACAATTGCTTTGTGGCAACCACTGCCTGACATGCCAATTCATAAGTTTTCCCCACTATAAGTATATCATCCAAATATGCCATTACTCTATGTTTTTGTTGTCGCAGCAACGCCAAAGCTGGTTTAAGAATTTTTGTAAATAACCTGGGCGCTGACGTAAGCCCATTTGGCAAAGCCTTATACTGCCAAAGCTGTCCCATCCAGTTAAATTTCAAAAACCGCCTATGTCTATTTCTGATGGGTATTGTATAGTAAGCATCCTTAAGATCAATACTTGCCATAAAATAGCCTGGTGAAACTAACTCTTTAGCAGTGCTAAACGTATCCATTTTAAAATGAACATATTGCACAAATTTGTTAAGCGTTGATAAATCAATAATAATACGGCAACCCCCATCTTTCTTATTTCTAATAAATATGTTTGAGACAAACTCCTGTTTTTCAGGTTTGGTTTGTTCAATTACCCCTTGATTGAATAATCTTTGTAGTTCTATGTGAGCTTTAGCTTGTTCTAATTTAGTAAGCATGTATATTCTGTCCGGTGTATGTTGTACTGGAGGGTTATGTTTGTGTAGAAACTCTATCAGATATCCCTTAATACTGCTAAGGATATATCTGTCCATAGTTATATTGCACCATGCTTCCAAATGAAGTTGCAATGCCCCTCCAACTTCCGTGCTCCCTATAAATTCTGGAGCCGCAGATTCACCTACCTCCATGGTTATCGGTGGTAATTGAGTTATTTCCTCATTTTTATTCGTGGATGTGGAGGGCCTTGAGGTTGAGGTTGGGATGGCTGCTGAAGTACAGGCTTCCGCATTTTCCACAGTGGTCGTCCCGGGCCAAACCCTAAAAAAGGACGCTGCTGCTGCTGGGGACCTCTGGCCTCTCTCCAATTCTTAGTGGTATTATAGAAACCACCCTTTTTAGGAAGCCCATAAGGTTGATATCTCTTCCCTAGATACCCTTTGGCTGCCCTAATCAGCCCCAAAGTCTTGGCCTCCTCATCCAATTCTTTAACCTGTTTGGACAGGTCTCCTCCAAATAACAGGGTTTGGGGTTTTATAGCCCTTTGCTTACACAAAACGGCAAACTTTGGGTCTAGAGCTGGCTGAATCGCTCCCTTTCTTATATTATTTAATTCAAATTGCACATTGCAAAATAGTGCTAAGGCATCCTTATGATCACTTGTCATCTCCACTTTCTCCAACGTGCGGGCCAAAGCTGTAATACCCGCCGTGAGACCTTTCAGGGCATTTTGGACTTTAAGATCCTGACTCCTAATACCCCCCCAACATGTTTCCAAATGCACCTATTTACACTGGCTACATTCAGCGCAGCACAATTCCCCGGTGGTAAGTGCCTTGCCAATACTTCAGCCAACGTATTAGCCTGCAGCTGGTGGGTGGACATGTACTCTATACTTGCAGCCATCCTGTCCTCAAGATTCTTGCCGGTCTGTTCCTGCTGGAAGTACTGTCCCACCATGTCCAGGAGGTTGTTTTTCTTCCCTTCAATGGGAGAAGATGGCTCCACCTCTTGCTCAGACTCTGAGCTAGTCAGACCTTCCATATCCTCCTCAGAGGAGTCTGATATATCCTGCAGCCCTTTAAGGGAAACTGCTGTGGGACTTATATTATGCCCACTGTGGCTATCCTCCCTATCACGGAGCCTGCCACTCTGGATAATTTCATCCAGCAGCCGCTCCAGCCGACTTCCGTGCTCTCGGGCACTAGTCGATCGCGGGTGCTTATCAGACCGCTCCTGCCGACTTCCGTGCACTCGGGCACTAGTCGCTCGCGGTTCCCGCAGCCGGTCCCCATGCCTCCCAGCACTGGTCGCTCCCGGCCGCCCGATATTCTCCTGCCGCCCCTCCCGGCCCCGGTACTCACGAGCACCTGTCGCCGGCGGCTGAATATCCTCCATCCATTCGTAGCGGCTTTCCAGCTCCGTAAAGCTGGCCGCTCCTGGCTGCTCCATTTCCCGCAGCTGCTCGTCGGTTCTCCGGTACTGGTAAGTACTGTCTCGCTGCTGCTCCGTGACCATACCAGTTTGAAGGTGATGCGACTTTTGCTTTACCTTCCCGCCCGGCCGAGCAGTCGATTTTGCCGGCGCGGGGTTCAAGTCGGGCACAGCTGGTTCCTCCATAGGTAACTCCTGTGGCATCGGCTGCTGCTGCTGCAGGTCCCCGGCTCCTTCCCGACTTACTTGCTGCACCTTCCTCACCGACTTCCTGCGAGGTGCTCTGTCCATTCCTACAACAAAGTTAGAAATGCAGAGTCACTTACCTGCCGTTCGTCGGCTTTTTGTTCTCCCATTCACGGGGACGTCCTCCCCAGGTGTGACTCGTCCATGCGTGTATGCGATATGACACGCATGCGCCGTAAGCGGGCTTCTTCACGTAGTCACTCACGTGACTCCGAAGTAAAATTGTGTTTTGGTGATAACTCGGTTCATTCGGATGATAATAGCTGGGAAGAAACTGGATATGTAATTTGTAAAAGTCATGTTTCCACAATGGGATAGATTCAAATTTCTTAGTAATGTTGGTCTCTGAAATCAACATAACCTGTTGTGGAGACGCGGGGACCTGCAGACGCTGGAATCTTACGCAAAGCACAAAGTGCTGGGGGAACTCAGCGGGTCAGGCAGCATCTCAAGGGTGAAGCAAAGAGTCAAGAGTGTTTTATTGTGTGCATACTTGCAGCAGCACAACAGATATGGAAACAGAAGATAGACACAAAACGCTGGAGTAACAGGCAGCACCTCTGGAGTGAAGGAATGGGTGGTGTTCAGGTCGAGACACTTCTTCAGACTGGGTAGGGATAAGGGAAACAAAAGATATAGACAATGATGTAGAGAGATAAAGAACAATGAATGAAAGATATGCAAAGAAGTAACGATGATAAAGGAAACAGGCCATTGTTAGCCGTTTGTTGGGTGAAAACGAGAAGCTAGTGCGACTAAGGTGGCGGAGGGATAGAGAAATGCCGGGTTTACTTGAAGTTAGAGAAATAAATATTCATACCACTGGGCTCTAAGCTGCCCAAGCGAAATATGAGGCTGTTAGATATGTGTGGAGACAATGGACAGACGATATTTTGCGTTGCTACTCTTCTTCAATATTTTAAAGGACTGTATGTAAGACAATAATTTCACTGTACACGTGTGACAAGAAACACACCATTGAACCATGGAAACAGTCCTGACCTGACACTTTGAACATTGAAGCATACGTTTTTAAAATGGGTTTCATAGCACAATTATTATTTTTAACTCTGATACAATTTTCTGAACAAATAGTTATTAATGATCACAATGTCACCACGAGGTTCGGACTGTCATCACATAATAATATATTAGGTTATAAAAATTAGAATATAAAACCAGGGGTGTAATGCTGAGGCTTTATAAGGAGCTGGTGAGACCGCATTTGGAGTATTGTGAGCAGTTTTGAGGCCAATATCTGAGGAAGGATAAACTGGCATTGGAGAGGGTCCAGAGAAGGTTTATGAGAATGATCCCAGGGATGTTTGTGTTAACATATGATGAGCATTTAACGGCACTGAGCCTGTGCTCCTCGGAATTTAAAAGAGTGAGGGGGGGACCTCATTGAAACGTCGAACAGTGAAAGGCCTGGATAGAGTGAATGTGGAGAGGATGTTTCCACTGGTGGGAGAGTCCAGAATCAGAGGGCATGGCCTCAGAATAAAAAGACGTGCATTTCGAAAAATTATTGGAGAAATGTCTTTATTCAGAGGGTGGTGAATCTGCGGAATTCATTGCCACAGATGGCAGCGGAAGCCAAGTAATTGGGTATTTTTAAGGTGGAGATTGACAGATTCTTGATTAACAAGGGTGTCAAAGGGCGAGAAGGCAGGAGAATGTGGTTGAGAGGGAAAGATAGAGCAGCCATGATTGAACAGTGGAGTAGACACGATAGGCTGAATGGCCCAATTCTGCTCCCCTGACATGAACTACTAATGTCCAGGTGTGGCCATCAATGGGCAAGGCGAGCAGTTATGACCCAGTCTTTGTGAAGATGGGTGTGAGTATCTTGAGACATTGCAGTCCTTAGTTAGCAAACCACATGAGTTGATCTGAGAGTATGTACTCCAAACCTGGCCTCACCAATGCCTGTACAATGGAAGGGTGGCACAGTGGCGCTGCGGTTGAGTTGGTGCCTTACAGCGCCAGAGACCAGGATTTAATCCTGGCCTCAGATGCTGCCCGTACGGAGTTTGTACGTTCTCCCCGAGACCCCGTGGGTTTTCTACGGGTGTTCCGGTTTTTTCCCACATTCCAAAGACATGCAGGTTTGTGGATTAATTGGCTTCGGTAAAAATTGTAAATTGTCCCCAGTGTGTGTAGGATAGTGCTAGTGTGCGGGGATCGGTGATTGGCGCGGACTCGGTGGGGCAAAGGGCCTGTTTCCGCGCTGTATCTCTAAACTAAATTAAACTCTTGACTTATATGCAGCCGTTAGCATGGTAAAGGAGGAGCAGGGGAATAAGAATAAGTTTTGTTCATCAATGTTGTCAACGTTATGATCAGGAATGACCTGCGCCTTCAGTTTGAGTTTGGTTTAGTTTATTATCACCTGTACCGAGCTACAGTTACAGTGAAAGCTTTTGTTGTGTGCTAACTGGTCAACGGAAAGACAATACATGATTACATTTGAGCCATCCACAGTGTACAGATACATGATGAAGGGAATAACATGAATAACCTTCAGTGTAAGATAAAGTTCAGTAAAGTCCGATCAATGATATCCGAGGGTCTCTGATGAGGTAGATGGTAACAGTCTATTGTGGACGCAGCCCAGCCCATCACCACAAACCAACCTCCCTTCCATTGACTCCATTCATACCTCACGCTGCCTCGACAAGGCCAGCAGCATAATCAGGGACGAGTTGCACCCCGGCCACTCCCTCTTCTTCCCTCTTCTCCCCTCTCCCATCAGGCAAAAGGTATAGAAGTGTGAAAACGCACACCTCCAGATTCAGGGGCACTTTCTTCCCAGCTGTTATCAGGCAACTGAATCATCCTACCACAACCAGAGAGCGGTGCTGAACTACTATCTACCTCATTGGTGACCCTTGGACTATCTTTGATCAGACTTTACTGGCTTTATCGTGCACTAAACATTAGTCAGACTGAAGAAGGGTCTCGACCCGAAACGTCACCTATTCCTTCGCTCCATAGATGATGCCTCACCTGCTGAGTTTCTCCAGCATTTTTGTCTACCTTCGATTTCTCCAGCATCGGCAGTTCTTTCTTAAACATTTCTTTATCATGTATCTGTGCACTGTGGATGGCTCGATTGTAATTACAAAGAGTCTTTCCGCTGACTGGTGAGCCCGCAGCAAAAGCTTTTCACTGTACCTCGGTACACATGACAATAGACTGTAAGTGAAACTGAAACTGAACTGAAGCAACACCCACCTCAGTACCCACGACAATAAACTAAACTGACGCTGACAGATTTCTAGTTGTTGGTAGGATTGTTGAGCCAATGAATCCAATGGTGTTTGCTGTCACCCGGGTGCCTGCAGGTCTCTGGGGTTTGGTCAACAACGCTGGAAGAGCCAATCCCATAGCCCCCACCGAATGGCTCAGGGTGGAGGACTTCACCAAAGTGTTGGAGGTGAATCTGATTGGACTTATTAACGTCACGCTTCACCTACTGCCGCTGGTGAAGAAGGCCAGGGGAAGGATCGTGAATGTTTCCAGTGTGATGGGGCGGATCTCGTTTGCTGGAGGCGGCTACTGCATGTCCAAGTGCGGAGTGGAGTCTTTCTCAGATGTTCTCAGGTCAGCACCCAGCCTGTTACACAGTCAATAAATAGATATATAAACACACACACATACACACACACACACACACACACACACACACACACACACACACACACACACACACACACACACACACACACACACACACACACACACACACACACACACACTCACACACACACACACACACACACACACACAAACTCACACACACAAACTCACACACGCACACACACACTCACACTCTCACATATACACACACACACGCACACACACACTCACACTCACACTCACACTCACACTCACACTCACACTCACACTCTCACACTCACACACACACACTCACACACAACACACACACACACACTCACACACACACTCACACACACACACACACACACACACTCACGCACACACACACACACACACACACACACACACACACACACACACACTCACACACTCACACACTCACACACACTCACACACACACACTCACACACACACACACACACACACACTCACACACTCACACACTCACACACACACTCACACACACACATACACACACTCACACACACACACACACTCATACATACACACACACACACACACACACTCACACACACACACACACACACACACACACACACACACACACACACACACTCACACATAGACACACTCATATATAAAACATTGAAACATTGGCTTTATTTTAAATATAGTGATTGTTCATTTTAAATTAATTAGTTAATGGTTTATAAAGTGCTGGAGTAACTCAGCGGGTCTTCAAAGAAGGGTCCGACATGAAACGGCCGCTGTAGTTTAGAAATACAATGTTGAAACAGGCCCTTCGGCCCACCGGGTCTATGCCGACCATCATTCACTTGTCCACCAGTTCTATCCTACACACTAGGAACAATTTACAGAGGTGGAGTTAACCTACAATCCTGTACGTCTTTGGGATATGCGATGAAACCGGAGCACCCAGACAAAACCCGTGTGGTCACGGGGAGAAAGTACAAACTCTGTACAGACAGCGCCCGTGGCCGGGTCCGAAGCCGGGTCTCAGGCACTGTGAGGCAGCAACTCTACCGCTGCGCCACTGTGCAGCCCATGTGCTATCCACATTCTCTAGAGATGCGGCCTGACCCGCTGTGTTACTCCAGCATTTAGTGTATTTTATATGTCCCAACGAGCGTTGGCTTTCTTGAATAGTTTAGGAAAGGATGCTACATTTCACTGGCAACAGACGGCAATAATAATGCAAGGGATTAGCTGCTGGGACAGTCACAGGGCAATGATTGACTAGACTAGGTCATTACTCTTACCAGCTATCTCATGCCTTACATTCTGTGTGCCTGTCTGTTCAGGAGGGACATGCAGCACTTTGGAATCAAAGTCAGCATTATCGAACCCGGCTTTTTTAAAACGGAGACTACTAACTTAGAAATCATTGAGAAAAGCTTACAGCAACTGTGGGAGCGACTCAGCCCTGAAACCAAGGAACACTACGGGGCAAAGTACTTTGATAATTGTAAGTATATTTACTGATAAAATATTTACTCTTAATATGGGGCAGCACCATAGTGCAGACTTGACCAAGGTCGGTGGGGGCGCTGCACTGGCAGCAGCGTGTTAGTTTTTTCAACTTTTTTTATTTTTTTAGTATGTCTTAAAGTCTGCTTTTAGTGTTTCTTCGTGTGTTTTATTGTGTGGGGGGTGGTGTGGGGGGGTAAGGGGGAACCGTTTCGGCCGCCTCCTCCATGGAGAGGCGACTTTTTCCAGGTCGCCTCCCCCGTGGCCTAACAATCAGGATCGGCGCGGCCTTTCCACGGAGACCGGGACTTCAGCGGCGGGCGCAGCGTGGACTCTCGCCGTAGAGCGGGTGGGCCCTCGCTGGAGCTCGCTGGAGGGGAGTGCTCCGCTTTGCTGGCCCGCAGCAGACGACAGCCTGAAGCCGCGGTCTGCACAGCTCCAGCTGGTGCGGCGTCTACAGCCCGGGATCTCACGTGGGGGACCCGGGGGAAGAAGAAGCTTCCACCGCCGGCCCGCGGCCAACTTCTACCGTGGGCGCGGCATGGACTCACCATCACCCCTGGAGGGGAGCTTCGACCGCCGGCCCTGCGGTCTGCGGTGCTTCTGGCTGCGGCGCGGCGGGAACTTTAAATCTTTGACCGCCGGCCTGCGGCCTACACCATCCTGAAGCAGCGGTCTCCGGTGGGGAAGAGCCGATCCTGGACCTACCTGGACTTGTACCTTGTCCTTTTACCATCTGGACGCCCGCAGCAACGGCTGCGGAGGGTTGAGGTCCCGACCACGGGGGAAAATGGAGGAGGTCTGGCCAATTTCTGTGCCTTCCACCATAGTGATGAATGCTGTGGTGGATGTTTGTGTAAAATTTTTATTGTGGTTGTGTGTTCTTTATTATTGTACCGCTGCTGACAAATTCATTTCACTTGCACTTTATGTGCAATGTGACGAATAAAACTGATTGATTGATTGATTGATTGAGGTAATGCAGCTGCCTCACAGAACGTGAGACCCGCGTTTGATCCTGACTTCGGGTGATGTCTGTGTGGAGTTTGCACGTTCTCCTTGTAACCTCGTGGGTTTTCTCCGGGTGCTCAGGTTTCAAAGTCAAAAGTCAAAGTCAAAGTATCCTTAATTGTCATTCGGACCTTGCAGTCATGTATATAATAAAAATAACAAAAAAACACACAAATTTAACATCCACCACAGTGCGTTCACCAGGCACCTCCTCACTGTGATAGAAGGCAAAAGTCTTAAAATCTTTGTCTCTTCCCTCCTTGTTCTCCCTCTGCGCTGAGGCGATCCAGGCCTCCGATGTTGTGACCCCGCCGGGTGATGGTAAGTAAGTCAGTCGCCTTCCAGTCCAGCGGACGAAGCTGTTGCGGGAGCTCCGGAAAAACAGGTCACCAACCTGTGACCTGCGAGCTCACGTCGATGTCGTCCACTGGGCCCACGGCCGAGCCTCCGAAGTCGGGCCGCCGCTTGCCGGAACGCCGGAACGCCGCCACAGCTCCGAAGTCGGGTCCGTCGCCGGAACGCCGCCACAGCCCCGAGGCCGCCAGCTCCGCCATTAGGCCTCAGTGGAGACGGAGATGGGGGACACGACAAGAAAAAGTCGCATCCCCCTGAAGAAAGAGACTAAAACCGTGTTTCTCCCACCCCCCCCCCCCCCCCCCCCCCCCCCACACACACACACACATACACCCACATTCCTCCCACATACCAAAGACGTACAGGTTTGTAGGCTAATTGGCCCTCTGTAAATTGCCCCTAGTGTGTAGGCAGTGGATGAGAAAGTGGGATAACATCAAACTAGTGTGAATGGGCGATCGATGGTCGGCATGGACTTGGTGGGCCGAAGCGCCAGTTTCCCTGCTGTATCTCTAAACAAATAAATGAATGAATACATTTACAGGTATTCTGCCAACTGTTATTTGCTAATCATATTGTTTAAATATTTTAAGTGCATGGATTAGATTTCAGAGCGAGTCTAGGTTGTTTTGTTTTCTAATTCACGCTTAAAACCAAAACATCTGTTGCAAGTGAGCACTATTGTTGTTGATGGTGAGGAAGGTTCACTTGTTCTCTTTGATGCAGTGAACATCTGCAAAAGACACAAAGTGCTGGAGTACCTCCACGGGTCAGGCAGCATCTGTGGAGAACATGGATAGGTGACGTTTCACAGAGTGCTGGAGTAACTCAGCGGGTCAGGCAGCATCTGTGGTGAACATGGATAGGTGACGTTTCACAGAGTGCTGGAGTAACTCAGCGGGTCAGGCAGCATCTGTGGTGAACATGGATAGGTGACGTTTCACAGAGTGCTGGAGTAACTCAGCAGGTCAGGCAGCATCTCTGGGGAACATGGATAGGTGTAAAAGGGTCCCGACCCAAAAAGTCACCCATGGACCATATCACGCAAAACCTATCCTATCCATGTACCTGTCTAATTGCTTTTTAAGTTATAACAGTACCTGGCTCAACTACCACCTCCGGCAGCTCGTTCCGTGCACCCACCACCTTTTGTGTAAAAAAGTTACCTGTCATGTTTCTATTAAATCTTTTCCACCCCTCACCTTAAACTTATGTCCTCTGGTTCTCGATTTCCCTACTCTGGACAAGAGACTTTCCTACTTTCCCTACTCTGGACATTGCGTTTTCCTAATCTATTCCTCTCATGATTCTGTACACCTCTATAAGATGACCCCTCATCGTCGTATGCTCATGGAATAATGTCCTAGCCTGCTCAACCTCTCCCTATAGCTCAGGGCCTCAGGCCCTTCGAGTCCTAGTACCATCCTTGTAAATCTTCTCTGCTGTCTTCCCAGTTTGACAACATCCTTCCTGCAATACTGTGCCCAGAGCTAAACATAATACTCCAAATGTGTCCTCGCCAATGTCTTCTCCAACTGCAAATGACCACCCGACTTCTTTACTCAATATATGTAAGAAGGAACTGCAGATGCTGGTTTGGGTCTAGACCCGAAACGTCACCCATTCCTTCTCTCCAAAGATGCTGCCTGACCTGCTGAGTTACTTCAGCATTTTGTGTCTATCATCTCAATTCTCTGACTGATGAAGACCAATGTTCCAAAAGCCGTTTTGTCCACCCTAACTACTGTACCTGCGACTCCACAGTGTGAGTGAATGAATTGTTCCCAATGTTGGGCGAGTCCAAGACCAGGGGCCACAGTCTTAGCACAAAGGAGAAGCCATTACAGACTGAGGTGAGAAAAAACTTTTTCACCCAGAGAGTTGTGAATTTGTGGAATTCCCTGCCACAGAGGGCAGTGGAGGCCAAATCACTGGATGGATTTAAGAGAGAGTTAGATAGAGCTCTAAGGGCTAGTGGAATCAACGGATATGGCGAGAAGGCAGGCACGGGTTATTGATTGGGGGCACCAAGCCATGATCACAATGAATGGCGGTGCTGGCTCGAAGGGCCGAATGGCCTCCTCCTGCACCTATTTTCTATGTTTCTATGTTTCGAATTAGAAGGTTTATAAGGTGCAATGTTTGGACCGTATATATAATGTATGCGTGCATGTTGTGTGTTGCAGACATTCGAGTGCAGCGGTTTTCCATGCTCTCTCTGTGTTCCTCTGACCTGAACAAGGTGACAGGCTGCATGCAACATGCCCTGACGGCTCAGTATCCCCGCTCGCGGTACAGTGCCGGCTGGGACGCCAAGCTCTTCTGGATCCCGTTCTCCTACGCACCGTCCTTCATCGCCGACTACTTGTTGTATTTGCTGCTTCCCGCACCTGCCGCCAGCTCCATGAAAAGAAAAGGCAGGAACCAAGTGGACGTATAATTACCAAGGGAACTGAGAAACAGTGCGCGACGGTAGAGTTGCTGCCTCACAGCGTCAGAGACCCGGGTTCAATCCCGATTATGGGGGTTGTTTATACTGAGTTTGCACGTCTTCCCTGTGACAGCGTGGGGTTTTCTCCGGGTGCTCCGGTTTCCTCCCACACTCCAAAGGCGTTCAGGTTTACAGGTTAATTGGCTTCTGTAAATTGTCCCTACTGTGTAGGATAGTTCTAGTGTACAGCTGACCACTGGCCAGCGTGGACTTGGTGGTGAGGGCCTGTTTCCGTGCTGTATCTCTAAACTAAACTTTAATCTAAGCTGAACAAAACAGATTTAAGTTGAGGGGGAAAAGATTTAATAGGAACCTGAGGGGCACGTTTATACACAAAGGGTGGTGGGTGTATGGAACGATGTGGTAGTTGCAACATTTAAGAAGCATTTAAACAGGTGCATGGATCGGACAGGTTTAGAGGGATATGGGCAAATGCAGGCAGGTGGGTCTAGTGTAGATGGGGCATGTTGGTCGGCGTGGGCATGTTGGACCACAGGGCCTGGTTCAACGTTGTATGACTCTATGAATCTCTGCTACTATAACTCTACCTCGCACCAGCATGGACTATATATCCCGTTACTAACAGATAGCCTTTCTTCTCTGTTTTCAACTGGGCACCTTAGATCATCTTTATGAGTAGTCTACGTAGATGAGGTCTGCTTAGTATCCCTGCAGAACACAAGTTTGAAACTCAGGTGTGAATTGGTAAAGTCTATGACAGTGAGATGTGGCCAATCTTCCTCATCTTGCTCAGATATGTGTGGTTACGTTTTAACTCTGAAAGTGTTTCAAATATAGAATATAGACACAAAGAGGCTGGATACTAAAAAAAATACATCAAGTAGTGGAGTAACTCAGTGGGTCAGGCAGCATCTCTGGATAGATGATGCAGGATCCAGACATGAAACGTCACGTAGTCATGATCTCCAGAAATGCTGCCTGACCTGCTGACTTACTTCAGCACGTGTATGCTTATTAATTGTACTTAGCCAATGAATAATGCAAGTGTAAGAATCAGAATTTTTTTTTGGTGTTGTTTAGAGATACAGCACGGAAACATTCCTTCAGCCCACCGAGTCCATGCCGACCAGCGATTCCCCGCACGCTAACATTAGTCCCACATACACTTGGGACAATTTACATTTATACCAAGCCAATTAACCTACAAACTTGTACGTTTTTGGAGAGTGGGTGGGAAACCAACAATATCTCAGAGAAAACCCACGCAGGTCACTGGGAGAACATAACAACTCCGTACAGACAAGCACCCGTAGTCAGGATCGAACCCGGATCTCTGGAGCAGTAAGGCAGCAGCTCTACCGCTGCGCCACTGTGCCACCCTATTTATCTATTTGTTGAAACTTCGAGTTCAGTTATTATATTACAAATTAAAGTGTCCCCAACATTGGACATATTGATTGATAAATATTTTATTGATATGCGTTCCAGCTGTTTTTTTGTCCACAAAAAAAGGTACTACTTTTTTCAGCTATTTACGACCTCAGGGCTGTAGGAATACTCATTTATTTTGAGAGGACTAGAATGCAAAAACCGGGATGTGATGCTGAGGCTCTATAAGGCTGGTTAGACCGCATTTGGGAATATTGTCAGCACTTTTGGGTCCCATATCTGGGGACGGATGTGCTGGCTCCGGAGAGGGTTCAGAGGAGGTTTACGAGAATGATCCCAGGGATGAGTGGGTTAATGTATGATGAGTGTATGGGTTTGTACTCTCTGGAGGGTAGAAGGATGAAGGGGAGACCTCATTGACATTTCTGGAATAGTGTAAGGTCTGGATCGAGTGAATGTGGAGAGGACGATTCCACTGGTCTAGAATTAGAGGCCATAGACTCAGAATAAAAGGACGTACCTTTAGAAAGGAGATGAGAAGGAATGTCTTTAGTCAGAGGGTGGTGAATCTGTGGAATTCACTGCACATACGGCTGTGGAGGCCATCAGCGGATATTTTTAAGGCGTAGATTGACAGATTCTTGATTAGTACGGGTGTATGGGGTTATGGGGAGAAGGCAGGAGAATGGGGTTGAGAGGGAAGGATAGATCATGATCGAATGGCAGAGTAGACTTGATGAGCCGAATCACCTAAATCTGCTGTAACATGAAGAAGTGGTTGGTTGCAATTTGGCAGAGAATGTTAATGAGATATATTAAGATATTTATTTTCAAGTTAGTGAGATATCCTTTCACTGGTTGTGAATAAAACCGCAACCTCCAGTGGAGACACCCAAAATTATTTTCACAGATTGCACTTGCTTTAGCTACTCTTGCTGGTTATAATCCAAATCTAATTTTATCTTTCTATTGCTTTGTAAACCTTTACAAGACTGACTCAACAGTTGAATGTGTTTGGCTAACGTAATCAATTTGTTATCCCAATGTGCTAATCACAGAGTTGCCGCCTTATGGCAGCAGGCACCTGGATTCGATCGATCCTGGAGATGCCTGTATGGAGGTTGAACGTTCTCCCCGTGACCCACGTGGGTTTTCTCTGGGTCCTCGGTTTCATCCCACTCTCCAAAGACGTGCAGGTTTGTTGGTTAATTTGCAGGGTCAAATTGTGTGTAGGACAATGTTCATGTGCAGGGATCCCTGGCAGTCGCGGACTAGGTGAGCTGTAGGGCCTGTTTCCGCACTGTATCTCTAAACAAAACTAACCTGAACTAAGTCTGGAGTTTACCTAGACTACTTCATCAAACTGCACAACTTCCAAAGGGGTGCCTTTGATTTATAAAATAATATAAATCTTTTTGTACAAGAAGGAACTGCAGATGCTGTTAAATCAAAGGTAGACAGAAGTGCTGGAGAAACTCAGCGGGTGCGGTAGCATCTATGGAGCGAAGGAAATAGGCAACGTTTCGGGCCGAAACGTTGCCTATTTCCTTCGCTCCATAGATGCTGCTGCACCCGCTGAATTTCTCCAGCACTTCTGTCTACCTGTAAATCATTTTGTAAACTGCAATGTTTTTATTTTTTACGTACTGACTGTTGATTTTCATTGAATTAATTGAGTGCTATGTTTTATCATTAAAGCTTTATTGAAAGTGATTTTTCCACCGTGTCTGTACAAATATCAAAGTGATGAAGATTTGACCACAATCTGCATTGATTCAAATTGTTCATGCTGTAATGAATAATAAATCCCTTGTTAAAAAAATGTTCTCTCGTGCAATTAATTAAAGCAAGGTTATTCTACCAAGCAATGATCCATAGTCACACTGCATGAAACAGGCTCTTCAGCTCTACTCATCCATGCCGACCAAGATGCCCCATCCATACTAGTCCCATTTGCCTGCATTTGGCCCATATCCCTCTAAACCTTTAGATAGACACAAAAAGCTGGAGACCCTTCAAAACCCGAAACGTCACCCATTCCTTCTCTCCAAAGATGCTGCCTGTCCCGCTGAGTTACTCCAGCTTTTTTGTTTATCTTTGGTTTAAATCAGCATCTGCAGTTCCTTCCTCTAAACATTTTCTATCCATATCCCTGTCGAATGTATTTTAAATGGTGTTATAACACCTGCCTCAACAACTTTCTCTGGCAGCTCACTCCACATACTAACCACCCTCTTGCCCCTCAGGTCCCTATTAAATCTTCCCCCTCTCACCGTAAACCTGTGGTCTATTGTTCCTGATTTCCCAACCCTGGGTAAAAGACTCTGTGCATTCACTCTATCTATTCCTCTCATGATTTTATATCCCTCTATGAGATCACCCCTCATCCTCATGTGCTCCAAGGAATGAAGTCCTAGCCTGCTCAACCTCTCCCTATAGCTCAGGCCCTCGAGTGGTGGCAACAGCTTCGGAAATCTTCTCTGCACTCTTTCAAGCTTAATGACATCCTTCCTACAGAAGGGTGACCAGAATTGAACAAAATACTCCAAATGCAGCCTCGCCAATGTCTTGTACAGCTGTAATATAACATCCCAATTTCGATACTCAGTACCCTGACTGATGAAGGCCAATGTACCAAAAGTCTTCTTTACGGCCCTGCCTTAGCATAGAATATATAAACATATATCAATATTCCGTGAGGATTTTCCAACAAGATGATGATTCAAAGATTTTTTTTCTGAAAACTACCTTCAAAAGTAATTAAATAATAACAAAATATGATAAAATAATGCATTTTATTAGATTTATTCACCAATAGATTTGCTTCAAGTTCTGATTTTTTCGTTCTAATCAACATACAGCTTTCACCCTAATTAGAAATCATCCATTAAAATCAACATACAAATGATTCTACAATTTCTTATGGCATAAAATATATAAAATTATAATCACATTAAAAATACAATCAATAGTGACTAGGTGTGCAGGCCTTGAACCAGTAAGTTTAGTTGAAGCCATGATAGGACAATGATGATTGAAATGTACTTCATTATGAAGTAAGCCTGGATGGGCTTTCATTCCAACAATTCCTTGTAGCCTGACAGACAGGATGGATATCATTTCTGGCTCCAATCATCTGAGATCTGATCATGCGAGGTATATAGTCACAGTGTAACCTGTATCATCAGTCGTTTATGTCCATCACTATCATTTCAGTAATTGCCTTTAACTTACTGTGTAGCTAATCATATTTAAGGAAAACCTGACATCCTTGCTGTCTTGTGCAGGAAGGAGCTGCAGACACAAAAACCTGGAGTAACTCAGCAGGTCAGACAGCATCTTTGGAGAAAAGCAATGAGTGAGGTTTCAGGTCTGACGATGGGTCTTGACCCGAAACGTCACCTATCCCTTTTCTCTGGAGATGCTGTCTGAGCCACTGAGTTACTCCAGCCTTCTGTGACTATCCATGCTGTCTTTCCTTCTTATGCCGAAAAGAACAGTAAAATCAAGAATTACAGCAGGATCCTGACCAGTTTGGCAAGTGGCCCGATGAATGGTTAATGGTTAATTCAGATAAAACGTGAGATCTTGTATTTTGGGAAGTCAAACAAGGGCAGGACATTCACAATGAATAGTAGGGTTCTAGTGAGTGTGGAAGAGCAGAGGCATCGAGGAGTGCAGGTACATAGTTCCCCAAAACTGTCATTGCTGGTGGATAGGTCATTGCGGGAAGATGCCCTTCATCAGTCATGCAACTGACAATCAAGGTTGGGACTTCATGTTACAGTTGTTCAAGATGATAATGAACAAGGGGACATAGGTTTAAGGTGACAGGGGAAAGATTTAATAGGAACTTGAGGGGAATGTTTTCATACAAAGGGTGGTGGGTATATGGGACGAGCTGCCAGAGGAGGTAGTTGAGGAAGCTACTATAACAACATTTGAAAGGCACTTGGGCAGGTCCATGGGTAGGGATGGTTTAGAGGGATGAGGGGCAAACAAGACCAGCTTAGATTGGGCATCTTGGTCAGCATGGATGAATTGGGCTGAAGAGCCTGTTTCCTTGGTTGTATGACTCTAAATCAGTGACGTCGAATATATATTATATTCAAACTAATATCTTTGCTCACATTCATGAGCAACGCAGAATAAATTGTAAATTTTTGATACTCGCTGTTTAATGGATCTTTATTGATAATAGGAGTAAGATTTCACAGCTGAATGCACGTGGAATGTACGCTCGTAAATTCTCTTCTCCAGATCTTAGTGCATGATCTCAGTGCATGAACAGTCTCACAGTGAATGCCTCATGAAGGCAAGAGAGGCAACATTTCTACCGTCTGGTGCCTAGTGCTAACGTTCTGGTTGCATATGGACTGAGCTACATCCACAACTCTCTGCAATGTCTTGGACAGAGCTGTTCCCAAACCAAGCCGTGATGTAACCCAACAGTGTGTTTTCCATGGGGCATCTGTAGAGGTTTGTAAATAAGGGGTTGCCGATTTAAAACAGAGTTGACTCCTCCCAGGTCCCTCTATCCCCCAATCGAGTCACAAGTCCTAGAATTTTGTTTCTCAATGGATAGTGGAAACAATGTAGTTGTACAGCGAGGTGTGAGGATTGTGGGTGAAGCAGAAGGGTGGGAGCCAAGGAGCAGCAAGAATGATTAGAGAAAGATTAGAGGTTACAAGCAAAAAGTTCAGCGATGTTTCATTAAAACTACTTGGTTTCTTAATTTAGATGTTTTATTCATTACAATAGATTAGACTATGGATGGTGTCCTCAATGGGAGAAATGAGTTTTGTGCATGATGGTGCAGTAGTAGAGTTGCTGCCTTACCGCACCAGAGACACAGGTTCAATCCTGACTATTGGTGTTGTCAGTGTGGAGTTTGCATGTTCTCCCCGTGACCACGTGTGTTTTCTCCGGTTTCCTCCCACACTCCAGAGATGTACAGGTTTGTAGGTTCATTGGCTTTGGTAAGTTATAAAATTGTCCCGGGTATGTAAGACAGTGCTGGTACACTGGTTAGCACAGACTTGGTTGGCCGGAGGGCCTGTTTACGCGCTGTACCTCTAAAGTCTAAGGGTGGTGCCAAGGAGGTTACAAACAAATTGGTCGGCAATGTTTTCATTATAGAGCAAGGTAATCTATTTCTGTTCTTAATTCATATGTTTAATTTATTATTTATTGAACTAAGTTGCACTTTGGAATGGTGACCTGAATGGGAGAATTGTTTAGAGATGCATTTCTGCATCAACTGTGTACAGTAAAGAACAGACAAGGAACAACTGCCGTGATGTTCTTGTGGATGAGAAGAGTTTATATTCTTTGGCTTCTGTACTGCAGCAGACTTTTCTCAGAACGCCACCCATACCCAGTCTCTGCAGATTAGTACGGGTGCCGGGGCTATGGGGAGAAGGCAGGAGAATGGGGTTGTTATGGAATGATAGATGGAACGGTGGAGTAGTCTCGATGGGCCGAATGGCCAAATTCTGCCTCTCGAATTTATGAAATCTCCCTAATTCCCTCAATTACTTTCCCTGAAACTTTTAAGCCTTACATCCCAAACTTCAACAGCCTGCTAGTTGTATACCTTCAATAGGTTTAATTTAGGGAAGTATCAGCATCAGATAATCTGTTTTTCAGCATCTGAAAATATTGATCCAGCTTTTATTCCTACTCCTTTGTGCATTGAGTATGTGGAAGAGAGTGAATCTAGATCACATCTCTCTATAATCAGCTGCTTGCTATAAGAGGGTGTTAATACAGGTTTCACTGTGTTTCAGATTTAAAAAATAATTCCAGTGTCCATACTTTAGATGCCACATTGGCTTTTATCCAATTCCTTCACGGGGAAGGTCAGCAGTTTTCACATTTAGAATTTTACTGTCCACAACTGAAATCAGTGGTGTCAGTTCAGTCTTCAGATTTCCACAAATTCCTACCTTCAATATGTCAGCCTTATCCAGGGCAAAATTATCGACATAATCTCTTAAAAATTTACAAATATACACATATTTATAACATTACATATCTCATACTTTTACACGTCTAGTGCAGCGAAATACATAAAGAGCCTCTGGATTAAAAGTCTTCGTCGACACAAAAACCGAAATGATAAAAGTTGGGCATGTGACATTACTGAAGGGAAAGAGACAGATAGACTTCCTATGGCTCATGCTATGGCTCATGCTAATCACTTGGTAGGTTCCTTTTGCCTAGGTGTTACTGACATGTCCAAATATTCTGACTGTGTATCAAAAATATAATGTATCATAGGAAAGGCGGTCTCTTTTGTCTTCAGTGACGTCCCAAACTATGCCTCTAAATCCTCTTTGACGAGGGCTGCTGTATCCTTGAATGTACTCTCAGTTGGGCTGTATGTTAGAGGCTCATCTTTTTTTGAGGGTGACTGACTTGAAGGCGTTTCAAACGTGTGTGAGGTGAGAGAGGATTCGCCCAGCGGGTCGCTTGTCTGCTCCTGCTTGTGGCTCTGGGAATGGAAAACAAACGCCCTACCATTAATATACAGTCTCGCGGAATTTTCACCAACCACTGTAGGGCAAGTACCTCACCTCCTGGTCAAGACACACAACAGGGAAATGCAGGAGACACAACAAACCTGATCTCCCGGTTGCCAAACACTTTAATTCCCCCTCCCATTCCCACACTAACCTTTCTGTCCTGGGCCTCCTCCACTGTCAAGAGTGAGGCCCAGTACAAATTGGAGGACCAGTATCTCATATTTCGCCTGGGCAGCTTACACCCCAGCGGTATGAATATCGATTTCTCTAACTTCAAGTTATCCTTGCATTCCCTCACTCTCTCTCTCTCTCTCCTTCCCTCTCCCACGTTGGTCCTTGTACAACTTTCACTGGGCCCTGTTGAATTTCATTGTTTGTATAATTTGTTAACATCTAGCCCACAGCCAACAATGGACCATAGTGGGCTCTAAGGTAGACACAAAAAGCTGGAGTAACTTAGCGGCTGAGGCAGCACCTCTGTAGAGAAGGAATTGGCGATGTTTCGGGTCGAGACCCTCTTCAGACTGAATGGGCTCCACCTTTCCTTGATCATCGTTACTTTTTTGCATACCGTTCATTTCTTTGTTCAATATCTCTCTACATCACCGTCTATACCTATCGTTTCCCTTTCCCCTGACTCTCAGTCTGAAGAATGGCCTCGACCCGAAACGCCACTCATTCCTTCCCTACAGAGTTGCTGCCTGTCCCGTTGAATAACTCCAGCATTTTGTGTCTGCCACACTTTTTAGGACATAGCCCTGTCCCACGGTACGAGTTCATTCCAAGAGCACCCCCGAGTTTAAAAAAATCAAACTCCTGGTAAGCATGGAGAATGAACGTAGCGGGTACGTCGAGGCTCGGGAACGTCTCTTAGCGGCTCGTAACGCTAACTGCAGGTACTTGGGAAGACTCGCTAACGGCAGGTAAGCACGGAAGACTCGTGAAGATTTTTCAACACGAGGAATAATGTCCACGGGAGCCCCGAGTACCGACGAGTGGCCATTACCGTAAATCTCCGAGTTTGAATCCGGGCAAACTCGGGTGAGCTCTTGGAATGAACTTGTATCGTGGGACAGGGGCTATTAGGGAACAAACTTAGTGCAAGATAAAGTCCGATTAAGTTGTCAACTTCCAACTTACTAATGATGTCACCTATTTACTCATCCAAATCGTCCATACATATAGGACAAACAAAAGTGGGCCCAGCACTAGTCCCTGTGGTAAGGGGTGATGGTCACTACAATGTATAATTTGTGTTTTATACATTTTAAAATAAAGTGATAAAAATACAAAATGCACTGCTACAAAGGTGAAATGTGAACAATTACCTCCGCATACACAGGGTTTTCAAAATTTGTGCTGGGTTTGGGCTTCCGTTTGAAAAAGCTCCATTTTGATTCCTGAAAATACAAAGCGACATCAATATGAACAACAGAAGTTGTACAATATCCAAACCACACTCAGAGAAGACACTAATCTAACGGTTCACATTGTGTTTTTGATTTTTTGTCTTTGGAGTGAATTCTGTCTTTAATTTGTGTATTGGTGATGTCCTTATTATTTATTTTACTCTAACTATATGTTTTTTCTCTATTGTTAATATTCTGTAAGGTCTCCTTGAGACTTTGAAAGGCGCCCGCAAATAAAATTTATTATTATTATTATTATTAATCTATGCATTTTATGGTCGAGCTCATTTTGCAGGTAAAACAGATGCAATACCATTTCCCTCCATAAGGTCATAAGTGGCGCAGCGGTAGAATTGCTGCCTTAAACCCCTGTCCCACGGTACGAGTTCATTCCAAGAGTTCTCCCCAAGTTTGCCCTGATTCGAACTCGGAGATTTAGGGTAATGGCCGCTCGTCGGTACTCGGGGCTCTCGTGGACATTTTTCAACATGTTGAAAAATCTTCACGAATCTTCCCGAGCTTACCTGCCGTTAGCGAGTCTTCCTGAGTACCTGCCGTTAGCGTTACGAGTTGCTAAGAGACGTCCCTGAGCTCCGACGTATCCGCTACGCACATTCTACGTGCTTACCACGAGTTTGATTTTTTTTTTAAACTCGGGAGAGCACTTGAATGAACTCGTACAGTGGGACAGGGCCACTACAGCGAATGCAGCGCCGGAGACTGGGGTTCGATCCTGACTATGGGTGCTGTCTGTAAGGAGTTTGTACGTTTTCCCCGTGACCTGCGTGAGTTTTCTCCAAGATCTTCGGTTTGTATTTGTAGGTTTGTAGGTTGTGGCTTGGTGTAAATGTATAAATTGTCCCCGGTGGGTATAGGATAGTGTTAATGTGCGGAGATGGCTGGTCAGCACGGATCCGGTGGGCCAAAGGGCCTCTTTGCACTCTGTATCTCAAAACTAAAAGTGAGCAGAATTAGGCCATTCGGCCCATCAAGTCCACTACACCATTCAATCATGGCTGATCTATCTGTCCCTCCGAATCTCATTCTCCTGCCTTCTCCCCATAACCCCTGACACCCGTACTAATCAAGAATCCATCTACCTCTGCCATAAAAATATCCATTGATACTGATAGATGCTGCCTGACCCGCTGAGTTCCTCCAGCAATTTGTATTTTGCTTTGAGATTTATTACGGGAGGTAGCAGAGCAGGCATTATAGAGCAGTGCGCCTGCTGAGAAAGGGGTCTATCCTTGGAAACAAGTTTAAGAAGGAAGAGAAAGAGGAGACAATTGAATTTGAGGAGGCACTTTAATGATGACTTTTCTTCCTTACATGTTTTTGTTTAAAAAAAAACCCAATACATGTAGGCACAGTCCACTTCCAGAGACACTTGTCAGCGAGAATAGGGAACTATCCTGACATGCTGGCTAACATTCTATAACACATCCTCTATATTTGTGAGAGGGGAGAGATTCAAGGCGGACCTCAGGGAAGATATATGGATAGGAAGGGTTTGGAGGCCAAACGCGGGCTAGTGAGACCAGCCTAGTATGGGAATTTGGTCAGCATAGACAAAGTGGGCCGAAGGGCCTGTTTCCATGCTGTACATCTCTATGGCTCTATAACAGGTATAAGAATGAGGTATGTGAATGGGTGCTAATAGGTGGCACAGTAGCGCAGCGGTAGAGTTGCTGCCTTACAGCACCAGAGACCAGGGTTCGATCCTGACTATGGGTGCTGTCTGTACGCAGTTTATATCTTCTCCCCGTGACAGCAATAAAAGCAGATATAATTATTACGTCTTTTAAGATGCTTGGATGATACTTGGATAGGAAGGGTTTAGAGGGCTATGGGCTAAATGCAGTCAAATGGAAGTAGCCCAGTATGTCAACTTGGTAGGTATGGACAAGGTGGGCTGAAGGGCCTGTTTTCGTGCTGTACACCTCTAGGTCTCTATGACACAAATGTGTAGGAAGGAACTGCAGATGCTGGTTGAAACCGAAGATAGACACAAACTCAGCGGGACAGACAGCGCATCTCTGGAGAGAAGGATTGTGTGATGTTTCTGGTCGAGACCCTTCTTCAGACTGAGAGTCAAGGGAAAAGGAAACAAGAGATATAGACGGTGATGCCAACAGTTGTTTTTTTGGTGTATGACTGACTCGGCAAATGAAATTCCTCACATGTTGCAAAACATACTTGGCTAATAAAGTATTATTGTATTGTAATTGTATTGTAGAGAGATATATAGAACAAATGAATGAAAGATATGCAAAATAGTAATGATGATAAAGGAAACAGGCCATTGTTTGTTGTTTGCTAGGTGAGAACGAGTTACAGACAATGAGACTCAACAAGACGACTTGGGTGGGGAAGGGATGGAGAGAGAGGGAATGCAAGTGTTACTTCAAGTGGGAGAAATCAATAAGAGTTACGAGCTATGCAATTGATGGTGTTAGATGTTGTCGGTCAGATGATGGTAACAAAGGCAAATGCAACTGCAGTCCTGACAAGTACACGAATCACAAGTCCTGACAAGTACACAAGTACACAGGGGCGCTGCACTGGCGGCAGCCCTGTCAGCAGTGCGTTAGTTTTTTTCAACTTTTTTTATTTTTTTGGTATGTTTTGAAGTATGTTTTTAATGTTTCTTCGTGTGTTCTGTGTGGGGGGTGGTGTGGGGGGGTGAGGGGAAACCGTTTTGGTCGCCTCCTCCAAGGAGAGGCGACTTTTTCCAGGTCGCCTCCCCCGTGGCCTAACAGCGAGGATCGGCGCGGCCTTTCCCGGAGACTTGGGGCTCCGGCGGCGGGTGCAGCGTGGACTGTCAGCACGGAGCTGGGGCTCGCTGGAGGGGAGCGCTCCGTTCCGTTGGCCCGCAGCAGACGGCAGCCTGAAGCCGCGGTCTGCACAGCTCCAGCTGGCGCGGCGTCTACAGCCCGGGATCCCTCGTGGGGGACCCGGGGGGAAGAAGAAGCTTCCACCACCAGCCCGCGGCCAACTTCTACCGCGAGTGCGGTATGGACTTAACATCACCCCTGGAGGGGAGCTTCGACAGCCGGCCCTGCAGACTGCGGTGCTTCCGGCTGCGACGTAGAGGGAACTTTAAATCTTCGGCCGCCGGCCTATACCAACTAAAAGCTGCGGTCTCCGGTGGGGATGAGCCGACTCTGGACTTACCTGGACTTGTACCTTGTCCTTACCATCTGGACGCCCGCAGCGACTGCTGCGGAGGGTTGAGGTCCCGACCACGGGGGGAAATGGAGGAGGACTGGCCAAATTGTGTGCCTTCCACCACAGTGATGAATGCTGTGGTGGATGTTTATGTTAAAATTTTATTGTGTTTTTGTGTGTGCCCTTTATCATTGTATCGCTGCTGACATATCATTTCACTTGCACTTTTTGTGCAATGTGACAAATAAACCGTCGTATTGTCGTATTGTCGTATTGTCGTATCATTGAAATCGGGGATGGCAAATGTATGAGGGAGGGCAGAAAATCTGACGGGCTACTGAGCGGAAAATTAGAATTCATGTATACCGGTGTATACCATATATACTCTCGGCAGCGGAACAGCTAGGTCTGGAGGCTGGAGATGCACGTGGGAAACTTGATTTTACTGGCTAATAATACAAAGATAGAGAAGATATGAAAGAACCAATGATCTTTTGTGGACACAAGGTACCTATACAAGTTCATGTGACACTATTGGCTGCCATAAATCCATCTAGCTTTGAACATATCAGAAGTGGAGTTTGTACATTCTCCCCGCGACTGCGTGGCTTTTCTCCGGGTGCTCCGGTTTCCATCCACCTAACAAAGACGTGCAAGTTTGTAGGTTAATTGGCTTCAGTAAAATTGCATATTCTCCCTAGTGTGTGTAGGATAGTGCTAGTGTACTAGTGATTGATGGTTGGCGCGGGCTCGGTGGAACGAAGGGCCTGTTTCTGCACTCTATCACTAAACTATCTACTAAATGAAACTAAGTGCTGGTATGTTATAAAAAAAAACAATGGATACACCCATCTCAATGACTTCTTAAGGAATAGTAAAAGTACTGTCCTGAATTTGGTTTTGGCAGGGCTGAATGATTCGAAAAGAGTTGCCATGATTGGGGAAACATGGTTGTGGGGAAGGACTGGATATGCTGGGGATCTGTATAAACAGGCCACACAGCAGTTACTTGTGAAGGCACACCAAGATGGTCTAGTTAGTACAGGTTTAAGGAAAGAAATGTACTGTTGTTTTCATCGTAACATTCGGACCTACATCCTGCAGAAGGATCCCGACCCGAAACATCACCTATCCATGTTTACATCACTGGAAGAACTTAGGGAAAGGGAAATGTAGGAACAAGGAACGTTTAGAAAAAAAACAACACATTGTGCTGGAATAACGCAGCGGGTCAGGCAGCGTCTATGGAGAAGGGTCCTGCCCTGAAACGTCACCCATCCATTTTCTCCAGAGATGCTGCCTGACCCGCTGAGTTACTCCAGCACTCTGTGTCTCTTATTTTAACCATTGTTTTTACCTGTGTTGGTGATTTAGTTGAAGGAGGTTTGTTCACAAATGGAGGCATGGAGGTGTAGATAGGATTGTCACATCTGCTGCCATTTGAGTCACCGCCAACTGTGACCATAACCTGGACGATCCCAAACAACAACAAGACAACATGCAAGTTATTGTAAAAGCAGAAAAGACATTGACTCCAAGTCCAAGTCCAATATTTCACTGTACAGTGTAAGGGGTGATCGCTGGTCTGCCCAGACTCGGAGGGTTGAAGGGCCTGTTACCATGCTGTATAACTAAACTAAACTACAAATGAAACTAACGAGCATCAAATTGCACATATAGATTGAATAAAAATCATTTTATATCTAACTGGCTTTAGTTAATTCAAATGATAGTTTAGCTGTTGTCGCTGCTACTGGGTTGGACAAATGCCATGCGTGGAATAAACCAAGAGGGTATCAACAGTCAGTACAAGAGGTCAATTAACAAAGACCTCAAATAAAAGTGGGATTCTACTGCCCTTCACCAAAACCTGGGGTCCTAGCAATTGAACGTGTCAATTTTGACTGCATTTTAAATTAATCTTGCTAAGTGCAAAACAACCCAGATTGCAACGTCAGTTCATCTATTAGTCGGTCATGATCCAATTTGTATTGACTTGTAACACGGCTTAATCCTTCCTGGTGGTCAATGTTTCTGAAATGTACAAGAGAGTCAAGAGGGTCAGGTCGAGAATGTTTTATTGCCATCTGTCCCAGATAGAACAATGACATTCTTACTTGCAGCAGCACAACAGAATGTGTAAACATAGTACACTGTGAACAATACAATGAACTAGACTAAGTGGGACCCGTTGGGTCCCATGTTCACACGGGAGGGCTTGTCCCCCAACGCAATATTCCTCCTCTCCACCAATTCCAATATTGGTAGCCAGAGAGGGGGGGGGGGAGGGGTGGGAGCTTTCTGGCGCGCTAGTATAGGTGTTGTGGGCCGAAGGAACTGGTTTCCAGAGGGCTAGTATGGACATTGTGGGTCAAATGGATTTGTGGGCTGGCAGCTCAGTCACTTAGGCCTGGTGGGCTGGTAGCTCAGTCATTCAGGCCTGGTGGGCTGGCAGCTCAGTCACTCAGGCCTGGTGGGCTGGCTGCTCAGTCACTCAGGCCTGGTGGGCTGGCTGCTCAGAAACGGCCAGAAATTCTGCCCAAAACAGGTGAGAGACTCTGTGTGAGAGAGAAGGAGGAGAGGGTGGAGAATCAATTTTAGACATTTTTCATATTTTTCTGCAAATCACAGCAATGAAGGAGGAAAGTCTATCCTGGCCTGGATCTCGCAGGGAGACAATGAAGGGAGGGAGAAAAATACAGGGGTGAGGTTTAAAACTTGCAGGGGGAATACTTACTGATGGGCCGAAGGGACTCCTCCTAGGCTAATACGGGCCTGTTGGGCCGAAGCGACTCTTTAAAAAAAAAAAAAAATCTGAGTGAAATCTCAGAGAAAGTCACCTTTTCTAGACCTTTCATGGTGTGGCGCGGCGCGGGCCTTTTGGGCTAAAATGCTCCAATTGGGCTAATACGAGCATTTGGGGCAAAAGGGACTGGTTTCTCGGCTAATAGGGGTCATGTGGGCCAAAGTTGGTGGTTTCAGGCAGGCCAAACAACTAATTTCATTTCATTTTCATTTCAATTTCAAGCACAGGGCAGGCCGAACAGCTCATTGCATTTTCATTTCACTTCTGTAGATGGTTTATGCATGCAACCTATAATGTAGCTACCTCAATACCACTAACCACGCCCAGTCATCGACTAGGTCAGGGTACTCGGAGAGTGGATTCAGCATCACCCGCACGTCGTGGACAGTACGGTCAAAGGACACCAGCCCGAGATCCTGACACGCCTGATTGCTCAACAGTCACAAAGTCACAGTCAAGAATCAAAAACGACAGGTCACGCGAAAATTTCTTCAGCACACAGTGGAAGGTGGCCCTCCCCACAGGTTTTAGCTCCTCTCCCCCATAAGCACGCAATATGGAGCGATCAGCAGTTAACAGCTCATTATTTCTTATCTTCCTGAACAGGGATGTTGACCTAACATTCACCTTCGCCCCCATGTCTAGCTTAGCAGTGAAGGACTTGTTGTTGACAGTGACAAGCACAGAAGGATCGGGGAGGCGAGATTGATTATGAAGGAGAGAATAAACACTGGCATCTCCCATGGAAATGCTGGGCTCAGAGTCGAGGGCAGTGTCGACAGAAGACTGTGAAGCGAATTCGTTATCAACTTGTTGAAGGTTGTTTAAAACTTGTCTGGGAGCTGGAGGAACGTTCCCACGGGAGCGACAGGCAGCTGAGAAATGGTTCATCTTCTTACAGAAATTACAAGCTTTCCCAAATGCTGGGGCACTGCGACTGCATAGAGACATATATGCAGTTGGGGCACTTCTTGACAAGCGGGACCCGAGCGGCATAAGTCAGCCGCGGTGCAGGGCGAACTTTGTTTTGCTTGCGACGGGGCATAGCAACACCAGTCAGATTAATAGCCCGATTATCAGATCCCCTCTGCCCATGTAGCGGGGCAACCACCTCAGCTATTCGGCATGCATGCATAGCCTCAGTCAGGGTGAGATCCGGTCTTCGCAGCAGCTCTGCTCGTAGCTTCTGATCTAGCATGCCGGTGACCAAAATATCTCTGGTGAGCTGATCGCGCATGTTCTCGAAACAGCACCGCTGAGCAAGGTAGTGCAGGTCAGCGATAAAACATTCAACAGGTTAATCAGGCTGCTGTTCCCTTGTAAAGAATCTAGCCCGCTCCAATATACGGTTGGAGGGCAAATCACAAATCTCCGCAAACTTGCGTAAGAGACATACCGGGTCGTTGGCAGATTCCGCCGGCTCGACGACCTGGTCGTTGTCATCCAGGACCGCTGGATTGTAGGTGAAAGTCTGAGCACGCTTCATAGCATCGGGCTCGGCAAGGTTCAGCAGGAGTGAGGCTTTGACCGCATCAGGGTCGTTTCGGTGCACGATGTTGATGAAGTGGTTATAGTCCATCACGAAAGTAGCCCATCGCTCCGCAATGTCAGTGTCAAAGACAAGGGGGGAGGGCTTGCGGCACGAGAATGCCATGGTAAATGGGGATTTAAACACTAGTAAAACTAGGAGCAAATAAAACCCGATAAACAGGAGGCGTGCGTTTAACTTACTGACACCATGTAAAGGAATTAAGTCTGACACACTGTAACTTTACTGAGTCTTTAATAAAGGCACATGTTAAACACGTCCCAGTACTGACTGCATCTAGTCTTCAGGCGTACTTTTCGGTGCACAATGCACAATTCCCGGTTGGGCCTCCGCCGACTTTCTCCTTCCCGGCTGCTACTGCTCCGCCTCCTCTTCTATCTGGTGGGGAGGGTGATGGTGCTATACGCACACGCTCGGGTCGGGTTGTCAAACCTCCTGTCCGCTACGGTGATTTTGTTTAAATTTGCATGTGTTGTATAATCACACTGCCACTGTTATAACTTCAATTTTAGATTTCCAAGGGAAAGGATGTAGATGGTTTATGCATGCAACCTATAATGTAGCTACCTCAATACCACTAACCACGCCCAGTCATCTCAGTATAACTGTGATATCCTCCCCTTGCTCCTCCCTTGGTTCCAGTACGCCTGAAGACTAGATGCAGTCAGTACTGGGACGTGTTTAACATGTGCCTTTATTAAAGACTCAGTAAAGTTACAGTGTGTCAGACTTAACTCCTTTACAACTTCCATTGCCATTGCAGTTTCAAGCACAGGGCAGGCCAAGCCAATCAGCCGATTGCATTTTTATTTCGCTTCCATTGCGATGGCAGTTTCAAGCACATGGCAGGCCAAGCCAAACAGCCGATTGCTTTTTCATTTCACTTCCATTGCCATTCCAGTTCCAAGCACAGGGCAGGCCAAGCAAAACAACTCATTGCATTTTCATTTCACATCCATTGCCATTCCAGTTCCAAGCACAGGCTAGGCCAAGCCAAACAGCTCACTGCATTTTCATTTCACTTCCATTGCCATTGCAGTTTCAAGTACAGGGCAGGCCGAAAAGCTTATTGCATTTTCATTTCACTTCCATTGCCATTCCAGTTTCAAGCAAAGGGCAGGCTGGACAGCTGATTGCATCTTCATTTCACTCCATTGCCATTGCAGTTTCAAGCAAAGGGCAGGCCGGACAGCTGATTGCATCTTCATTTCACTTCCATTGCCATTGTAGTTTCAAGCACAGGGCAGGCCAAGCCAAACAGCTCATTGCATTTTCATTTCATTCCCATTGCCATTGCAGTTTCAAGCACAGAGCAGGCCAAGCCAAACAGCTCATTGCAGTTTCATTTCATTCCCATTGCCATTGCAGTTTCAAGCACAGGGCAGGCCAAGCTAAACAGCTCATTGCATTCTCATTTCATTACCTTTACCATTGCCATTGCAGTTTCAAACACAGTGCAGGCCAAACAACCCATTTCATTTTCATTAAGGGCTAACAAATCATTTCTTGCAAGTACATTGCAGACTCACAGTGCAGTTGATTCACAGCTTAGAATAAGAATCTTGGCCTCTCCCCCGCAATCTTGCAGAGTGACTGAGTCATGCCAAGCATCCAGGGTTTTATACTTCTGCCCCACCCCCTCCCTCCGGAAGGGGTGTTACCTTCATCACGGTGATTGACAGGCGAGCGGAGATCAAGATTTTTTAAACACTCATACATTTTTTTTTTTTCATCGATGGGAAAAATCCTCGGGGTCTGCTCAGCAGAGGAGGACTGTGAGTAAGATGGCCAAAAATCATAGCCATATATGGTAACGTTTTTTTTCAAAAATCAATATACAGCGCAGACAGGAAGTGGTCAAGATGAAACTTTTAAGTATATAGATGAGGAAAAAAGTTCACTGTGTAGTTTAAACCAATAACTTACCAAACACAGTTTAAATCAATCGCTTACTTCCACTAATGGGTGCAATAAATTAAAAAAGGGACTAGCCAAGTTGGTCCACATGGACAAGGTGGGCCGAAGGGCTAGCTACAGCTGTATAAAGCTGTTGAAAACTATACACAGTACTTGGACTATGTGGACTTGACAATTCTGAATGAGGTGGCAATAATCAGTCTGAAGAAGGGTCTCGACCCAAAATGTCACCTATTCCTTCTCTCCAGAGATGCTACCTGTCCCGTTGAGAACTCCAGCATTTTGTGCCAATGGCAATAATTAAAGTTAGATCTGGTAAAGTGATGGTACAGAATCACTATCGCCAACCAAGTCATTTAAAAGAAAGATTAGTTTAACAGCAGCATGTTAAGCCTGTGCTAGACTGTTCTATGTTCTACAAAATAATTATTCCTAAAACCAGTTGGTAATGAGGTGATCAGTTTATATTTTTGATCGTTTTGTCGTGTTTTACCGCTGATGTTTCAACTGTAGGAGTCTCGCTGGAATCAATGGCCTTTGACCCAAACATGGGATTTTCGAAGGTGACTGGTTGCTTTAGTCCCTCGGCTACAAAGTTCTCATCCTGTTGCAAAAGAGGATTGTCGCAGATTAGTCGCAGCAAACCAACAGCAGTGCAACAGAGTCGACAGTACGGGGAGAGAGCGAGTTGCAAGCGCGTTATACGTTGCGTAACGTCCAGCTTACCATCTGCATGGCTCCGTCAATGGCAGAGTCAATGTCAATGGTAGACGCACCACATTCTCCCCCAGTATCCATCCCCGATCGGAACGTCACGCCGTTTCCATTGGGCTTGGCAAAACTGATGAAGCTTGGGACAAAAACAAAAAATTGGTCATGACCGATAGACATTTATAAAATTATGAGAGGCATTAGCCGAATAGCAGACAGATCATTTTTCCCAGTGTGGAAATGTCAAAGTCTAGAGGGCATAGCTTTTAGGTGAGAGAGGCAAATTTTAAAGCAGATGTGCAGGGCAATTGTTTATTTACAAAGAGGGTGGTGGGTGCCTGGAACGCGCTGCCAGGGGTGGTGGTGGGGGCTGATACCATAGTGCCGTTTAAAAGAGTTTTAGATAGGCACATGGAGTGTAGGGAATGGAGGGATATGGATCAAGTGCAAATAATGGATGGATATGGATCACGTGCAGGTAGATAAGTTTAACTTGACATCATGCTTGGCACAGACATTGTGGGTCGAAGGGCCCGTTCCAGTGCTGTACTGTTCTATGTATGATGACGGAATTAAATTATTAAAATATATTTACTATGCCAATGCAAGTCAGGGGCGGGAGAGAGAAACGGCAATAACTTCATCCTTAACTTTTAAAGTTTTTGAGTACGCTCCCGCAGCCTGTATTAAGTTATATACTGCTTCATTACCGTTGTATTATCATTTTTAGGCAGATGAGTAGTTTAGCTTAGAGATAAAGTGCCCTTCGACCCACTGAGCCCACGCCGACCATCGATCACACTAGTTCCGTGTTATCTCACTTTCTCATCCACTCCCGACACATTAGGGCCAATTTACAGAGGTTCAATTAACTTCCAACACCGCACGTCTTTGGGATGTGGGAGGAAACTGGAGCACCCAGAGAAATGCTTCGTGGGGGGAATGTAAAACTCCGTACAGACCGCACCCGTAGTCAGGATTGAACCTGGATCTCTGATGCGGTAAGGCAGCAACTCTACCGCTGTGTCGCAAATTTGCTTCACTTCAGGAAATTCAGACAGAACTGTAAAGTAATTGTCACCTTGAGAGCTTGGGGAAAGGAGGTAGAAGTGAGCCAGTGCGCTTGTAGTTGATGAATGCTCCCGCTGCGGTCAGAGAGCCCAGAATCAGGATGATTATAATGACTAATACCACGGCTGTTGCTGCAACGACATCAATATAGAATCCATCGTTCATATTCAATCACCCACAAGGAAATAATAACTCAAAGATAAAACTATCCCACTCGTGAATATTTTAGGCATTACATCTGACATTTACTGCAATTTAAGAATTAAACTCCCTTGTGTTTTCAACACTTATATCCAACACATACTCCATAAGGTAGATTTTTTTTTTAAAGAGTATAAAGTAAGGCGTAGAAACAAGGAACTGTTGTTGCTGGTTTACAAAACAAACTACACAGAGTACTGGGTCAGGCAGTATCTGTGGTGAACAGGGAGAGGTGACGTTCCGGGTCGAGACCCTTCTTCAGACTCATTATCTTCAGATGTTGATTGACCTACTCCATGCACATGTGGCTGGAATTGGCATAATGCATGAAAGACAACAATAAACAGGGCTGCTTTTAGTTTAGTTTAGTTTAGAGATACAGCGTGGGAACTAGACCCTTCAGATCATCGATCACCCGTTCACGCTAGTCCCATCCTGCACACTAGGGACAATTTACAGAAGCTAATTAACCTACAAACCTGCTCGTCATTGGAGCGTGGAAGGAAACCGGAGCACCTGGATTGGCATTCTATAAATGATGTCTACAGTGGATTGGCATTCTATAAATGATGGATTGGCATTCTATAAATGATGTCTACAGTGGATTGGCATTCTATAAATGATGTCTACAGTGGATTGGCATTCTATAAATGATGTCTACAGTGGATTGGCATTCTATAAATGATGTCTATAGTGGATTGGCATTCTATAAATGGCTCAAGGATCTGACCACCAAATTTTATTAATGCATTTTACTTCTGAAAACCTTAGTAACCAATCTGTATTATTAATGATTTTCAATTCTTTGTGAAAATCTAATGTTGAACTTTGCTGCGGTGCCAGTACACTCTCCTGGTGCTTACCCTCACCAACAAAGCTCTGATAAGAAACAGCTCCTGTGAGTTCCCAGGGACACCAATAAAACAATGCATTCCTGAATATAGACACAAAATGCTGGAGCAACTCAGCGGGACAGGCAGTATCACTGGAGAGAAAGAATGGGTGACGTTTCGGGTCGAGACCCTTCTTCTGAAGAAGTCTGAAGAAGGGTCTCGACCCAAAACGTCACCCATTCCTTCTCTCCAGAGATGCTGCCTGTCCCGCTGAGTTACTCCAGCATTTTGTGTCTATATTCAGTGTAAACCAGCATCTGCAGTTCCTTACTACACACTGCATTTCTGAACAAGGGAAGGGATTCCCAGGACACACTATGTGGATTGGAAGCATGAATATGACCCAAGTTGCTCAACAAATAACAAACAAAAAACATTTCCATCCTTATTCATCGACTTCCACTCATGCCGTCTCCAAACCACAGAGTGTGATTCATCGTGTCTGGTGTGACCATAGTTTTCACCACCTGTCATCATTTATTGAAAAGCCCTTCACTAGGTTTATTCTACCTTAGACTTTAGAACACAGCTCGGACACAGGCCCTTCGGCCCACCAAGTCCGTACCGAACTGTGATCACCCTGTACCCTATCACCATCCTACACACTAGGGACAATTTACAATTTTACAGAAGCCAATTAACCTACAAATCAGTACGTCTTTGCAATATGGGAAGAAGCCGGAGCACCCGGAGAAAACCCACGCGGTCACGGGGAGAACGTACACACTACACTTCTAAAATGCTCAAAGCTAGATTGGTTTATGGCAACCAATAGTGTTACATGTATAGGTACCTTGTGTCTACAAAAGACCATTGGTTCTTTCATATCTTCTCTATCTTTGTATTATTAAGTAAAATCAAGTTTCCCACGTGCATCTCCAGCCTCCAGACCTAGCTGTTCCGCTGCCGAGAGTATATATGGTATACACCGTATACATGAACTCCAAATTTCCACTGTTCCTCTACATTTCTCAGTATCCCGCCCGGTATTCTGCACTCCCTCATACATTTGCCATCCCCGATCTTAATGATTCCTGTATGTGTTTGGAAGGTGGGATAAAACCGGAGCTCCCGGAGAAAACCCACACAAACTCCGTACAGACAGCACCCGTCGTGAGCATCGAACCCGGGTCTCTGGCGCTATAAGGCATCAGCTCTACCGCTGCGCCACCGTGCTAAGCTATGAAACGCTTGTTATTTGTTTAATAAATACCTGCAGAATGTCGCGATCCCTGGGATTTTGCTATTTGACAATACCTCCCCGCGTATCCATGAGGACAACTGCAGAAAAGATAATGTGTAAATTAAAACATTATATTTCCCCCTTTTATGTTGCTGCGTGTTTTCAATTTGAGAAAAATTACTCAATTTCTAGTCAAAGTCACAGAGTCATACAACACAGAAACAGGCCCTTCAACCCACTGCCCACACCGACCAAGGTGCCTTATCTAAGCTGGTCCCATTTGCCTGCATTTGGTCTACATCCCACTATCCACTTGCCTGTTCAAGTATCTTTTAAGTGCTGTTACAGTGCCTGCCGCAACTACCTCCTCTATAGAACTGTGGAGGTATCAAGAGAAACTGTGCAAAGATTAAAGATTGAGGAAAATTTACAGAGAGTACAGGAATCAAGAACCAGAGGACATGGGTTTCATGTGAGAGGGGAAAGATTTAATCGGAACCATAGGGACACCTTTTCACACAGAGAGTGGTGGGCATATGGAACGAGTCGCCAGAGGAAGTAGTTGAGGCAGGTACAATAAGAATATTTGGACAGATACATGGATAGGAAAGGTTTAGAGGGATTGTCTGTGGATTGTCACCTTGTCGTGGTGGAGAAGCTTGTGTGGACCTGAGATCCTGAGAGCGATGCCGTCTGGGGCTATGCTCCTGGTAGGGCCACCCATGGTGGTAAGGTCGAGGGGGAGGTCTCTGACAAAGAGCAATCCAACCAAGACCTCAATGGTAGAACAGGCTGTCCTTAGTGGAGCGTCACAACGGCTGGGAAGGCGGATGAAGGCTGCAGCAGAAAAGGGTCTCCGGTCGTCTTGGACTCCATGACACTGGATCCTGACACAGATCTGTCAAGGACCGTGGGGTGGCTGTCTGTGCACCAGTCTCCCCACAGGCATCCTCCATATAGGGAATAACACCATGGAGACATCCATGGTCAGCCATGACCAAAGTGGGCCTAAGAAGAGAGGGATATGGCCAAATGGGACCAACTTAGATGGGACACCTTGGTTGGCAACGGATGAGCAGGGCCACTGGACCAGTTTCCGTGGTGTCTGATGGACTCTAGAGCAACCTCTCAAGAAAAGAGGCTACAGTAATATAAAGAGAGAGAAATGTAAACATGATGAACAGCGTGAGACTCCTGCAGCTCTGTTGCCATGGTATCGAGTATTAACAGCACTGTGTTTCTGTGGCCTTCAACGTACGTGCACTTTGTAGTGTTTCCTTCAAAACGACACACCCCTTCATTCCTACACTTGCAAGCGGGTGGCATGGTTTGTTTTGACTCAATGGCTGTGGAGAAAATGAGAAAACATTCAGGGTTAAAATCCATCCCCGACAAAACAATAAAAGCACCCCGTCAGTGTGAACCATTTTCACAAACTAGAATAGGTCGGTGTGGGTTCAGGTGTCAAAATGTGTCGGTAATGATGTACATTAGGGTGGTCAGGGAAGTCTGAAGAAGGGTCCCGACCCGAAACATCACCCGTCCATTTCCTCCAGAGACGCTGCATGACCCTCTGAGTTACTCCAGCACTTTGTGTCTATCTTTGGCATATATCAGGTATAGACAGCTGGGATGAAATGAATCACTTGAGTTTCGGGAGTGCAGGCGTACGCTTAAGAGGCAAATCGGGAAGGTAAAAAAGAGACATGAGAGAGCTCTGGCCAGGGAGATTACGGAGAATCCTAAGAGATTTAATTTTAGACTTAGACTTTTAGATTTTCAGCCCACCGAGTCCATGCCGACCAGCGATCACACTGGCAGTATCCTACACACTAGGAATCATTTGAAATTTTACCAACACCAATTAGCCTACAGACCTGTACGCCTTCGGAGTGTGGGAGGAAACCAGAGCACCCAGAGAAAACCCACATGGTTATGGGTGAACGTCCAAACTCAGTTCAGACAGCACCCATAGTCAGGATCGAACCCGGGACTCTGACCCTGTGAGCAGCAGCTTAACCGCTGTGCCGCTGTGCTGCTTGTAAATAAGTATATTAAGTGCAAAAAATGCGGGAGAGAATAGGGCCCCTAAAAGTGCAAAGAGGTTGTCCATGTGTGGAGGAACAGGAAATAGGTGAAGAGTGCATGTCTCTCACCTCTATTTACTGCAGGGAAGGAAGTGATTGCCAGGGATTTCAGGGGAGTTAATAGTCCTGTATTGAGTAGAGTGGAGATGCTGGAAGTGCTAGAGGAGGGGGTGGTGCTGGATGGCTAGGAGGTCAGATTCAGATTCAATTTTAATTGTCATCGTCAGTGTACAGTACAGAGACAACGAAATGCATTTAGCATCTCCCTTGAAGAGCGACATAGCAATAGCAAACGATTTGAATAAATAATAATAAGTGTCCGGGGGGGGGTGGTGATTGGCAGTCACCGAGGTACGTTGTTGAGTAGAGTGACAGCCGCCTGAAAGAAGCTGTTCCTCGACCTGTTGGTTCGGCAACGGAGAGACCTGTAGCGCCTCCCGGATGGTAGGAGGGTAAACAGTCCATGGTTGGGGTGAGAGCAGTCCTTGGCGATGCTGAGCGCCCTCCGCAGACAGCGTTTGCTTTGGACAGACTCAATGGAGGGGAGCGAGGAACCGGTGATGCGTTGGGCAATTTTCACCTCCCTCTGCAATGCCTTCCGGTCGGAGACAGAGCAGTTGCCATACCATACTGTGATGCAGTTGGTAAGGATGCTCTCGATGGTGCAGCGGTAGAAGTTCACCAGGATCTGAGGAGACAGATGGACCTTCTTCAGTCTCCTCAGGAAGAAGAGACGCTGGTGAGCCTTCTTGATCAGAGTAGAGGTATTGTGGGTCCAAGAGAGGTCATCGGAGATGTTGACTCCCAGGAACCTGAAGCTAGAAACACGTTCCACCTCCGTCCCGTTAATGTGGATGGGGGTGTGCGTGCCGCCTCTGGACTTCCTGAAGTCTACAATGAGCTCCTTGGTCTTCTTGGAGCTAAGGGCCAGGTTGTTGTCAGGTGCTGGATATCCTCAAGCACACAAGGACAGACAGGGGGGGGGGGGCCGCTGGGGGGGGGGGGGGGGGGGGATGATCAAATGCACGTACCTGCATCGCATTCAGAGTTACTGTCATCGAGGAAGTGAGTTCCCTCTGGACAGGCACAGGTGTAACCACCGGGTCTCAGTAAGCACAGGTGGCTGCAGGAACCCTTGCAGCGGTTCGGCACTGAAAAGCAAATCAAAGTTTGAAACAAAAACTGCAACCCAGCATTTTAAAATGTCCATTTAGTTTAGTACGGATTATAATGCTCACGTGTGCCGAGATGGTTTAGTTTATTGTCACGTGTAACAAGATACAGTGAAAAGCTTTCTGGTTGCATGCTCATCAGCCAGTGGAAAGACTATACGTGGTTACAATCGAACCGTCCACAATGTACAGATAGAGGATAAATGAATAACATTCAGTGCGAGGTAAAGTGCAGTAAAGTCCGATTAGAGACTTTAAGTTCCTGGGAATAAACATCTCCCAGGACCTCAAATGGCAAATGAACACCGTCACTCTCGTGAAGAGGTCTCATCAGCGGCTGTATTTCCTAAGGTCTCTACGGAGAGCTAACGTCTCACAGCCGCTGCTGCTGTCCTTCTATCGATGCGCCGTGGAAAGTATCCTCACCTATGGAATCCTGGTGTGGTTTGCCAGCTGTACTGTGGCTGAGAGGAGGGCGCTGCAGGGAATTATAAAAACTGCGCAGCGCATTACAAACGCTAACCCTGCCCTCCTTGGATGACATATACAAGGCCCGATGCTTGCGCAGGGCCATAAATATCAAGAAGGACACATCCCACCCTGCCAATCACCTTTTTACTCTGCTACCCTCCAGGAAGCGATTCAGGTCTCTTCAGGCTCGCACTGGTAGACTAAAAAATAGTTTCTACCATTGTGCGATAAAAGAGCTTAACTCCAATAGTGAACACTGGGAAGCAAGAAGTAACTTCGAGGAATACCGCTAAATTCTTTTCATCTCTTTTAAAAATGTATTTATATTCTACTATTAACTGTACATATGTGCATTGGTGTTGTGTTGTATTTCTTTTAACGGAGGAGAAGCAAATGGAATTTTGTTGCTCAGTTTTGTGCAATGACGATAAACATATTCCTATTCTATTCTATTCTATTCTATTCTATTCTATTAAAGATAGTCCAAGGGTCTCCAATGAGGTAGAGGGGAGGTCAGGACCGCTCTCCAGTTGGTGAGAGGATGGTTCAGTCGCCTGATAACAGCTGGGAAGATAACTGCAGGAAGGGGCTTTCACATTGGGCAGGGACGCACCCGGCAAGCAGGCCCAACTCGACCTCCATGGACCGTCCTCGGTGTACCCGCCCGATCGGCCTGGCTGGCCCACCGCAGTCACCAGCGGGACCGGGAACCTGCCTGAAGGCTCGACGGAGTCCACACGAAGGCTCACAGTCGGGGGTCCACGTGGTATGGGGGACCTGGCGGTCGGCTAGACCTCGCGTCGGGGGGACCTGAAGGTCGGGGGGGGGGGGGGAGGACATTGTGGTCGGGGGTCCTCCTGTTCGGCAGAATCGGGAACCCACCCGATGGCCTGGTACTCGGCGTAACCGGGACAGAGCTGGAAATGTCGAACACGAGGAACAAGAAGGGTGAACCGGGGTGATGCCTCCAGCGTCTTCAGGTCGACTGCAGGAGGTGCCCCAGGGACACAAAGATGGGCGGGCGAGGAGAGGAGAGGAGAGGAGAGGAGAGGAGAGGATAGGAGAGGAGAGGAGAGGAGAGGAGAGGGACGTTGGTTCGCGGGAACTGCTCCAGTACATCGAGCACGCAGGCTGACCAGACTTTTGACTTTGAATAATGGCGCAATAATGGCGGTGCCCGCATGTGTAATAAATGCAAAATGAATTTCATTGTGCAGTTGCATATGTAACAAATAATGCACTATTGCCTATTGGCATTACAGAGAAAATAGTGGACACCATACACTAAGTGGGAAATTTGTACGGGGCTGTTAAAGTCTTGGAAACATACAGCATGGAAACAGGCCCTTCAGCCCATCTCGTCCATGCTAACCACAATGCTCAATCTAACACATTTGGTCAGGTACCTGGACAGGAAAGGTTTGAAGTGCTGAAGCAACTCTGTGGGTCGGGCACACTAGCACAATGCATATTTTTGTCCAAGTCATTTATATACATTGTAAAACATTGAAGCACCAATCCCTGTGGCACAATGTGTCTGCTCTTTAAGTCTATGTAGAGTTCTGAATAGAGTCAGCATCTTGAGCATTGTGATAAAAAAAATAGACATTTGTCCCACATTGTGTAGTCTTAAGTAGAGTCAATGAGCGATACAACACGAAACAGGCCCTTCGGCCAAACTCATCAATGCTCACCAAGATACCCATTTACGTTCGGCCCGTATCTCTCTAAATATTAAGTCTGAAGAAGAATCTTGACCTGAAATGTCACCTATCCATCTTCTCCAGAGATGCTGCCTGACCCGCTGAGTTACTCCAGTACTTGGTGTCCCTCTAAACCTTTCCTCTCCACGGACCTGTCCAAATGTCTTTCAATGTTGATATTGTACCTACCTCGACTACCTCCTCTGGCAGCTCGTTCCATACACCCACCTGAGAAAGATTTGCCCCTTAGGTTCTAATTAAATATTTCCCCACTCCCCATATTTAACCAATCACAAGTAACAAGGGTTTTTATTACTGTTTCTATAGGCAATAAAGATTAAAATAATTTAACGTACTGTTTTGAACATTTTGTATGCAAGATTAGGATTTAACAATTGAAAGGTAGCAATGAAATCTCAACGTATTGCCATCTGCAGAACTTTAGAAAAATAAGTGCATTTTGAATTTCGTGAATTTTCAGACCCTGAATAATTAATTGTTCAGTGATTGGTTTTACCTGAGTGATCGTAACGATTCTCCTGATAAATTCTGGCCTGAGTTAGCCAAGGGTTTACAGTCAGTATCTTAATCTTGTGTCCATTTCCAAATTTATCTTGTTTCCATACTTCTCCGTTCTCTTTCGATGTCCAGTACAAGTGATTCTCAAACAGATCCAAGCTAAATGGGTTACCGAGGTCTGGCAGAGATAAAGCAAGAACACAATGTGAACGTTACAACTTCACCGGGTGGCTCCGTACGATGGCAGCCTCGCCAAAAGTCTGTCTCATCCTTTTCTTCTTTTGTTGTTTTTAGTCTGTTGTTAAATGTATGTTTTAGTGTATCTTTAGTGTTGTGTTATGTGGGGGGGGGGGGGGGGGGTGGGGGAAACTTTTTAAATCTCTTTCCTCGAAGGAGACGCAACTTTTCCAGTATCGTATCACCGTCCGCACTGCAGCCTAACATTGTGGAACTGGCGGTCCCTTTACTGGGGGTCGACGTCGGGAGCTCCAACTGCGGGAGCCTGCGGACTTAACATTGTGGAGTTCGCGGCCCCTTGGTTAAGGGTCGACTTCGGGAGCTCCACCTGCAGGAGCTTCGACCGCTCCGATCACGGGAGCTTCAATCGCCGGCTGCGGGAGCTTCGATCGCCCCGACTGCGGATGGTTCGACTGAACCCGAACGCGGGAGAACAGGAGGGAAGAAGATAATACGTTATTGCCTTCCATCACAGTGCGCTGAGGTGATTGTTTATGTTAATATTTTATGTATTTTATGTGTGTCTTGTTGCTTTATTGATATGCCTGTGTGGCAAATCAAATTCCTTGTATGTTTTTACAAGCTTGGATAGTAAATTAATTACAATTACAATTAGAACAGACTCCTGCCCGGCTTTGGTGTGTGGGAGGAAACTGGAGCACCCGGAGGAAACCCACGCGGTCACAGGCTGAGTTACTCCAGCACTTTGTGCCTTACTCACTGATGACCAACACTCGCTTGAAGGACTACTTTTTGCCCCATGGCCAGGACCTGAACCACACGGGACATTGCCTGCATAAATGCCAAACACAGGGTGGGGCTAGGCCTGACCCGCTGGAAGTTATTCAGGCTGGTTGCCCAGTGCAAGGGCTGGGGGTTTGTTCCTTGGTGAGCCGATCAGTCAGGCTGCTTTCTGGGAAAGTGACGTGAATTACTGGCAACAGAATCAGAGTGTTTATGTTCTATGGAAATCCTTGAAGCTGCTGCCCATTGGCAGGGGAACATCAGGAATTGAGCAGGGAACATGATACTTCCCGAAAATTATAGACGATAATTCACAGTGTAATCTGCCTTCTGAATCAGTCAGATATGACCACATCAGGTATCCACCACACGATAAAATACTTACAGTATTTCAGCTGTAACACGTCTCCCAATGTTCACGCCAGATTTAGTTACTAACTGAGGCTTGGAGTCCTCGCATTACTATCTTTAGTTTAGTTTAGTTTAGGGATACAGTGAGGAAACGGGCCCTTCGGCCCACCGTGTCCATGGTGACCAGCGATCATCACAAACACTAGAACTATCCTACACACTGGGGACTTTTTACCAAAGCCAATTAACCTACAAACCTGCACGTCTTTGGAGTGTGGGAGGAAACCAGAGCACCCGGAGAAAACCCACACGGTCACGGGGAGAACGTACAAACTCCGTACAGGCAGCTCCCATAATCAGGATCAAACCTGGGTCTATGGTGCTGCGGGGCAGCAACTCTACTGCTGCACCACCATGCTGCTTCGATCAGAGCCCATCAATAAATGATTGTTTAGGCTGATTCCCCAATGCAAGTGCTGGGAGGTTCATTCTGCTTCTCCATTCCTCTGTGGGGTCTAGTGTCTGCACCAGTCTCACCTCCATTGATGATCACGATTCTGTCAGACCCATCAGGCTTCATGGACTCGATGAGGTTCTCCTTGGAGTCGGACCAGTAGATGCGGTCACCATTCAGGTAGTCTATGGTGAGCCCTGTTGGCCAGCCCAGGTCACTGGTGGCCAACACCTGCCGCTGGTCCCCGTCCATCCAGGCACTCTCTATCTTGGGCTCACTGCCCCAGTCCGTCCAGTAGAACAGCCTGGAACAAGGGTTAATAGCAGTGAACTAAACATCGCAGAGGGACTTGGGAGTGCTGGTCCAGGATTCCAAAAAGGATCATTCAGACTGAAGAAGGATCTCGACCCGAAACGTCACCCATTCCTTTTATCCAGAGATGCTGCCTGTCCTGCTGACTTACTCCAGTATTTTGTATCTATCATTCGGTTTAAACCAGCATCTGCAGTTCCTTCCTACACAGGTTCATTTGCAGGTTGAATCGGTGGTAAGGAAGGCAAATGCAATGCTGGATAGACACAAAATGCTGGAGTAACTCAGCGGGGCAGGCGGCATCTCTGGAGAGAAGGAGTGGGTGACGTTTCGGGTCGAGACCCTTCATCAGACTGAGAGTCAAGGGGGGAGGGAAACGAGAGATATGGAAGGGCAAGGTGTGAAAACAACAGATCAAAGCAGACGATGGTCAAAGGAAATGTCAAATGGTTCATTGTTGGCTGAGGGGAAGTCGACAACGAGGCACACAAACAGTAAAATTAATCAGGAGGACAGTGAAACTAGTCGGAGGACTAGGATAGGGGAGGGACAGAGAGAGAGAGAGAGAGAGGGAGGGCAAGGAGGGTTACTTGAAGTTAGAGAAATCATTCATATTGTAAAGTGCCAAAGTGTGAAGGGTGGAGGGAGTGTCCGGGGTGAGACTGGTCCTTGATTACTCTGGATTAACTGATTCGTTGATTCAGTGAATTAGTGGTGCCCGTAGGAAATATATATCTTTGATTCTAAAAGCTGCCGGTGAGCGTGGCGTGGAAGTTCACTTACCCGAGTTTTGGATTGACAGAAATAGCAGCGGGCTGTTGCAGCTGAGAGGAGACCAGCCATTTCCTGTACCTCCCGTCCAGCTCGGCCACCTCGATTCTGTTGGTGCTAGAGTCCGTCCAGTAGATGTGTCTGTGGAAGCAGAAGGCAACATCCCACTACTCAGTAGAAACAACGTCAAGTAGATGCATAGGGTCTCTTGCCCATAATGGGGGAATCGAGGCCCAGAGGACATAGGTTCACGGTGAAGGGGAAAAGATTTAATGGGAATCTGAGGGGTAACCTTTTCACACAAAGGGTGGTGGGTGCATGGAACAAGCTGCCAGAGGAGGTAGTTGAGGCTGGGACTATCCCAACATTTAAAAATCAGTTAGACAGGTACATGGATAGGACAGGTTTGGAGGGATAAGCACGCAGGTGGGACAAGTGTAGCTGGGACATGTTGGCCGGTGTGGGTAAGTTGGGCTGAAGAGCCTGTTTCCACACTGTATCACTCTATGACTCTATGCTGGTGAAAGGTCCCAACCTGAAACGTCAGCCAGCTTTGTTCTCCTGAGATGCTGCCTGACCGGCGGAGTTACTCCAGCACTCTCTGAAACGTCACCTATCCTTGTTCTCCAGAGATGCTGCCTGACCCGCTGAGTTACTCCAGCACTCTGTGAAACGCCACCTATCCATGTTCTCCACAGATGCTGCCAGACCCGCTGAGTTACTCCAGCACTCTGTGAAACGTCACCTATCCATGTTCTCCAGAGATGCTGCCTGACCTGCTGAGTTACCCCAGCACCCTGTGAAACGTCACCTATCCATGTTCTCCACAGATGCTTCCTGACCCGCTTAGTTGTTCCAGCACTCTGTGTCTCTCTCTGGGGCAATTGGGTTGAAACTTGTTCTGCCATCTTCCCAACAGCTAACCAATTATAACTATATTAGCAATGACACGAACGTTAACACATCAAATGTAGTTTAGTTTAGTTTAGGGATACAATATGGAAACAGGCCCTATGACCCACCGAGATCTGGCCAACCATAATCACCTGTATTTAAGAGGGAACTGCAGATGCTGGAGAATCGAAGGTTACACAGAAAAGCTGGAGAAACTCAGCGGGTGCAGCAGCATCTATGGAGCGAAGGAAATAGGTAACGTTTCGGGCCGAAACCCTTCTTCAGACTGTACACTGGTTCTATCCTACACACTCTGCAGAATTTACAGAAGACCTGCATGTCTTTGTAGTGTGGGAGGAGACCCATGTGGTCACAGGCAGAATGTGCAAACTCCACACAGGCAACACCCGAGGTCGTAATCGAACCTGGATCTCTGGCACTGTGAGGCAGCAACTCTACCCGCTGTGCCACTGTGCCATCCATTGAAGGGAGGAGGATTGGATGGGAAATAGAGTATCTGAACTCAGTCTTTCCAACGGACTTCAATGGAGACTGGGAAACTGGGATTCAAAGAGCTCAGGAGATGCGGATAAATGACAATTTCAGAAAAATTCCTAGTTATTAAAATCGACCCACAAGCACTATCCTGTTAGCTTTATAGTGGCGTTCCTTACTTTCCAACCCAGTCCACTGCAATGCCGTCGGGTGTGGTTATGTATTTCAGGTTTAAGTTCACTGCCACGGTGGGATTGCTTCCTTTGTCATCAAACCTGGTGAGATATGCCCGTTTGATGGAGCCCGCCTGTGAACCGTGTCCCAGCGCCGTCCAATACACTAAACCTGCAGAGAGAAGGAGGCTCCTGTTAGTTCACTTTAGTTTAGTTTATTGCCACGTGTCACGAGGGGGAACTTCTTTACTCAGAGAGTGGTAGCGGTGTGGAATGAGCTTCCAGTGGAAGTTGCGGCGGCAGGTTCGTTGGTATCATTTAAAAATAAATTGGATAGGCATATGGATGAGAAGGGAATGGAGGGTTATGGTATGAGTGCAGGCAGGTGGGACGAAGGGAAAAAAGTTGTTCGGCACGGACTTGTAGGGCCGAGATGGCCTGTTTCCGTGCTGTAATTGTTATATGGTTATATGGTTACCGAGGCACGGTGAAAAGCTCTTTTGTTGCATGCTCACCAGTCAGCGGAAAGACTACACATGATTACAATCGAGCCATTCACAGTGCACAGATACAGGATAGAGGGAATAACATTTAGTGCAAGATAGAGTCCAGTAAAGTCCAATTAAAGGTTTAAGAAGGAACTGCAGATGCTGGAAAATCGAAGGTAGACAAAAATGCTGGAGAAACTCAGCGGGTGAGGTACCATCTGTGGAGCGAAGGAAATAGACAACGTTTCGGGTCGAAACCCAAGGGTTTCGACTCGAAACGTTGCCTATTTCTTTCGCTCCACAGATGCTGCCTCACCCGCTGAGTTTCTCCAGCATTTATGTCTAAGTCCGATTAAAGATATTCCGGGGATATCTCCAATGAAGTAGATGGGAGGTCAGGACTGTTTTCTGGTAGGTGATAGGATGGTTCAGTTGCCTGATAACAGCTGGGAAGAAACTGTCCCTGAATCTGGAGGTGTGCGTTTTCACACTTCTGTACCTCTTGCCCGATGGGAGAGGGGAGAAGAGGGAGTGAGACTGGTCCTTGATTATGCTGCTGACCTTGCCGAGGCAGCGTGAAGTGTAGAGGGAATGACGGGGTGAGACTGGTCGTTGATTCCATCTCCTTGTGTCTGGCAGTGCATCCACCATCAATATCTTATTCTGTGTTTTCGGAAGACACCTCTACAAGTTGCTCCTTTGAGATGGTGGACTTCTTCAGCTAAATTCCACATTGAGTGATTGAAAGTTATCCCACTTTCTCATCCACTCCCTACATACCAGGGGTAGTCTACAGAGGGCCAATTAGCCCACACATCTTTGGGATGTCGGAGGAAACCGGAGCACCCGGCGAAAACCCATGCGAGAACGTGCAACCTCCACACAGACAGCACTCGAGGTCAGGATGGTATCTGGGTCTCTGGCGCGGTGAGGCAGCAGCTCTACCACCTCCACCACCGTGATGCCCCACAGTCTGGAGAATCCAAGTCCTGTTCCAAATGCTAGTGTGCCGATCGAAATTCCCTTCAAAAATTCCTACCACATTAAGAAAGTAAAGGCGACTAGTATTATCACACACAACAGTTGTGTGAAGTCTCCATGCTAATTAAATATTTAAATAATTCCATAAATATTTTAACATTACGATTTCTGCTCTAAACAAAAAAGAAAACAAAGTGCAATGATTTATCATGAAGCTTGAATCGGAAGCTGAAACCTCACCCATGCCTCTGACAGGCTGCCGTCTGGAACTGAACAAAGTGCGTCTCCACCCGAAATGTCACCTATTCATTCCTTTTCTTCAGAGAAGCTGCCTGCCCCACTGAGTTACTCCAGTATTTTGTGCCTATCTTACTTCAGATGACGTGACTTTGTTGCGGCAGGTTCGCTGGAACAGATTTATCTCGGCCACTTCATGGATATTCTTGTTCCAGGGTTCCCGAGCAAACAGCTGCATGGTTGGTGTTCCTGTGTTCCAATTTCAGCGCATTTATTGAGAAGGACTCCTGTAGCGAGAGATTTGACCTCTGCACTCACAGCGTGGTGGAGGAAGTGGACAGCTGATGGATCAAGACCTGCAATAACCTGGATAGAGTGAGTGTGAAGTAGATGTGTCCACCAGTGGGAGAGTCTAGGAACAGAGGGTACAGCCTCAGAAATAAAGCATGTACCTTTAGAAAGGAGATGTGAAGGAATTTCATTAGGGTGGTGAATCTGTGGAAAGCATCGCAGACGGCAGTGGAGCCCAAGTCATTTGGTGTTTTTAACACAGAGATTAATTGGTTCTTGACTACAATGGGTGTTAAAGGTATGGGGAGAAGGCAAGGGTCGAGAGGGGAAAATTGATCAGCCATGATCAAATCGCAGAGCAGACTCGATGGGCCGAATGGTTCAATACTACTCCTACGTCTTATGAGCTTATGGAACGCTGAACACTGTTCCAGTGCTGTACTGTTCTGTTAAAAAAAACTAACCCCCACAAACTTTAAAAAAAAAATTGCAATCTATCATCTGAGTTGTGTGGTAGACATAAAAGCTGGAGAAACTCAGCGGGTGCGGCTGCATCTATGGAGCGAAGGAATAGGTGACGTTTCAGGTCAAGACTGTCTGAAGAAAGGTCTCGACCCGAAAACGTCGCCTATTCCTTCGCTCCATTGATGCTGCTGCACCCGCTGAGTTTCTCCAGCTTGTTTGTCTACCGTAGATTTTTCCAGCATCTGCAGTTCTTTCTTAAACATCTGAGATGCGTGTGTTCTTTACAAAACTGGAACTGGATTTTAATACTTTTACGTACTGAGATCTGGATCTTCTGAATCCCAAATGTAGTCAATGGCTTTGATGTTCTCCTCGAGATCAATGTAGTCGGTGTACTGTTCCTGCGAGGTGCTATACCGGCGGATCCGTACATGGTCTGGCAACAGCAGGAGAGGAGGCCCTCCTACAATTAAACAGGCAAAATCAGTAACGGTCCTGTCACAATACACAGCCATCCCGCGTGGAAGAACGCCCTCCCGCCCAACCTGACCCATCTACCCTTATCCCTCAAAACCTATCCTATCCATGTGCCCGTCCAAATGTCTTTTAAACATTGTGATAGTACCTGCCTCAACGACCTCCTCTGGCAGCTCGTTCCATACACCCACTACTATTTTGTGTAAAAAGGTTACCCCTCAGGTACATATTAAATCTCCCCTAACTCCCCCTCTCAATTTAAACCAATGCCCGCTGGCTCTCGATTCATAGGTTTATGAGTGATAGTAGCAGAATTACACCATTTAGCCCAAAGAGGCCACTCCGCCAATCATGGCTGGTCCATCTCTCCCTCTTAACCCCACCCTCCTATGTTCTCCCCATAACCCCTGATACCTGTACTAATCCAGAATCTGTCTATCTCTGCCTTAAAAATATCACTGACTTGGCCTCCACAGCCTTCTGTGGTAAAGAAATCCACAGATTCACCACCCTCTGGCAAGACATTCCTCCCCATCTCCCTCCTAAATTAACTTCCTTTTATTCTGAGGCTGTAACCTCCGGTCCTAGGCTCTCTCATTAATGGAAATATCCTCTCCACATCCACTCTATCCAAGCCTTTCACTATTCGGTAAGTTTCAATGAGGTCCCACCTCATCCAGCCCAGTACAGGCCCAGTGCTGTCAAACGCTCATCATACATTAGTCCACTCATTCCTGGGGTCATTCTTCTAAACCTAGTCTGGACCCTCTCCAGAGCCAGCACACCCTTCCTCAGATATGTGGCCTAAAATTGCTCACAATACTCCAAATGTGGTCTGACCAGCACCTTATAAAGCCTTGGAATTACATCCCTGTTTTTGTATTCTAGTCCTCTCAAAATAAATGCTGGCATTGCGTTTACCTTCTTTACTACCGATTCAACTTGTAAATTAACTTTTTGGGAATGTTGCACCAGCAATCCCAAGTCCTTTTGCACTTCTGATTTCGGAATTCTCTTCCCATTTTGAAAATAGTCTATGCCTTTATTCCTACTACCATAATGCATGACTCCACACTTTGCTACGATGTATTTCATCTGCCACTTCTCTGCCCACTCTCCCAACCTGTCCAAGTCCTTCTGCAGAGTCCCTGCTTTCTCTACACTACCTACCCCTCCACCTATCTTGGTATCATCCACAGACTTGGCCACTAAGCCTTCAATCCCCTCATCCAAATCATTGATGTACAATGTGTCGAAATCCATCATCAGACTTCATCAGACCCTCGTCTGAGGAAGGGTGTCGACCCAAAACGTCACCTATTCCATCTCTCCAGAGATGCTGTCTGTCCCGCTGAGTTACTCCAGCATTAGCGGCCCCAGCACCGACCCCTGCAGATTCCTCTACCCTGGGTAAAAGTATCTGTGCATTCACCCTATCTATTCCCCCTCATGCTCTTGTACACCTCTATAAGATCATCCTTCATCCTCCTGCGCTCCAAGAAACAACCTGACCAACCGCTCATTATAGCTCAGACCCTCGAGTCCTGGCAACATCCTCGCAAATCTTCTCTGAATATTGTCAGCATTTCATCAGTTTGGCATGCCAGGAGGAATGATAATCTATGTGTAGGATGGAACTTCTGATGCTGGTTTAGATACAAAATGCTGGAGTAACTCAGCGGGACAGACAGCATCTCTGGAGAGAAGGAATGGGTGATGTTTTGGGTTGAAACCCTTCCTCAGACGAAGGGTCTGATGAAGTCTGATGATGGGTTTCGACCCAAAACGTCACCAATTCCTTTTCTCCAGAGATGCTGCCTGACCCGCTGCGTTACTCCAGCATTTTATGTCTACTTTCAGAGTGATAAGTTATATTTGGAAGAGTTAATATTCAGGGTCAGTCAGACTGACTGATGGTTTTTAAACGGACGATAGTTTTATTCAATACAGACCCTGTAAATAGCACAAGGCCACAGTACTCACAAATTTCCAAGGGAAAGGTCGATCTAATGGGTGTAGAGAGAAGAGGAAGAGCTTGCACATACCTTTGGCAGCACAGAGAATCCCCTGCTCCTCCTGAACAGGTTCAAACCCCTCTGCGCAGAAACACTCATAGGTTCCTTTGCCATTTTTACAACTGTGAGGGCAGGTGCCAAATATTTCACACTCATTGATATCTGGGCAACGAGAAACAAAATGAAGGGAAAACAAATTAGAATCCAAACAAGTGCAGGTTTGTAGGTTAATTGGCATCTATAAATTGTCCCCCAGTTCGTCGGATAGAACTAGTGTATGGGTGATCACTGGTCAGCATGGACTCGATGGGCCGAAGGGTCTGTTTCTGTGCTGTATCTCCACACTAAACTAAATTATACTAATCAATTTGAAGTAACTTGTGTAGGATGTTCATAATTTTCATCTCTGTTCTCGTACCTACAGCATGAATAGGACGGAACGGTGGCGCAGCGGTAGAGCTGCTGCCTTACAGTGCCAGAGACCCGGGTTCGATCCTGACTACGGGTGTTGCTGGTCTGTACAGAGTGTTTATGTTCTCCACGTGACTGCTTTAGGTTTAGGGGTTAATTTGGCTTGGTATCAATGTAAAATTGTCCATAGTGCGTGAAGATCATGTTTTTGCAGCCTGCCACTTGACAAACCAACAGAAGGAAACATATGGACCAGTCGTGGCTATCCAAAATTAAAAAAGAAAAAAAAAAAAAATGCAGATGATGATCTGAAGAATGTTCAGAAGGAAACTCGAAACCAGATGACAGCGTTAATGTGCGGGGATCGCTGGTTGGTGCGGACTCAGTGGGCCGAAGGGCCTGTTTCCGTGCTGTATTTCTTAACTAAACCCTGATTTCAGAATTATGAAAGCGCGCACCACCAGACTCAGGAACAGCTTCATTCTCCTCTGTTATTAGGCTTCTGAACAGTCATTCCATAAGCTCGTGTACTGTCTAGGATTCACTTCTACCCCATTGCGAACATTGCACTTTGTCTCTGCAACTGATGTGATACAATGCCGAGAACTATATACTCCGCACTTTGTATCTTCACCTATCGTACTTGAGTTTGAACTGATTGTATCTATGTATACTATTATATGATCTGTTTGGATAGCATAGCTTTTCACTGTACCTCGGTACACGTGACATTAATAAACCTGAACCTAAACCTACAACACGAATGACGTTGCTCCCAATCACCATTTATTCAGTGAAAACTAGACAGACGCCCTTAAGACTGTCTTGATAATGTAGCGAATTTAGTTCCTCACTACACGCTGGAGTTCTTTAATGACATAATTGATTAGGTATTAATGGGACATCCTCCTCCTAATAGACAAACAAGACCAATTCTTAATGAGTTGGTCTCCTTTTATTGATTTTTTGGAGTCATGTGGTGCAACAGTATAGTAAAAATTAAAAGTTTCAGGTAAGGGTGAAAGATGACATAGAATATTAAAAAAAATCATCTCCTTGTGGCGATTGGATAAATTTCCTCCTGCTTTCCTTTCTCACTTATTTAATTTCTTCACTGTTTCCTTGTTCTGCTTCTTACTCATGCACACCAGTCTATCCTTCCCTCTTTACCACCTCTTTTTCTTTTTCTCTTCTTACTTTTCTTGTTAAAACATTTTTTTTTTTAAAGGAAGTTGTCCAGAGAATGTAATATGTTAACATAATTTTGGGAACCTGGAAAAAGGTGCCACTGTATTGTACTGACTTCTAATAAATAAAATAAATAAATAAAATTAATTAATGGGACATCCAAAGTTTTACATGTTATTTCAAATGTGAATGCTGGCGAGAACAAATCACAGTTACACAACATATGGAGGCACAGAGAATGCAGATGTTGGGATATTGAGTCAAACACAAAGTGCTGGAGGAATTCAGCAGGTCAGGCAGCATCTGTGGAGGAAATGGACAGTCAAACCTACTTTTCAGGGTTAGACTGTCCATTTCCTCCACAGATGCTGCCTGATCCACTTTGTAGGTTGGTCTATATAACACTTTACAGCAGGCAGTCCCAATATACCCCACAAGATGAATTATCCCACAAAATGAAATACAAAGTGGCATTGCCACCCGTGACCAATGGTTTGCTGTGGAATGTCTTAAATTAACAGGAAAAGTTAAAGTTGAGTGTCCACAGCCCAGAGAATATGCTCCTTCCCCTCTCTAGGAGTGGGGGTGAGGGCAGAGGTATGGGAACTGTGAGATTAAGTCTAGTTTTGCTGACTTCCAAAACTCAAACATATTGGCAGATTTTTAAACCATCGAGAGGGATGGCACAGTGGCAAAACGGAAGAATTCCCTCCTGACAGCACCAGGGACCTGGGTTCGATCCTGACCTCGGCTGCTGTCTATGTGGAGTTTACCCGTTTTCCCTGTGATTGCGTGGGTTTTCTCTGGGTGCTCTGGTTTCATCCCACACTCCAAAGACGTACAGGTTTGTTGGTTAATTAGCTTTGTAAATTGTAAATTGTCCCGAGTGTGTAGGGTAGTGTTAGCGTACGGGGTGATCGTTGATTGGCATGTACTCGGTGGACCGAAGGGCTTGGTCCCACTGTGTATCTCTAAAGCCTAAAGAACTTAAGACTGTGTAGGAAGGAACTGCAGATGCTGGTTTAAACCGAAGATAGACACAAAAAGCGATGTCAGGCAGCATCTCTGGAAAAAGGGAATAGGTGAAGTTTTGGGTCGAAATCTTTCTTCTAAAGTTCTTTTTTCCTTAAAGGGGCCAATCCATTCCAGGTGACTCTTTGATTAGTGCGGGTGTCAGAGGTTATAGGGAGAAGGAAGTAGAATGGGGTTAGGATGGAGGGATAGATCAGCCATGATTGAATGGCGGAGCAGAATTGATGGGCCCATGGTCCTAATTCTGCTCCTTGTACTTATGGCCTGATGAATTGACGTGGTGAAAGTGGTGACACATATATTGAATTACCATCACAAGCATTTGCATCAGCCTCGTTCACCCTGTATCCCAGCCGACAGAAGCAGATGAAGCCTCCATCTGTTAGATTAGTACATTCGTGTTCACACAGCTTTTCTGCACAGGTCCGTTCAACATTATGGTCTGTAGAGACAGCAAGATACTTTCATTGAACTTTCATACGCAAAATCTCACCTCTTACTATAACTTACTTCAACATGTTAAACAGTTGCATTGCATATGATTCAATGGGAAGCACAAGGAAGACTGCCTATTACTGTTCCAACCCTGAACCATCATTACTATAAACAAGTCACAGAGTGATACAGTGTGGAAACAGGCCCTCAACCAAACTTGCCCACACCGACCACACCGCACCTACACTAGGCAAGGCAACTTTATTTATATAGCACATTTCATACACGAGGCAGACTCAAAGTGCTTCACATAAAAACATGTCATACAATAAAATGAAATAATAAAATGAAATAAAATAGAACTAAAAGAAAAGAAAAGCAAAGTTAAAAATGCATTATAAAAAGTGCAAAAGTTAAAAGTGCAATGTAGTTAAGATTTAACTGAAAGCTAAAGTAAACATAAAAGTTTTCAGTCTTGTTTTAAAAGTGGTCAAATCAAGTCTTAAATCTACCCAACACTAGTCCCACTCGCCAGCGTTTGGCCAATGTCCCTCTAAACCTGTCCTATCCATGTACCTGTCTAACTGTTTCTTAAACGTTGGGATAGTCCCAGCCTCAACCACCTCCTCTGGCTTCTCGTTCCATTCACCCACCACCCTTTTGTGTGAAAAAGTTACCCCTCAGATTCTTATAAAATCTTTCTCCCTTCACCTTAAACCTAAGGCCTCTGATTCTCAATTCCCCAACTCTAGACAAGAGACCTGATCTATTCCTATATTCGATAGTGAGCATCATCTGTCACTAACTCAGCAATCTGGGTTACATTTGACCAAACGCATATCGACTCATACAGCATGGAAACTTGTCCCACAGCCCAACATGGCCGCAGTGACCCATCTACACCAGCCCACCTACCCATCTTTGGCCCATTTCCCTCTAAACCAATCCTACCTTTATCGCAACTATATTTAAATGCTACACTCTCGATGTACCTGTCCCAATGACCATCATGCGTAGGACAGTAGCAGAGTGAAAGAGTCAAATCATGCTTCTCCTTGTGTGGACAGGACAGTTTTTCACATTATGCAAAAGACTTTGATCAACACTCGGGAGATCATCTTCAGAAGAAGGGTCTCGACCCGAAACGTCACCCATTCCTTCTCTCCAGAGATGCTGCCTGTCCCTCTGAGTTACTCCAGCATCTTCTATGTAAACCAGCATCTGCAGTTCCTTCCTACACAACATTGTAAATCTACATAGCATCTCTCTGGAGCCATCACATATATCTGTAACAAGAAACCCAGCACGCCAGACCTAAAACTAGTATTTAGAACTATTTTAACTTGGTCTCCCATGACTCCTGCTTTTAAACTCTATGCCAGAGCTAGTCAAGGCACGTATCGCAAATGCTTTCTTAATCCATCTCTTGTACCTGTGCTGCCACCTCCTGGCAAAATGTGCAGGGAGGAACTGCAGATGCTGGTTTACACTGAAGATACCCAACACAAAATGCTGGAGTAACTCAGTGGGTCAGACAGCGTCTCTGGAGAGAATGAATGGGTGACGTTTCATCAAGATGATGAACCTGAAATGCCTCCTATTCAACCACTTTGTGTCTATTTTCTACCACCTTCTGAGATCCACTGATTGTCCTCCCAAACGGTTGGGTATAGTTCCCATCTTCCAACCTACCTCATCGTGGACCATAGAAAATTAAGAGTTATTAGTGTTTAAAAAACGTTAAGATTCTCTCTCCTGTCAATCATGCCATGAAGGCCACGCCCTTTCTGGTGGGAGGGACTATAAAAACTGGAAGTGTGGGCGTGGCTCAGTCTCTGCAAGATGGGGGAGGGAGAGGTCATGACTCACTGTCTTTAGTGGCCTTGCACCCTGCTTGAAATGGAATAAAACTGCACTTGAATTTGGTCCCCTTGCACCCTGCTTGAAATGGAATTTCAAGGAATAGCCGCGAGTCAACTGCGAGCCCACCAGCCGTGAGTCAGTGAGCTGCCAGCACAACAGGCTTGAGTGACTGAGCCGCCAGCCCAAGAATCCATTCGGCCCACAATGTCCATACTAGCCCTCTGGAAACCAGTCCCTTCAGTGCACAACACCCATACTAGCGCTCCAGAAAGCCCTCCCCCCCCCTCCCCCTTCACTGGCCACCAATATTGGAATTGGTGGAGAGGTGGAATATTGCGTTGGGGGAGCAGCCCTCCCGTGTGATGCTGGAACCCAACGGGATCCACTTAGTCTAGTACATTATATAAAGTAATGTAATTTATGAAAAGCCTGGATAGAGTGGATGCAGAGAGGATGTTTCTACTAGTGAGAGAGTATGGAATCAGAGGGCATAGGCACAATAAAAGGACGTACCTTTGGAAAGGAGATGGGAGGAATTTCTTTAACCTGAGGGTGGTGAATCTGTGGAATTCATTGCCACAGACGACTGCGGAGGCCAAGACATTGGGTATTTTTAAAGCAAAGATTGACCCATTCTTTATTAGTATGGGCGTCAAAGGTTATTGGGGAGAAGACAGGAGAATGGGGTTGGGAGGAAAAGATAGATCAGCCATGATTGAATGGCGGAGGAGACTTGATGGGCCGAATAGCCTAAGTCTGCTCCTATGTCTTATGAACTTACATTATGTAGTAATGTATACTTTATAGTTATCTCCACATTAGAACATAGATCAGTATAGTTGCAAGAACAGGCTCTTCAGTCCACAATGTCTGTGCCAAAAATGTTGCCAGACCATCACCTATCTGCCTGCACGTAACTCGTATCCCTGAATATCCAGATGCCTGTCGAAAATACTTTAAAATGACACTAATATATCTGCCTCCACCACCACCCCAAGCAGCACGTTCCGCACAACCGCCCCCACCCCCCCCCCCCCCCCCCCCCCCCCCCCGTAATAATGAATGAATAAATAAGTTTATTGGCCAAGTATTCACATACAAGGAATTTGCCTTGGTGCTCCACCCGCAAGTGACAACATGACGTACAGGGACAGTTAAGAATGACACATAAAACAATAAACATTAATAATAACACATTATTGATTAAACATGCAAATTATATAAAATACCAGAGCAAAAGGAGGCTACAGATTTTTGGTTATTGAGTAGAGCAACTACTCGTGGAAAAAAAGCTGTTTTTATGTCTGGCTGTGGCAGCTTTGACAGTCCGGAGTCACGTTCCAGAGGGAAGTGATTCAAATAGTTTGTGGCCAGGGTGAGAGGGGTCAGGGATGATCTTGCCCGCTCGCTTCCTGGCCCTTGCAGTGTACAGTTCATCAATGGAGGGAAGGTTGCAGCCAATAACCTTATCAGCTGATTCTCTGCAGCCTCTGGATGTCGTGCTTGGTGGCTGAGCCAAACCAGACCACGATGGAGAAGGTGAGGACAGACTCTACGGTGGCCGTGTAGAATTGGATCATCATTGCCTGTGGCAGATTGTGCTTCCTCAGCTGCCGCAGGAAGTACATCCTCAGTTTTTGACTGTGGAGTCGATGGTAGCCCCCCATTTAAGGTCCTTGGAGATGATGGTTCCCAGGAACTTAAAAGACTCCACAGATGTGACTGTGGTGTTGTTGATGGTGAGTGGGGGAAGCTCTCCTAAAGTCTACAATCAATTCCACTGTCTTACGATCATTGAGCTCCAGGTTGTTGCGATGGCACCAGGACGGCAGCTGTGTCACCTCCTGTCTGTAGGCAGATTCCTCCCCATCCTGGATCAGTCCAATCAGGGTTGTGTCGTCCGTAAACTTGAGAAGCTTGACAGAGGTGTCTGTGGAGGGGCAGTCGTTGGTGTAACAAGCTTGCCTCTCCTGCACATCTCCTGTAAACCTTGCCCCTCTCACATTGTTTAGGGCGTTACACTCTGAGAGCACACATATATACGCGGCCGTTCGGCATACTTACCGCAACCCACCTCGTCAGACTGGTCGTCACAGTGAGCGTAGTTATCACACACGTGGACTATGGGGATGCATTTGCCATCACCGCACTTGTAATCCTCAGTCGTGCAAGGGGGAAGGGTAGGTTCCTTACCTGATCACAAAACAAATCTTTAGTTTAGTGTAAGAAGGAGCTGCAGATGCTGGTTTAAACCGAAGGTAGGCACAAAAAGCTGAAGTAACTCAGCGGGCCAGGCAGCATCTCTGGTGAAAAGGAATTGGTGACGTTTCAGGGTCGAGAAGGGTCTGAAGAACGATCTCGCTCGGAAACGTCACCTGAATCTTTCGCGTAGTTTAGTTTAGAGACATCGTGCGGAAACAGGCCCTTCGGCCCACCGAGCCTGCGCCGACCAGCGATCCCCATTACTCCAGATCACATTATGTACTAGGGGCAATGTACAATTTTACTGAAGCCAATCAACTTACAAACTTGTATGCCTTTGGAGTGTGGGAGGAAACCGGAACACCCGTGGAAAACCCACGCAGTCATGGGGGCAGGGGCGGAAATCCTGGGGGAGGGGGGGGGGGTCCATAGAAACATAGAAACATAGAAATTAGGTGCAGGAGTAGGCCATTCGGCCCTTCGAGCCTGCACCGCCATTCAATATGATCATGGCAGATCATCCAACTCAGTATCCCGTACCTGCCTTCTCTCCATACCCCCTGATCCCCTTAGCCACAAGGGCCACATCTAACTCCCTCTTAAATATAGCCAATGAACTGGCCTCAACTACCCTCTGTGGCAGAGAGTTCCAGAGATTCACTCACACTCTCTGTGTGAAAAAAAGTTCTTCTCATCTCGGTTTTTAAAGGATTTCCCCTTTATCCTTAAGCTGTGACCCCTTGTCCTGGACTTCCCTGGGTCCAGGGGGGACACGTCCCCCCTCCGTTTTGAGAGGCGGGGGACATCCCACCCAAGTTTTTGTAATCCGGATTTTCAAACCCGGTGAAGTCTCCGCTTTTACGCGAGACAGTGGGGGTGGGAGTGCTTATCGAGGGCACCGATTGGATGAGAGAGACGTCGGTCAGCAAGCAATGGGGCGGGACATGATGATTCAGCGCGATCATTGGAGGAGGGAGGAGTGGGAGGGAGGGGGGTTGGGGCTGAGGATAGAGCGCAGTGATTGGAGGAGGGAGACGTGCCAAAACAGTCTTGGTACAGACCTGCGCCTCAACCGCAGCCAGGATCGATCCCGGCCGGGTCTCCGACGCCGTCCCATCCCCACCCGAGTGCGTCCCCAGGCCCACAGCCAGCGCAGAGAGGCAGCGCTAAACCAAGCTCAACACTGCCTGTCCCGCCAGGTTAACCTACAGCCCTGCCTGGATTTGTGGGAAATATAGCCCAGGTTTACAGCCAGCGTGTGTCCCGTCAGTCCAGGCAGGGCTGAAGGTTAACTTGGCGAGACAGGCAGAGTTGAGTTGCATTTAGCCCTGGATTAAGCCTCCGAAGCCTCACGTGTGTGTGTGTGCGTGTGTGTGCATGTGTGTGTGTGTGTGTGTGTGTGTGTGTGTGTGTGTGTGTGTGTGTGTGTGTGTGTGTGTGTGTGTGTGTGTGTGTGTGTGTGTGTGTGTGTGTGTGTGTGTGTGTGTGTGTGTGTGTGTGTGTGTGTGTGTGTGTGCACAGCTGCCAAAAGATTGTGTCCCCCCTGTCCCCTCCATATTTTGATAGCGATTTCCGTGCCTGTATGAGGAGAAGGTACAAACTCCATACAGACAGCACCCGTAGTCAGGATCAAGCCCGGGTCTCTGGCGCTGTGAGGCAGCAACTCTACCGTTGCCACCCCGCCCGTACCCGCGGTAACAGTTTTGAATGCCCTCGCACAGACTACAGCTTTGTAACGAAACGCGGTGCGGTGAGCTGAGACTTACAGCTTTCTTGGTTCTCGTCACTTCCATCTCCGCAGTCATCTACTTGATTGCACACCTCGTGTATGTAGAGGCAGCGGTTATTGGCACAGCGGAAACGGGAGGGAGGCTCGCAAGGGATATCCACTGCAAACAAACACAGTCTTGTAAGGTCTACCTGTCGTGTTCTTCAGGCATAGACAGGGTGAACGCACAGAGCCTTTTCCCCACGGTCGAGCAATCAAAGCCAAAGGGCATAGGTTTAAGGTGAGAGGGGAAAGATTAGAGGAATCTGAGGGGCAACATTTTCACACAGAAGGTGGGGGTATATTGAACGAGCTGCCAGAGGAAAAATAATGGCATAACAACATTTGAAAAGTAGGACAACAAATTTAAAAGACATTTGGATAGCAAAGGGTAGCAAAGGGTAAGAGGAATATGGGTCAAACGCGGGCTAATAGGACTAGCCTAGATGGGGCAGCTTGTTCGGCTAGCACGAGTTAGGCCAAAGGGCTTGTTTCCATGCTGTATGATTTTACAATTCTATAATTTACGGACCGCGAGTCCTCTTCTGTCATAAGATCATAAGAGATAGGAACAGAATTGAGCCATTCGGCCCATCAAGTCTACTCTGCCATTTAATGATAACTGGTCTTTCTCTCCCTCCTAAGCCCATTCTCCTGCCTTCTCCCCTTAACCTCTGGCACCTGTACTAATCAAGAATCTAGCTATCTCTGCCTTAAATAATATCCACTAACTTGGCTTCCACAGCCTTCTGTGACAAAGAATTCCAGATTCACCACCGTATCATCTAGTGGTAATGTATTCTAAGTAATAAATTTCCATAATTCAAAACTAAAACCATATGGACAGAACGCTTGCACGTCAGTTCTTATCCTTTGCGTTGTTATTAAAATCTCCAATATGTTATTATTGTATTTGGAGGTGCATGCCATGATTTCATGATAGCAAAGCTATAATGGGTACATTAGCCTCCTCTTTTGCTACAAGCTTCTATGTTACTAAACTTCTAAACTAAAATTACTCCATCAAAAGACCTTTGCCTGTGCAATAAGATTCGAGTTCTGCTGCAGATACTGTAAGGAATAAAAATTTGTTTGAGGGGATAAGCAGTTTTTGGATTTTGTACGGACAGCATCAGTATGTGGCACTATACGAGTTATTATGTGGAGTCATAGCATCATAGAAACATTGAAAATAGGTGCAGGAGTAGGCCATTCGGCCCTTCGAGCCAGCACCGCCATTCAATATAACCATGGCTGATCATCCAAAATCAGTACCCCGTTCCTGCTTTCTCCCCATATCCCTTCATTCCATTAGCCCTCAGAGCTAAATCTAGCTCTCTCTTGAATACATTGAATAGAGTCAAACAGATCAGAAACAAACCCTTCGACTCAACTCATCCATGGTGACCAACATGCCCCTATTTACACTAGTCCCACCTGCCTGCGTTTGCCCCATATCGCTCAAAACCTTTGTTATCCATGTACCAGTCTGAAGAAGGGTCTCGACCCGAGATGTCACCTAGTCCTTTTCCCCCAGAGATGCTGCCTAACCCACTGAGTTACTCCAGCTGTTTGTGTCTACTCATCTTTTAAAAGCTGTTATAGTACCGACCTCACTAACCTCCTCTGGCAGCTTGTTCCATTTTCCCCACCACCCTCTGTGTGAAAAAATTGCTTCTCAAATTCCTATCTTTCCCCTCTCACCTTAAACCTGTACTCTGTGGTTCTTGATTTCTCTTCACTGGGATAAAGGCTCTGTGCATTCACTCTATCTTTTCCTCTCAATTATATCACCGCTCAGCCTCCTGCACTCCAATGAGTAAAGTCCTCATTTTCACTGCACAAAATCTCCATATTGAAAATCAATCAGAATATTTTTTTAATTGGTAAATTGCAGAGTAAACCCTTTTCAATTTGATGTAAGACTTTTTATCTTCCTCATTCTAATCATTCACCTGGCATGGCCCCTAAAATACAATAAAGGATTTGAACCCAGACATGGGGTTCGACCGTCTGGTGCAGGGGAGCTGACATCCCCCCCGATGCAGGAGCTGATCGCCTCGACGCAGAGGGCCCAAAACGCCGCCGGCTACGGGAGTCAAGATCATCCCGTCAACGGAGGGCTCGAGGCCCCCGACCGTGGAAGAGCAAAGGGAAGAGATTGAACTCTTTTTCGCCTTCCATCACAGTGAGGAATGTGGACGAGTCACTGGTGGTGGATGTTTATGTTAAAATGTGTTTTGTGTGATCTGTTGCTTTTTATTTGCATGACTGACTTGGCAAATGAAATTCCTCGCATGTTGCAAAACATACTTGGCTAATAAAGTATGATTGTGATTGTGATTGTGATTGTTTCTACCTGTGATGCCATTTTCAAGGAAAGTGCCCTGCTCTGCTTTCTTGAAATATATTATTGCAAACAAAGATAATAGATTTTAGTTTAGTTTAGAGATACAGCGTGGAAACAGGCCCTTCGGCCAAACGAGTCCAACGATCCCGCACAGTAACACCATCCTACACACACACCAGGGACAATTTATAGGGACAATACCAAGCCAATTAACCCACAAACCTGTACAACTTTGGTGTGTGGGAGGAAACAGGAGATCCTGGAGAAAACCCATGCGGGTCACAGGGAGAATGTACAAACTCCATCCAAACAAGCACCCATAGTCAGGATCGATCCTGGGTCTCTGGCGCTGTGAGGCAGCTGCAGGAGGGGACACTGGGCCGGATCTGACGGACGTTTTCTAGGGTTGCTGAATGACTTACGGCAATGGTGGAGCAATTCATCAGACCCGTCCCCACAGTCATTGTCTCCGTCACACTTCCAGTAGGGCTGGATGCAGACATGATTCAGGCACTCGAACAGGAAGGGCGGGCAATATCTTCCATTGGGGTAACGTGTTGCTGCAGGAGAGGACAAATGTCAACAGTTGCGAAGATTCCCTACTTCAATTGTAAAACTGGAATACATATCCGTGGGAAAAAATACTATTTAAAAAGATAGTTGGGCAGGTACAGAGTCAGGAAAGGTTTGGAAGGATATGGGCCAAACACAAAAGTAGGCGGGACTGGTGCAGATAGTTAGCATGGGCCCAAGGGCCTTTTTCTATGCTGTATGACTGTATTTATTGATATCAAGCTGGAAAGGGCGCAGTGAAGATTTCCGAGGATGTTGCCAGGACTTGAGGATCTGAGCAATAGGGAGAGGTTGATCAGGCTAGGACTTTATCTGTTCACATGCAAGAGGCCAGGGGGTGATCTTATAGAGGTGTATAAAATCATGAGGGGAACAGATAGGATGAATGCACAGTCTTTTACCCCAAGATAGGGGAATCACGAACTGGAGGACAGAGGTTCAAGGTGAGAGGGGAAAGATTTAATAGGAGGGGCAACCTTTTTGTGCAAAAGAGTAGCAGGTGGATGAAACGAGCTGCCGGAGGCGGTAGTTGAGGCTGGGACTATCCCAACGTTTACAAAACATGGAAAGGACAGGTTTAGAGAGATGTGGACCAAATGCAGGCAGGTGGGACTAGTGTAGATGGGCCATGTTGGTCGGTGTGGTTCAGGTTGGGCTCAATTACGTCTGAACGCAAATCCATTTCTGACTTCACTTTGCGGTTGGCCAGCTTTGTGTATCAGCACCTTGATGTGCTTGCACTCCAGACTAACTTACGACAGGCGGTTTCATCGGAGAAATCCGCACACTCAGCACTTCCATCGCACAGGAAACTCTCGGGGATGCAGTGACCACTGGAGCACTCAAAATATCCTGGAAGGCACGTTAACAGCTCTGTGGAAAAGAAATGCAGCATAGTACAAGGTGACGGCACTTCACAGTTAGCTGACAGGATGCAAATCCCTGTGGGCATCATGTGTCTGTGAAAAAGACTAAACAAATCTCATTATCTATTACAGTCATAGAGTGACGCAGCATGGAAACAAGCCCTTAGGCCAAATTTGCCCACACCGCCCAACATGTCCCATCTACACTAATCCCACCTGCCTGCGTTTGGCCCAGATCTCTCTAAACCTTTGCTAGCCATGTATCTGTCCAAATGTGTTTTAAATGTTGTGACAGTACCTGCCTCAATGACCTCCTCTGGCAACTCTTCCATATACCCACCACTTTGTATGAAAAATTTGCCCCTCCTGTTCCTATTAAATCTATATTTAATATATACTATATATTCTGGAATTTAGAAGGATGAGAGGAGATCTTATTGAAACATATAAGATTATTAAGGGTTTGGACACGCTGGAGACAGGAAACATGTTCCCAATATTGGGGGAGTTCAGAACCAGGGGCCATAGTTTACGAATAAGTGGTAAGCCATTTAGAATGGAGATGAGGAAACACATTTTCACACAGAGTTGTGAGTGTGTGGAAGTCTCTGCCTCAGTGGTTCTCTGGATGCTTTCAAGAGAGAGTTAGATAAAGCTCTTAGGGGTATGGGGAGAAGGCAGGAACGAGGTACTGATTGGGGATGATCAGCTATGACCACATTGAATGGCGGTGCTGACTCGAAGGGCCGAATGGCCTCCTCCTGCACCTATTGTCTATTATTGTCTATCTCTCCCCCCTCACCTATAAAGTCTGGTTCTAGATGCCGTAACTCTGGATAAAATACTATCTATTCCTCTCATCCTCCTGCACTCCAAGGAATAATATCTGCCCACCCTCTCCCAATAGCTCAGGCCCTGGAGTCCTGGCAACATCCTCGCAGATCTCCTCTGCACCCTTTCCAGCTTTCACAGTTCATTTAACTACTGTGAGATTTCTCAACATTTAAAAAATCATACCAGATTTTTCACACAAATGAGAAAAATAACATTGGGTCAGTTCATCATAGATTGCAGACAAATAGGGTTAATATTCCAAAAATGAAACTGATTTTGTGTGGAGGAGCGAAGAGCTGCAGATGCTGGAATATTATGGTGAATATGGATAGGACAGGTTTGAAGGGATATGGACCAAACGGGGGCAGGTGAGACCAGTGTAGCTGGGACATGTTGGCCGGTGTGGGTAATAAAACATAGAAAATAGGTGCGGGAGTAGGCCATTTGGCCCTTCGAGCCAGCACCGCCATTCAATATCATCATGGCAAGTTGGGCCGAAGGGCTCGTTTCAACACTGTATCACTCTATGACTCCATGACTTAATGCAAAGTGCTGGAGTAACTCAGACGGGCAGAGTCTATAGAAGATTTTGATGATGTGATTTTGATGACTATAATGTGATTTTGTAAGCCACCTATGAAGACTGATTTTTCAATCTCATGATAGGAGCAATCCACAATCATTCATTGCCAGGATAAAGTGAAGTAACAGTGGAAAAATTAGCACAAGTGGGTAACCATGAATCTCAAACCTGCAGCTTTGAATAACTGCAACCCTGCTCTAAAGTGAAGGATATTGGAACAGCTTCACTCCCAATGAAACACTAGTGACATTCTAGAGCACAATATAACTCGCAATCTTGAGCACAGTGCACAGTGGGTAATGTAGGAAATTCTGAAAATTATAAGAAACACGAATAGTTTTGTAAACTTGTAATGTGTTCAACCCAAGAGCTTACATGTGCAGGAAGGAACTGCTGATGCTGGTTTGCACCAAAGATAAGACACAATATGCTGAAGTAACGCAGCGGGACAGGCAGCATCTCTGGAGAGAAGGAATGGGTGTAGGAAGGAACTGCAGATGCTGGTTTACACCAACGATACACACAAAATGCTGGAGTAACTCACCGAGACAGGCAGCATCTCTGGAGAGAAGGAATGCTTGCGCAGAGATGCTGCCTGTCCCGCTGAGTTACTCCAGCATTTTGTGTCTATCAAAGAGCTTACATACTGGGGAAGCACGATGGTAAAATAGGTCAATACAGTGAAGGGAACGTGAGGATGTCGGAGACAACAAATAAATGTATCACGTTTAGATTCCAAGACATAGCCAGCTAAAGTTAAAATAAACATTGGGGATTGTAAACCAGGCTAGGGCAATAAAACTAATCCTAGCTAAGAGATATTTATTGCACTCATTTGTCACACAAATAGGAGTATTTTTTTTAATTTATCGTGGAAAGTTAAAGTTTACTCTGAGAGAAAATAAGGATTTTATTACAAAGAAACACTGATAACTGATAAATTATTTCAAGAATTTAAAGGTTGCATGCAACCACTGAAATAGAATACAAGAGGCTGTGGGTGCTGTGAATCTTGGAAACACTTTGGGTTTTCTCAGAGTGTTTTAGCAGAGTGCACTGTTAATGCCTCGAATTAACCAACATGTCTGAAAAAAGTCATTATTTCTTTGCGAGATGTTTTTGTGTCTGTTCCTATCTCAGTCGCAATAAAGAGGGCAACTTGGGCCACGTGAGAGTTAGATTCAGGGTACAGGTAGCGTTGTATGGAGGCTAATGGTCCCTCCAACAGCCGGGAACCATTAAAAGGAGAAATAACAGCATTTCCAGGGCAGCGTGTTCCTGTCTGGGTTCAAGCTAGGGGGAAGACATATAGAGGCACCTGAGGATCGACTAGAGATAAAAAAGAGGCAAGTGACAGGTACAGGGCAGAAACAAGGAACTGCAGATGCTGGGTTAAACCGAAGATAGACACAGTGCTGGAGTAACTCAGCAGGTCAGGCAGCATCTCTGGAGAAAAAGGAAGGGTAACATTTTGGTCCGGGACCCTTCTTCAGAGTGAGTCTGAAGAAAGTGAGTCTGAAGAAAGGTCCCGATTCCAAACATCTAAACCGAGGGCACCGGATCAATGGGAGAGGGAAGAGGTTTACGAGGGAACTCAGGGGCAGGCCTTACATGCAGAAGGCAGTCTGTATCTGGAACAAGTGGCAATAACAAATTAAAATATATATTTAGACAGATAAATGGACAGGAAGAGGGGTATGGGCCAAATACCCGAAGAGGGGTATGTGATGGAAGATTGCTCCCGATGTTGGGGAAGTCCAGGACAAGGGGTCACAGCTTAAGGATAAGGGGGAAATCCTTTAAAACCGAGATGAGAAGAACTTTTTTCACACAGAGAGTGGTGAATCTCTGGAACCCTCTGCCGCAGAGGGTAGTTGAGGCCAGTTCATTGGCTATATTTAAGAGGGAGTTAGATGTGGCCCTTGTGGCTAAGGGGATCAGAGGGTATGGAGAGAAGGCAGGTACGGGGTACTGATTGTGGATGATTAGCAATGATCATATTGAATGGCAGTGCAGGCTTGAAGGGCCAAATGGCCTACTCCTGCACCTATTTTCTATGTTTCTATTTCTATGTTTCCATGCTGGACAACTGTGCATTCCCGTTGTTAAGTTAGAGATGCAGCACGGAAACAGCCCCTTCGGACCATTAGTCCACCCCAACCATCCCAGTCACGTTAGTTCTATGACTTCCTACTTTCTTATCCGCTCTCTACACACTCGGGGCAATTTACAGAGGGCCAATTAACCGACGTTTGGGATGTGGGAGGAAACTGGAGCATCCGGAAGAGACCCACGCGGTCACAGAGAGAACGTGCAAACTCCACACAGACAGTACTGAGGTCAGGATCGAACCGGATCTCTGGCGCTGTGAAGCAGTGGCTCTACTAGCTGCATAGTGTGTTCACAGTGTGTTTTCACATGTTGGCTACACTTTCCTTGGAGGCATTAAAACATCTGCCCCCTTGTGGTGTTAAAGGAACCTGCGCAGCTTGTTCTGATTCACGAACAGTGATCCTACCACAGTCGCGTTCGTCTGAATTATCCTCGCAGTCGTTGTAGTGGTCACACACCCAGTGGCCGGGCACACAGCGCATGTTGTCACAGCGGAACTCACTCTCACTGCACTCGCGGGGAGCTGAAACAAAGCAAAGCCCCATTAGACCCAACACCAAGGCAAAGTACTGGAGTGACTCAGCGGGTCAGGCAGCATCTCTGGAGATAAGAGATGGGTCACGTTTCGGATCTGGACCCTTCTTTGCACTGTCCTGCCCCCTCCTCTCTTCCACTATCCCCCCCCCCCCCCACCACAATCGTCTGAAGAAGGGTCCCAACCTGAAACGTCACCTATCGTTGATCTCCACAGGTGCTGCCTGACCCGCTGAGTGACAGGTGACTTCTACTTTCGATGACATGGTACATCGCAGTCCCGCAGTAACAAAGCATTTGTAACAAGTGTTCCTTGCACACTCCAGAGGGGTGGGTGGAGAGGGTGAAAAAAACAGTATAGGAAATGGCAACCAGCCAGGAATGAAGGAACTGCTTCTGGTTCTACCTCAAGAGCATCAGTAGTGGGTATGTAAACACACGTACGCAGTGACTTTAGGCTTTGGATATGCAGAGCGGAAACAGGCCCTTTGGCCCATCAAGTCCACACCAACCAGCGATCACCAGCACCATCCTCCACACTAGTGTGCGGGGGTGTTACTGTACATACCACAGTCCCTGTATGTGGTGAGGTTACATTGTGCAGTAATTGTATATGGGGGTGTTACATACCACAGTCCCTGTATGTGGTGAGGTTACATCGTGCAGTAATTGTATGTGGGGGTGTTACTGTACATACCACAGTCCCTGTATGTAGTGAGGTTACATTGTGCAGTTATTGTATGTGGGGGTGTTACGTACTGCAGTCCCTGTATGTGGTGAGGTTACATCGTGCAGTTATTGTATGTGGGGGTGTTACGTACAGCAGTCCCGCTCATCAGAGTCATCGCTGCAGTCGTTGTCGCCGTCGCACCTCCAGCGCAGCGGGATACAGCGATGGTCATCACAGCGGAAGTCCCCGGTAGGGTTACAGGTACGGTCCTCTGCGGGAGCATGGCAAGAACGTAGAGATATTAGGATCCAACCTCTTCATTCACCCACCAGTGTTCATGTGTTAACAGGTTCCAGGAGCAAGTTGAAGCCATTCAGCCCACTCTGCCATTCAATCATGGCTGATCTATCTCTCCCTCTCAACCCCATTCTCCTGCCTGCTCCCCATCACCCCTGACACCCGTACTAATCAAGAATCTGTCGATCTCCACCTTAAAAATATCCATTGACTTGGCCTCCACAGCCGTCTGTGGCAATGAATTACACAGATTCACCGCCCTCTGACTAAATAAATTACTTTTCATCTCTTTTCTAAAGGTACGTCCCTTTATCCTGAGGCATGACCTCTGGTACTAGACTCCCCAACTACATCCTCTCCACATCCACTCTATCCAGGCCTTTCACTATTGGGTAAGTTTCAATGTGGTCCCTCTCATCCTTCTAAACTCCAGCAAGCACAGGCCCAGTGAACACCCATCATATGTTAACCCATTCCTGGAATCATTCTCGTAAACCTCCTCTGGACCCTCTCCAATGCTGGCACATCCTTCTTCAGACCGAGAGTCAGGGGAAAGAGAAATTAGAGAAATAGAGAGTGATGTGGAGAGATACAAAAAAAGAATAACATCACCGTCTATATCCCTTGATTCCCTCTCCCCTGACTCTCAGTCTGAAGAATCTCAACCCAAAACATCACCTATTCCTTTTCTCCAGGGATGCTGTCTGTCCTGCTGAGTTACCCCACATTTTTGTGCCTATCTTCCGTTTAAGCCAGCATCTGCAGTTCCTTCCTACACTTATTGTGAATATTCCCACCTACCACAGTTTTGCTCGTCGGTGTTGTCTCGGCAATCATTGTTACCGTTGCATACGGCCCAGTTAGGAATGCATCGGTAGTTTGTTCGACAGGAGAACTCAATGTGACTATCACAGGAATAGTCAGGTCCATCTGAAATAAGCAAGCATCCTTTAGGGACCAGCAACCCACGACAACTTACTGATCACAGTCACTCTTTAGACTTTACACTTTGGAGATACAGGGCAGAAATTATCCCTTCGGCCCACCGAGACCGCACCGACCAGCGATCCCCCCGTACACTAGCAGTATCCTACACGCCAGGGGCAATTTTACAATATTCACCAAAGCTAATTAAGATTAGATTAGATTAGATTCCTTTGTTGTCATTCAGACCTTTTGGTCTGAACGAAATTTCGTGCCTGCAGTCATACATATAATAATAAATAACAAAACATACAATAAACACAAATTAACATCCACCACAGTGAGTTCACCAAGCACCTTCTCACTGTGATGGAGGCAAAAGTCTCTGTCTCTTGGGTTACACCTCCTTGTACTCCCTCTGCGCTGAGGCGGATCCAGGCCGAAGATGCCATCCTCCAGTCCAGCGGACCTCCGAGGTGATGTCACCGCCGCCTCAGCTCCGATTCGGGCCGCTGCCGAAAGCCGGAACACCACCTCAGCGAGTCGGGCCGCCACCGCTTCAGCTCCGAGTCGGACCGCTGCTGAAAGCTGGAACGCTGTACTCCCTCAGCTAGACGGGCCGCCGCTGCCTCAGCTCCGAGTCGGACCGCTGCTGAAAGCTGGAACGCCGCCTCAGCTAGTCGGGCCGCCGCTGCCTGCTGAAAGCTCCGAGTCCCGCCGCCTCAGCTCCGAGTCCCGCAGCCTCAGCTCCGAGTCCCGCAGCCTCAGCTCCGAGTCCCGCAGCCTCAGCTCCGAGTCCCGCAGCCTCAGCTCCGAGTCCCGCAGCCTCAGCTCCGAGTCCCGCAGCCTCAGCTCCGAGTCGGGCCACCGCCGCCTCACCCCCGATGTCGGCCAGCCTAGTCCTGGCTGGCTCTGACTCCGGAGCCTCGAGGTCGGTCGCAGTTGGAGACCGCCAGCTCCGCCATTAGGGTTCAGCGCAGACGCAGAGAAGGGGGATACGACAAAAAAAGTCTTATTCCCCCGAAGGAAGAGACTAAAAAACATGTTTCGCCCCCCTCCCCCACATATAACACAACCTAATGAACTAAAATTTAACTAAAACAAGACAAAAAAAAACAACAAAAAAAGTAAAAACAGACGGACTGCAGGCGAGCCGCAGCTGTTCAACAGCGCCGCCACTTCCGGAAATTAACCTACAAATTGTACGTCTTTGGAAAGTGGGAGGATACCAGACTACCCGGAGAAAACCCATGCAGGTCACAGGGAGAACGTACAACCTCCGTACATGCAGCACCCATAGTCAGTATCAAACCCGGGTGTCTGGCACTGTGAGGCAGCAACTCTACCGTAGTGACTCTACCACTGGTTATTTACAGAGTTAATCTGAACTCCTGCAAATACGGTAATAAGAGTATGGCAATAGGGCGGCATGGCAGCGCAGCGATAGAGCAGAAGCCAGAGACCCAGGTTCGATCCTGACTACGGGTGCTGTCTGTGCAGAGTTTGCATGTTCTCCCTGTGACCGCGTGGTTTTCTCCTGGTGCTCCGGTTTCCTCCCACATCCCAAAGACTTACAGGTTCGTTAGTCAATCCACCTCAGTAAATTGTCCCTAGAGTGTCGAGAGTGGATGAGAAAGTGGGATAACATAGAACTAGTGTGGACAGGGTGATCGAAGGATTGGCGGGGATTTGGTGGGCCGATGGGCCGGTTTCCACGCAGTATTTTTGAAACTAAAACAAAACAATACACAGTTCCTGCAATTTTAAAGTGTGCTGCCATTTTCAAGGGCGTTTGCAGGGACATTTTTTTTGTAAGAGCTGAATTCTAGCATATTAATCTAGAATGCCGATATACAATGGTCCCTTGTGTTAAGATGCAAATTGATAGTGTTGTACTGAATCATATTAAATCAATGGCCATTTATATCACACTTTGCAATGTTCCACTTCATTCTCACTTCTCCCCCCACAAGCAAAATACTTTGCATCTACTTTAGAGATGAATTGTTGCCAACAACCAAAACAATGCATAAAGTAAATAAGGGAGTCGCTTATTTACATTTGTCCCTTTCAAATGTAAATTCAGACATTGGGCAGCTCATTTTGGATTAAAATTATTTTTGTGGCATCATGAAATGATTTCATGTAATATTTTTGAATCTCTCTCTGCGGTTACATATATTACACAAGGTGGATGTAACCAGTAATATTTATTGCAGTAACATTGGATAATAATTTCATAAATGGTTCAAGACCAAATGACATTATTAATGATAAAAATCAACTCCATCTCCCTGCCTTCCCATCACATTTCCCAATCTTATTTCTCTCCAGGCAATGTTGGGAAAAATACATTTAGTTTAGTTTAGAGAAGCAGCATGGAAACAGGCCCCTTCGACCCACTGAGTCCACGCCGACCATCGATCACCATGATTCACACGTTCCATGTTATCCCCCTTTCTCACCCACTGCCCACAAACCAGGGCCAATGTACAGAGGGCCAATGAACCTACAAATCCGCATGTCTTTGGAGTGTGGGAGGAAACCAGAGAAAACCACGCGGTCACTGGGAGAGCGTGCAAACTCCGCACAGACAGCACCCGAGGTCAAGATGGAACCCGGGTCTCTGGCGCTGTGAGGCAGCAGCTCTACCCGCTGCGCCACCGTGGTGCCACTGTGACAGGGTTTGCTGCGTTATTTCAAGTATAGCTTAAATATTAACCATCCGCCACTCTCCTAAACGCGTTCCTTCAACGGTACTCACGGCATTCCTCGTAGGGCTCATCGGAGTAATCCCCACAATCATCGTCCACATCGCATTTCCAGGACAGAGGGATGCAGTGGCCGTTGCCGCATTTAAACTGGCCAGGGTTGCAGGTTCGGGTGGCACAGGAAGCAGCTACTTCATCGGAGTTGTCAGTGCAGTCGTTCTCACCATCACACTGCCAGGCCTCGGGGATGCAGCGCTTGTTAGTGCACTGCCACTGGTAGCTCTCACACTGGTGACTCACTGCAACAAAGAAGGGACGCCACTTAGTCACATCACACCGCTCCTGTGCTCAGGTCAGTCACGCATTCAACTCTGGAGAATCAATTATCACTTATGGCAGGTACTGGGACCAAGGTGAGCCACCAGCATACACAAGGTCCAGTCTCACCCCGGTCATTCCCTTTTCTTCCCTCTAAACAACCCTTCCATTGACTCCATCTACACTTCAAGCTGCCTCGGCAAGGCCAGCAGCATAATCAAGGACCAGTCGCACCCTGCCCACTCCCCCTTCTCCCCTCTCCCATCAGGCAAGAGGTGCAGAAGTGTGAAAACGCACACCTCCAGATTCAGGGATAGTTTCTTCCCAGCTGTTATCAGGCAACTGAACCATCCTATCAACGACAAGAGACCAGCCCTGAGCTACTAATTTACCTCATTGGAGACCATCGGACTATCTTTAATCAGACTTTACTGGACTTTATCTTGCACTAAACGTTATTCCCTTTATCCTGTATCTGTACACTGTGGACGGTTTAATTGTAATCATGTATGGTCTTTCTGCTGGCCGGATAGAACGCAATATAAACTTTTCACTGTACCTCAGTACATGTGACTATATTAAACTAAACTAAATTAAATTAAATTAAACTGTGACTCGAAAGAAGACACAAAAAGCTGGAGTAACTCAGCGGGACAGGCAGCATCTCTGGAGAGAAGGAATGGGTGACATTTCGGATCGAGACCCTTCTTCAGACTGTGACTCTACGAGAGGTCACGGACAATAAAACGTCACAGATCATAAATCTCGGGTCTATCACCGGATGCTGATGGAAATGATGCCTGTGTAGCCTAGTGACCATCCACAAAGGATAAAGAGTCCCGACCCGAAACGTTGTCTATCCACGTTCTCCAGAGGCGCTGCCTGGCCCGCTGAGTAACTCCAGTGCACCTGTGTCTATCTATGTGATCAACAACTGTGTTCAATCCACAAGAAGAAATGCTTACGACAAAGTGCCGCGTCTTCATCGGATTCGTCAGCGCAATCCTGATAGCCATTGCACAAGAGGCTGGGACTGGTACAGTTCCCATCGGTACACTGAAATTGTCCCAGTCTGCAGTAGTGGGGTGGGCAGGTGCTGGGCTCATCTGAGCCATCGCGGCAATCCTTCTGCCCATCACACTTCCACCAGATCGGAATACACCTAGGGAGACAAAGAGTGCTTCAACGGTTCAATGGCTCAATGGTACTGTATTGTTGCATGTACCGAGGTACAGCAAAATTATTTCTCCATAAAGTTCAGTATAAGTATTACTCTACATAAGCACATCTTAGATACAGCACCAGAATACAGAAATAGTACACTGAGGCAGTACACAAGTGGCCAGGTATGGCGCCATTTTCATGCCCCACAGAATGATAGCATTCATGCATGGGTTGGGTCCATTCAACAGAGGAACAGAAATGTTGGGGAGAACATGCATTGACAGAAATCTCTGCATCTTCTCTCACTGCAGGTGAGGTCTCAGAGCACAGAGAAAAGCCCATAATTCTTGCCATAGAGGGAGTACAGAGAAGCTGGGGGGCAGTGTTAGCTGTGAGGAGGATGCTAGGAGGCTGCAAGGTGACTTGGATAGGCTGGGTGAGTGGGCAAATGCATGGCAGATGCAGTATAATGTGGATAAATGTGAGGTTATCCACTTTGGTGGCAAACACAGGAAAGTAGACTATTATCTGAATGGTGGCCGATTAGGAAAAGGGGAGATGCAACGAGACCTGGGTGTCATGGTACACCAGTCATTGAAAGTAGGAATGCAGGTGCAGCAGGCAGTGAAGAAAGCAAATGGTATGTTAGCATTCATAGCCAAAGGATTTGAGTATAAGAGCAGGGAGGTTCTACTGCAGTTGTACAGGGTCTTGGTGAGATCACACCTGGAGTATTGCGTACAGTTTTGGTCTCCTAATCTGAAGAAAGACATTATTGCCATAGAGGGAGTACAGAGAAGGTTCACCAGACTGATTCCTGGGATGGCAGGACTTTCATATGAAGAAAGACTGGATAGACTCGGCTTGTACTCGCTAGAATTTAGAAGATTGAGGGGGGATCTTATAAAAACGTACAAAATTCTTAAGGGGTTGGACAGGCTAGATGCAGGAAGATTGTTCCCAATGTTGGGGAAGTCCAGAACAAGGGGTCACAGTTTAAGGATAAGGGGGAAATCTTTTAGGACCGAGATGAGGAAAACATTTTTCACACAGAGAGTGGTGAATCTTTGGAATTCTCTGCCACAGAAGGTAGTTGAGGCCAGTTCATTGGCTATATTTAAGAGGGAGTTAGATGTGGCCCTTGCGGCTAAAGGGATCAGGGGGTATGGAGAGAAGGCAGGTACGGGATACTGAGTTGGATGATCAGCCATGATCATATTGAATGGTGGTGCAGGCTCGAAGGGCCGAATGGCCCACTCCTGCACCTATTTTCTATGTTTCTATAATGTCCCTTTCTTTAAGATAGGCAATCGGGACAACCAGGGTCATTATAGGCCAGTGGGCCTTACATGTGCAACGAGGAATTGATTTGAGAGCATTCTTTCAGATAGGATTCAAGGGCCTGTCCCACAGTATGAGGTAATTCAGGAGCTCTCCCGAGTTAAAAAAACTCAGGAGAGCACGTAGAATGTACGTGGCGGGTACGTCGGAGCTCGGGACGTCTCTTAGCGGCTCGTAATGCTAACGGCAGGTACTTGGGAAACGCGGTAAGCTCGTGAAGATTTTCAATATGTCCACTAGAGCCCCGAGTACCTACGAGCGGCTATTACCATAATTCTCCGAGTTCGAATCAGGGGAATCTCGGGAGAACTCTTGAATTAGCTCGTACAGTGGGACAGGCCCTTTACTCATGTTTGGAAGAGCACAGATATTTTAGGAGTCAGTCAGCAAGGCTTTGGTTGGGAGGTCGTGTCTTACAAACGACTGGGTTTTTGTGAGGAGGTGATGAAGATGATTGATGAGGGTAGGGCAGTAGATGTTGTCTACATGGCATTCAGTGAGGCTGTTGACAAGGTTTATCACGGTAGCCTGATGCTGAAGATTGACGTGCATTGGATCCATTGAAACATGGTGGAGTTGTGGAAGCTGGTGGGAGTAGATGCAATAGCAACCTTTAAGAGGTATTTGAAAGGCGTTATCAGTCAGGGATTGGAGGGAGACACAGAGACTGCAGATGCTGTGATCTTGACCAAAACAAAAGTGCTGGAGGAACTCAGCAGGTCAAGTGGCATCTGTAGAGGGAATAGACAAGTGATGTTTCACACAGAGAGTTGTGAGTCTGTGGAATTCTCTGCCACAGAAGGCAGTGGAGGCCAATTCACTGGATGCTTTCAAGAGAGAGTTAGATATAGCTCTTGGGGCTAACGGAATCAAGGGATATGGGGAAAAAGCAGGGATAGGGTACTGATTTTGGATGATCTGCCATGATCATATTGAATGGCGGTGCTGGCTCGAAGGGCCGAATGACCTACTGCATCTATTTTTCTATGTTTTTATGTTAATGCTGGGTTCCTCCAGGACTTTGTGTTTTGCTCAGGGAACACAGAGACATGAAAGATAGACACAAAATGCTGGGGTAACTCAGCAGTTGAGGCAGCATCTCTGGAGAGAAGGAATGGGTGACGTTTCGGGTCGAGACCCTTCTTCAGACTTGACCCGAAACATCGCCCATTCCTTCTCTCCAGAGATGCTGCCTCACCCGTCGAGTTACTCCAGCATTTTGTGTCTCCCTTCGATTTTAACCAGCATCTGCAGTTCTTTCTTGCACAGAGGCATGGACTTTGTGCAAGGAGATGGGGTTAGTTTAAATCAGCATCACGGACTGTTCTTGTGCTGTACTGTTCTACGGTCTTTGAATTGCTGGAAACAGAGTCAGATTAAGAGCAACTTGTGATGCTCACAGACTGGTTGGGAAGGCTGGATTAGTTACCTTTCATTGTTTCGACATCTGTACTGGGTACTTGTACACATGGGGACACAGTGAGTGGTGCTGCCCAGCTGTCTTGCAAAGTTGTCTGGGCATTCACACGTGTAGTTCTCACCTCCATTGGCGATCAGACACAGGTGTGAGCAGCCGCCATTGTTGGAGCCGCATGGATTGATTGCTGCAATGGAAATCGGTGCAAAAACAATCATGAACACCAGCACACATCTCATTCACCTTTCCACATAGCATAGTGACATAGAGTCAAACATCGCGGAGACAGGCCCTTCAGCCCAACTTGTCCATGCCGACCAACGTGGCCCATCTACACTACTTGTGTTTGGTCCATATCCCTCTAATCCTGTCCTATCCATGTACCTGTCCAAATGCTTCTTAAATGTTGTACCTCCTCTATTCAGGTCACCTTCCATACACCCACCTCCTCCTGCAGCTCGTTCCATACACCTCACCACCCTTTGTGCGAAAAAGTTGCCCTTCATGTTACTATTAAAACTTTCCCCCCCTCACCTTAAAACAATGACCTCTGGTTCTTGATTACCCTACTCTGGGTAAAAGACTCTGTGCATTTACCTCTTAACAGAAGTGTACAACTGGGGCTGCACTGCAAGATTACAATAAGAAAAGGAGCAAATATGCACTGCTCCAAAACAGTGCGGACAACAACACTAGTCAATACCAGCAGTAGAGCCAACAGTGTTGACACAAACAGCAAGAAACCATGTGGGTACCGGCACTTTTGTCACAACAACAAAAGCACTGATACTAAGTGACCTACATTTCAAAAAACAGGTAACATGGATTTGGTGAAGGGAACCTGGAATGTGAATCATTCCATAATTTCAGTTGCAGTTCCATTGAGTTAGGGGCATTGCATTCCATATCACAGTATATACATTTACCAATGGGTTGTCTGTACGGATGGTACACAAGGATATCAATGGGTGTGTGGGTGGTGTTTACCAAAAGGACTCGGCCTTCCCCGGTGTACTTGTTGGCTTTTTCCACTGATTTGGTATTCCAGTCAGTCCAATATATTGTATCCTCAAACAGGCTAATAGCAAAGGGATGGCTCAGGGTCCCGTCAAATACCGTGTGCCGGTGGCTCCCGTCCAAATTGGCAAATCTAAACGACAAAAACATTTACACTTCCGAGTCAAATACAGTGATAAACACTCCCTCGATTGTCAGTGCAATGTAATTCCTCTCAGGCACAAGGAACTGGAGATGCTGGCTTGCAGCAAAGGACACAAAGACCAACCCAGCCGACTCTGTGTGTGCTAGATCTGCCATCGCACATTCCAATTGCTCCACTCTTCGAAATCTCCACTCTGATAACAGCATTTCTTACTTTTAACTATGCTGTTTCCCCAAGTTCACAATTTATAGGAATAGAATTAGGCCATTTGGCCCATCGAGTCGACTCCGCCATTCAATCATGGCTGATCACTGCCTCCTAATCCCATTTTCCTGCCTTCTCCCACAACCCTTGACACCCGTTCTAATCAAGAATGTGTCAATCTCTGCCTTAAAAATATCCACTGACTTGGCATCCCAGCCCTCTGTGGCAATGAGTTCCACAGATTAACTACCCTCTGACTAAAGAAGTTCCTCCTCACCTCCGTTCTAAAAGAGCGCCCTTTAATTCTGAGGCTATGACCTCTGGTCCTAGACTCTCCCACCAGTGGAAACATCCTTTCCACATCCACTCTATCTACGCCGTTCGTCATTCTGTAAGTTTCAATCAGGTCCACCCACAACCTTCTAAACTCCAACGAGTAGAGGCCCAGTGCTGTCAAACGCTCATCATATGTTAATCCACTCATTCCTTGAATCATTCTTGTAAACCTCCACTGGAGTCTTTTCATTCTGTGTCTCTAAACTAAACTAAACTAAACTAAACTAAACTAAGCTGCTCACTGAAAGTTCTAGCGGAGCTTTCTCAATGTACAGATGTACTTACTCGATGTAATTTAGGTGAGCGTCGGTCCAGTAGAGTTTGTCGTTGGTGTAGTCGATGGTTATACCATTGGGCCACTCCAACTTGGAGGTAATAATGGCCGATGCGTTTCTACCATCCATCCCCATGCGGCCAATGTAGGCTTGATCACCCCAGTCACTCCAGAAAACATATCTGCAAAATGTTGAGTATCTAAAATATGTACATCACACTGAAGCTTCCAACAAGTCAAATTCTACCGTACCAAATTGAATTGTACAACGTGGCAGAAAATTCAAGTTACAAACACAGCCTTCCAATCTTTAAGTCTATATGACTAGTTTAGTTTAGTTTAGAGAAACAGGCCCTTCGCCCCAACGAGTCTGTGCCGACCAGCAATATATCTACCCGACATACTATGGACAATTTACAGAAGCCAATTAGCCTACAAAACTGCATTTCTTTGGAGTGTCGAAGGAAACCACAGCACCCGGAGAAAACCCACGGGGTCACTGGACGAACATGCAAACTCTGTACAGATAGCACCTATAGTCAAGATCGAACCCGGGTCTATGGCTTTGGAAGGCAGCAATTCTACCGTTGCGCCACTGTGCCGCCCTATATAGGGGCATCTATATTCTTGAATACAGTATATCTTGGTTTTCAGGATATATATACATATTCTTGATAAGCGAGGTAATAAAACTTAATTGGACGTGGGGGGGGGGATGCAGAACTGAGATGACAATTAATTACCGTTGTTTTATTGAACTAAGCAGGGCTGTGGCGCTGAAGGCTCCATTTATACATTTGTTTGTATCCAGCGCAAAGTGCCAAATTTTAATTTAAAATTGTGTTTAGTACAAGTCAATCATCTGTGAGTTCTGGTGACAATGTAGTCAATAATCATCAACAGAGTTGATCATAGACAGTGAAGCTGTCAGATGCCACAAGTTACAAACCCCAGCTACGTGCGGATGCTCTTTGTGGACTACAGCTCTGCTTTTAATACTATCCTTCCCCACAAACTGGTGGACAAACTGGGGGACTTGGGACTTCCACACTCCACCTGTACGTGGATAAATAGCTTCCTGTCGGGTCGAAGCCAGAGAGTCAGAGTGGGCCATCACACATCCACGGCCCTCAGCCTCAGTACCGGCTCTCCACAGGGCTGTGTACTGAGCCCCCTGCTCTACACCATCTACACGCATGACTGCACCCCAGTCCACCACAGCAACACCATTGTCAAATTTGCGGATGACACTACAGTGGTGGGACTCATCTCCGCGGGGGACGAGTACGCCTACCGGGATGAGGTGGAGCAGCTGACAGGGTGGTGCGAAGAAAATAACCTGCTCCTCAACACCTCAAAGACGAAGGAGGTAATAATAGACTTCAGGAAAAACAAAACGGACATGGTACCACTGACCATCAGAGGGGACTGTGTAGAGAGGGTGGCGGATTTCCGCTTCCTGGGAATCCACATTGAGGAGGACCTGACGTGGAGCGTGAACACCACTGCGCTGCTGAAAAAGGTCCAGCAGAGACTGCACTTCCTGCGGGTGCTCAGGAAGAACAACATCACTCAGAGGCTGCTGCTGTCCTTTTATCGGTGCTCCATTGAGAGCATACTAACATACTGTGTATGCGTGTGGTACACCAGCTGCACAGTGGCTCAGAGGAAAGCGCTCCAGAGGGCCATTGACAACGCCCAGAGGATTGTCGGCTGCCCTCTCCTTACCTTGGAAGACCTACACAGTTCCCGCTGCACCAAAAAAACCCAGAATATAATAAAGGACATCTCCCACCCCGGACACTCCCTGTTTGAACTGTTGCCGTCAGGCAGACGGTACAGATCCACAAGGACAAGGACAAATAGACTACAAAACAGTTTTTACCCCACTGCTATAAAAGCACTAAATGTGGCCGCCAAGGAACGCAGGGGCGATACAGACTAAGGGACTGTGGTAACGGTGAAATCGACAGAAGGATGGAGGGTTGGGTGTGTATGCGTGCTTTGTCTGTGTTTTTTTATTTATTGCTTATCTTTATTATTTTACCGTGGATGTTTCGTTAGCTTTAGAAATGTTTGAATGCTGCACTGACTGGCTGACATTTTAAATTTCGTTGTACATGGCCCATGTTACAATGACAATAAAGAAACTATTCTATTCTATTCTATTGCAGATAAACCATCTTTACCTCTGTTAATGGAGACAGAAAATTAGATCAGCCATGGGAGAATGGTGGAGTAGGATTGATGGGCCGAATGGTGGAGTAGGATTGATGGGCCGAATGGTGGAGTAGGATTGATGGGCCGAATGGCCTTATAGGCCTAGGTCCTATCAGAAATCTGTTATGAAAGAATAACCTGGCACAGGGGCAGAGTTTTTATAGAGTCACTCATCGCTCCCAAGGCAAGGTTTTAGTTTATAGTATTAGTTTAGTTTATGATTGTCCAGTGTACCGAAGTACAGCAAAAAGCTTTTTGTTGTGTGCTAGCCAGCCAGCGGAGAGACTATCTATATAATTAAAAGTCTCATCTTGACCACTTTTGATTTTATAAAAAAATGCTTCACTGTATCGCTGTGATTTTTTGGCCATCTCACAGTCCTCCTCTGCTGAGCCAGCCCCGAGGATTTTTCCTATCGATGAAAAATAAAAAAGTTATGAGTGTTTAAAAAACTATTAGATCAGCTGATTGGTCCTTTCGCCTGTCAATCACCGCAATGAAGGTAATCCCCCTTCCGGGGGGGGGGGCAGGACTATAAAACCCCGGATGCCTGATCATGAATCAGTCACTCTGCAAGACCGCGAGGGAGAGGCCACAACTGTCATTCTAAGCTGTGAATCAACTGAACTGTGAGTCTGCAATGTACTTGCAATAAATGATTTGTTAACCCTTAATGACAATGCTGTGAGTTGTTTGGCCTGCTGCCCTACCTGTGCTTGAAACTGCAATGCTTTATTAGGTCCGACTGTGTTTTCAAGGAATGCATGCTTTATTAGGTTCAACTGTGTTTAGTTCAAAAGTCCCGCTCATTTCATGACCTCCGCTTAGTGGACAGGTCGCGCTAATTGTGTAATTTCTGGTGAGTGCAGAGGTCGCACTGATTGCAGAAGTGCCGCTGACTCCAGATGCCCCACAATAGAGAGGCTGCACTCAGCCGTGTGAGTAGATTCAAGAAAGTTTACTGTCATATATATGTTGTGTGAGTCAGTGTGTGTGTGTGAGTGTGTATCTGTGTGTGAGTGTGTGTGTGTGAGTGTGTATCTGTGTGTGAGTGTATGTGCATGTGTGAGTGTATGTATGTGTGAGTCTGCGAGTGTATGTGTGTGAGTGAGTGTGTGTCTGTGTGTGAGTGTATGTGTGTGAGTGTGTGAGTGTATGTGTGTAAGTGAGTGTGTGTGAGTATGCGTGTATGCGCATGAGTCTGTGTGTATGTGTGTGTGTGTGTATATTGGAATTGGTGAAGAGGTGGAAAATTGTGTTGGGGGACCAGCCCTCCCGTGTGAAGCTGGGACCCAACAGGTCCAACTTAGTCTAGCGCATGATTACAATCAAGCCATCCAAAGTGTACAGATGCAGGTTAAAGGGAATAAATCCCAGCTGTTATCAGGCAACTGAACCATGCTGAACTACTATCTACCTCATCGGTGACCCTCGCTCCATCCTTGATCAGTCTTTGCTGGCTTTACCTTGCACTAAACGTTATTCCCTTATCATGTATCTGTGCACTGTGAATGGCTCGACTGTAATCGTATATTGTCTTTCTGCTGACTTGCACGCGATAAAAGTTTTTCACTGTACCTGGGTACACAAAAGTTTTTCACTGTACCTGGGTACACGTGACAATAAACTAAACTAAATTAAGGAATAAGGGTCAAATATGTGGCCTATTTGATATTTAACTTGCTGTCCACTCACCCGTATTTTGGATAAAGGGCCACGGCACGAGGATTCTCAAAGCAGTAGGTGCTGCTCATCTCCAGACAGGGTGTAGCCAGCTTCTTCATAAATCGCCCGTCGAGCTCAGCAACGTTAAGGCAGTTTTTAAAATTATCAGCCCAGTATAGTTTCCTACGCAATGAGAGAAGTGCTCAATGAACTCATCGACCGTGGAGGCAGACACAAATAGCTGGAGTAACTCAGCGGGTCGGGCAGCATCTCTGGCGAAAAGGAATGGGTGACGTTCCGGGTCGAGGCCCTTCTTCAGACTGAGAGTCAGTGGATAGGGAAACGAGAGATACAGACAGTGATGTAGAAAGAAATGAATGAAAGATATGCAAAAAAGTAACGATGATAAAGGAGACAGGCCATTGTTAGACAAAAATGTTGGTAAAACCCAGCGGGTGAAGCAGCATCTATGGAGCGAAGGAAATAGGTAACGTTACGGGCCGAAACCCTGAAGAAGGGGTTTCGGCCCGAAATGTTACCTATTTCCTTCGCTCCATAGATGCTGTCCCACCCGCTGAGTTTCTCCAGCATTTTTGTCTACCTTCGATTTTCTAGCATCTGCAGTTACTTCCTAAACATTGTTAGCGGTGTGCTAGGTGAGAACGAGTTGCAGACAATGACACTCAACAAGACGACTTTGCAGCAGGCAGTAAAGAAAGCGAATGGTATGTTAGCTTTCATAGCAAAAGGATTTGAGTATAGGAGCAGGGAGGTTCTACTGCAGTTGTACAGGGTCTTGGTGAGACCACACCTGGAGTATTGCGTACAGTTTTGGTCTCCAAATCTGAGGAAGGACATTATTGCCATAGAGGGAGTGCAGAGACGGTTCACCAGACTGATTCCTGGGATGTCAGGACTGTCTTATGAAGAAAGACTGGATAGACTTGGTTTATACTCTCTAGAATTTAGGAGATTGAGAGGGGATCTTATAGAAACTTACAAAATTCTTAAGGGGTTGGACAGGCTAGATGCAGGAAGATTGTTCCCAATGTTAGGGAAGTCCAGGACAAGGGGTCACAGCTTAAGGATAAGGGGGAAATCCTTTAAAACCGAGATGAGAAGAACTTTTTTCACACAGAGAGTGGTGAATCTCTGGAACTCTCTGCCACAGAGGGTAGTTGAGGCCAGTTCATTGGCTATATTTAAGAGGGAGTTAGATGTGGCCCTTGTGGCTAAGGGGATCAGGGGGTATGGAGAGAAGGCAGGTACGGGATACTGAGTTGGATGATCAGCCATGATCATATTGAATGGCGGTGCAGGCTTGAAGGGCCGAATGGCCTACTCCTGCACCTAATTTCTATGTTTCTATGTTTCTATGAAGCCAGCATAACGACTTTGGTGAGGGGGGGGGGGGGGGGGGGGGGGGGGGGGGGAGGGACAGAGAGAGAGGTTTGCAAGTGTTACTTGAAGTTAGAGAGATCAATATTGTCACTGCTGGACCTTTGACCATGGACAGTACAAGAACAGGCCCACATATCTGTGCTAATATCATGCACATAACCCATATCCCTCTATTCCCTGCATATCCATGTGCCTATCCAAAACTCTCTTAAACGCCACTATCATATCTGCCTCCACCACCACCCCTGGCTGCGTGTACCAGGCACCCACCACTTTCTATGTAAAAATCTTGCCCCGCACATCTCCTCTAAACTTTACCCCTCTCACCTTAAAGCTAGTGTGTGATTTTTCCATCCTGGGATTCTGACCGTCTGACTGCAAAAGGTTCGGACTGCCTGACCCTATTCCTGCCTCTCATAATGTTATACATTTTGATCAGGTCTCTCCGCAAACTCCGGTGGTCAGAGAAAACTATCCATGTCTGACAATCCGTGTAACAATCCAATATCACATCATCCATCCAATGGTTGTTTCTATATACGCTTATAAAAAGAGTAGTTTGCAGGTGTGTGGGGAGGGAACAGGAGTGAGGGACTAATCTGTAGCTCTTTCAGAAAACAAGCAGGTGGGTGGTGGGTGTATGGAACGAGCTGCCGGAGGAGGTCGTTGAGGCAGGTACTAGAACAAGTTTTCAAAGACATTTGGACAGGTAAATGGATGGGAAAGGTTTAGAAGGATATGGGCCAAACGTGGGCAGGTAGGACGAGTGTAGATGGGACATGTTGGTTAACAAGTGCAGGGTACTGTGAAAGGGCCAGACTGTATGCAAATACAGCTGGACTTTGCCAATAAACCTTCATTGGATTCTTTTTTTAATTGATTTTCGAAAATATGTTCCTGTTGTCCAACTATCTGCTTATCAAAAACCCCTCCTCACCTGCGTCAACCTGCTGGACTTTAACTGCCCCCCCTCTCTCCCCCTTGAGTAATGAATGGCAACATCCTCTTTAGATAGACACAAAAAGCTGGAGTAACTCAGCGGGTCAGACAGCATTTCTGGAGAAAAGGAATAGGTGACACGCTAGAGGCAGGAAACATGTTTCCGATGTTGGGGGTAGTCCAGAATCAAGGGCCACAGTTTAAGAATAAGGAGTAAGCCATTTAGAACGGAGACGAGGAAACACTTTTTCTCACAGAGTTGCGAGTCTGTGGAATTCTCTGCCTCAGAGGGTGGTGGAGGCCGGTTCTCTGGATACTTTCAAGAGAGAGCTAGATAGGGCTCTTAAAGATAGCGGAGTCAGGGGATATGGGGACAAGGCAGGAAAGGATTGGGGATGATCAGCCATGATCACATTGAATGGCGGTGCTGGCTTGAAGGGCCGAATGGCCTCCTCCTGCACCTATTGTCTATTGTGACGTTTCAGGTCGAGACAATTCTACAGACTGAGAGTGAGGGGAAAGGGAAACGTGAGATATAATAACATCCTCTTAAGCAGGGGTTGCCAACCTTTTTTGTCCCGTTTACCCCCGGCAACTTTAATAGCACGTAACAATGTTATTTCACTTATTTATGAACAACTAATGATGAACAGATACCGATATATCAGAACCAAACACGGTCTGTCAATGAGAAAAAATATGTACAAATCCAGAATCAACAAATTTGCCCCCTGGGGGTAAATTTACCAGAGGTTGGCAACTCTTGCTGTTAAGGTTAAGGTCTGGCATTATATTTGATTGGACTTTGATCGGATTGTATTGTGCAGTAGTTTAAAATAGTTAGACATGATGATTATCTTACCTGCCAACCCAATCAACAGCCAGACCCTCCGCCCCGAATAGGTCATGGCTAATGACTGTCTCCTTCATGGTTTCATTCAGAAACATTCGCTCCATAACTCTTCGCCCCATATCGATCCAGTACAACCTTTGTTCCACCCGGTCAAAGTCCAGAGCGCCAACATTGAGCAGCCCTTGTTGAACAAGAGTGTAGGAGTTTCCATCCACAGAGAAGTTGCGTATGTAGTAGCGGTTGCTGAAGAGGAGGTAAGGGGTGATGTTGCTGTTCTGGCGGCAAGTCCTGCCGTCGGGTTCCCGCAGGTGTCCCGGGGCACATTTACAGATGTACGAGCCCTCCGTGTTCTCACAGATCTGGCTACAGACGCCCGGGGTCTCGTTGCATTCATCAACGTCTTCACAAGCCTGCCCGTCCTGCAGCAGTTGGTACCCGGGTGGGCAGGAGCAGAGGAAGCCCACCTGCGTGTTGGTGCAGATGTGGGTGCAACGATTCAGCTCCGGATTACTGCACTCATCAACGCCTGCAGAACCAGAGAGAGAAGCATTAACACGTCATCCTTCAACTCATCTCGCCAAAACCCGTCCTTGTCCTCCAGAGATACTGCCTTACCCGCTGAGTTACTCCTGCACTTTGTGTCCTTTTGTGTATTAATCAGCCTCTGCAGATAGACAGAAAAAGCTGGAGTAACTCAGCGGGACAGGCAGCATCTCTGAAGAGAAGGAATGGGTGACGTTTCAGGTCGAAACCCTTAAGAAACCGAGACCCCGCTGAGTTACTCCAGCATTTTGTGTCTATCTTTGGTTTAAACCAGCATCTGCAGTTCCTTCGTTCTACACAGTTCTGATTACTTCCTTTAGATATTACTTTTGTTTACTTTAGTTTAGTTTGTTATTGTCATGTGTAACGGGGTAGAGTGAAAAGCTTTTTCGTTGAGTGCTATCCAGTCAGCGGAAAGACTATTCGTGGTTAGAAGCTGTTCACAGTGTACAGACACAGGATAAAGGGAATAACATTTAGTGCAAGAGAAAGTCGAATAAAGATAAATCATTCCAGAGTGAATAAGTTACATATTTGGAAAGAGAGTCAAGAGTCATATTGTCAAATGTCCTAAAACAGAACAATGGAATTCTTACTTGCAGCAGCACAACAGATATGTAAACATAATACTCTGTAAACACCATACTAAACAATAAAAAGTAGTAAGAATTAGTAAGGGCGTCAAAGGTTATGGGGAGAAGGCAGTAGAATGCAGCTGAGAGGGAAAGATAGATCAGCCACGATTGAATGGTGGAGTAGATGGACTAATTTTGCTGCTATTCTTCAATTCAATAATTAGAAACAAACAAACAATATAGTGCACATACAAAACCAATGCCCCCAAAGTCCCTCGTGCATTCAAGGCAGTTTGTAGTGTAGTTGGAGTTTGTGGTGTTCAAGCAAGGATGACCCTGGGAGATGAGTACATACCACAGGTCCTCTCGTCGCTGTTGTCTGAACAGTCGTCCACTTGGTTGCACACCTTGGCGGTTTCAATACAAGCTCCGTTGCTGCAGCGGAAGTGCTGTGGAGGGCAGGTAGGCTGAGCGGTGACGCACAGATGCTCCATCTCATCTGACCTATCTCCGCAGTCATTGTCGCCGTCGCAGAGCCACAGCTGGGAAATGCAGCGGCCGTTCTGGCAGGTGAACTGGTGCTGGGTGCAAGATGGGTAGGCACACCCTCGCTCATCGCTGGCATCGCCACAGTCATTCCTGCGGTCGCACCTGTGTTCAATGGCAAAAACACGGCACGTTGAAAACATCGTCCATATCCCTCAGCTTAGTTTAGTTTAGACATCCAGCAGACCCACCGAATCTGCACCGACCAGCGATCCCTGCACATTAACACACTAGGGATCATTCTTTACATTTATACATTCATACCAAGCGAGTTAACCTACAAACCTGTACTGCTTTGGCGTGTGGGAGGAAACCAAAGATCACGTAGAAAACCCGCGCAGGTCACGGGAAGAACGTCCAAACTCCGTATAGACAAGCACCCGTAGCTCAACCACTACGCCACCCATGTCAGCTACCAAAGTGACAGTGCTTAATGATATTGGGTTAGAACCAAAGACACAAAGTGCTGGAGTAAGTCAGCGGGCCGGGACCCTTCTTCAGACCAGTTTGAGGAAGATTCTTGATCTTAAACCTCATCTATCCATGCTCTCCAGAGATGCTGCCTGACCCGCTGAGTTACTCCAGCACTTTGTGTCCTTGTGTGTACACCAGGATCTGCAGTTCCTTGTGTTTGGTTAGAACTAGCTTGCATCATCAGTTGTGTGCATTCATGCACTATTCTTCTACGCTACCTGGGCTTGGGTTGTAGGGAGAGGTGGATAGGCTGGGACTGTTTTTCTTTTAAGTGAAGGAGGCTGAGGGGTGACTTTAATAAGATGTTTAAGATCATGAGGGTTATGGATAAAGTGAACACTTTTTTCACTGCGTAGAGGCTCCGAAAAAATAAATAAATAAATAAATAAATAAATAAATAGATAAATAAATAAATAATTAAGATTGAATCTGAATCTGAAAACTAGAGGGCACAGGTTTAAGGTGAGAGGGGAGAGATTCAAGAGGGACCTCAAGGACTCAAGCTATTAGGGAGGCACAATGGTGCAGCAGTAGAGTTGCTGCCTTACAGAGCCAGAGCCCTGAGTCTGATCATTGACCCTATCTAATCCTCTTATGATCTTATACAGCTCTATACGATCACCCCTCATCCTCTTGCGCTCCAAGGAATAAAATCCGAGCTTGCCCAACCTCTCCCCATACCGCAGGCCCTCAAGTCCAGGCAACATCCTCGTAAATCTTCTCTGCACCCTTTCCAGCTTGACAACATTTGTTCCCTCAGTGTGTCAAGATGCTTTTGATTTCTACGGCAGAAGATCTGGAAGTTGATCAGTAAAATATATTCAAGGCTGTGGGGTTAACAGATTCGTGTTTAAAAGGGTTTCAAGAGTTTGAAAGGCAGGAGAGTGGTACAGGAAGGAACTGCAGGTGCTGGTTTACACTGAAGATAGACACAAAAAGCTGGAGTAACTCAGCGGGACAGGCAGCATCTCTGGAGAGAAGGAGTGGGTGACATTTCGGGTCGAGACCCTTCTTCAGATTTGGAAACGGGGACCAAAAGTCCAGAGTCCACTTGTCTTTTTCTAAGAGTTCAAACTTTAACAGCTGTGCTGTAAAACAACTTGTTACCCACTTTGTATACTCCACACGCACGGTATACAGTGTCGGTATATCTCTACGCACTGTATTGAGAGGCGGCATTGATAATATAATAAAACCAAGCAATTATTACAAATGCAAAACCAAAGTGACCGGAAAAAGAAAGCAGATACGAGCCTCAAGGGCCTGTCCCACTGTACGAGGTAATTCAAGAGCTCTCCCGAGTTTAAAAAAAATCAAACTCGTGGTAAGTACGTAGAATGTACGTGGCGGCTACGTCGGAGCTCGTGGATGCCCCGTAGCGGCTCATAACGCAGGTACTCTGGAAACGCGGTAATTCGTGAAGTTTTTTCAGCACTGTGAAAAATGTCCACGAGAGCCCTGAGTACCTACGAGCGGCTATTACCGTAATTCTCCGAGTTCGAATCAGGGGAAACTCGGGAGAACTCTTGAATTACCTCGTACAGTGGGACAGGCCCTTTAATGTTAGCCTCCTAATCCAGGCACTAATCCTTTCTGTTGGAGCGTGATATTCTTTTAATCAGATTAAAACCTCAGAGCAAGTAGGATTAGTGAATGTGTGTATTACCATAAATCTCTCCAACACAACCAAAAACATTTCTTTCAAAGGCATGCCTTACTGTAGACTTTAGAGATAGCGTGTGGAAACAAGCCCTTCGGGGTCCTTTGATCCAAAGGGCTTGTTTCATCTCCTGCGGTTGCAGGGGAAGGTACCTGGGGAGGGGGTGGCAAGGGTCGGAAGGGTTGAGTTAACCAGGGAGTTGTGGAAGGAATGGTCTGCGGAAAAGGGGAGGAGATGGGAAGATGTGGCTAGTGGTGGGATCCCGTTGGAGGTGGTAAAAATGTCAGAGGATTATGTGCTGTGTGCGACGGCTGATGGCAGCCGTCCCTGTATCTTCGACCCTCAACTACGTCCAGGGACCCCGACAGTCCTTTCAGGCGAGACAGAGGTTCACTTGCACCTCCTCCAAGCTCATCTACTGTATCCGCTGTTTCAGGTGTGAACTCCTAGATATCACGAGGCCAAGCGCAGGCTCGGCGATCATTTCACTGAACAGCTCTGTTCAGTCCACCTAGATCTACATGATCTACAGGTTGCTATACACTTTAACGCCCCAACCCATTCCCAAACTGACTTTTCTGTCCTGGGCCTCCTCCACTGTCAGAATGATGCGCATCGCAAATTGGAGTAACAGCACCTCATATTTTGTTTAAGCAACGTGATTTGAATATTGATTTCTTGAATGAATATTACTTGAATTGATTTCTCTACCTTCACGTAACCCTTGCTTTCCCTCTCTCTCCATCCCTCCCCCATCTTAGTTCTCCATCTAGTTTCATTGTCCTGATTAATTTTAGTGTTTGTATACCTCGTTGTCACCTTCCACATAGCCAACAATGATCCATCCTACATATCTTTATCATTGTCGGCCTTGATCTGTCGTTTTCACACCTGACCCTACCATATCTTGTCTCCCTCTCCCCTGACTCTCAGTGTGACGAAGGATCTCGACCTGCAGCGTCACCCATTCCTTCTCTCCAGAGATGCTGCCAGTCCAGCTCTTTGTGTCTAACTTAGGTACATGGATAGGACAGCTTTGGAGAGCTATGGGCCAAACGTGAGCAGGTGGGACTAGTGTAGATGGGTCATGTTGGGCGGTGTGGGCAAGTAGGACTGAAGGGTCCGTTTCCCCGTTGTATGAATCTATGACAACATTACAACCGTTTCAATAGACAATAGACAATAGGTGCAGGATTAGGCCATTCGGACATTCAATGTGATCATGGCTGATCATCCCCAATCAGTACCCCGTTCCTGCCTTCTCCCCATATCCCCTGACTCCGCTATTTTAAGAGCCCTATCTAGCTCACTCTTGGAAAGTATCCAGAGAACCTACCTCCACCGCCCTCTGAGGCAGAGAATTCCACAGACTCACCACTCTCTGTGAGAAAAAGTGTTTCCTCGTCTCCGTTCTAAATGGCTTACCCCTTATTCTTAAACTGTGGCCCCTGGTTCTGGACTCCCCCAACATCGGGAACATGTTTCCTACCTCTAGCGTGTCCAAGCCCTTAACAATCTTACATGTTTCAATGAGATCGCCTTTCATCCTTCTAAACTCCAGAGTGTACAATCCCAGCTGCTCCATTCTCTCTGCATATGACAGTCCAGCCATCCCGGGAATTAACCTTGTAAACCTACGCCGCACTCCCTCAATAGCAAGAATGTCCTTATAGACATAGAAACATAGAAACATAGAAAGTAGGTGCGAGAGCAGACCACCAGGTCCATCGAGCCCGCACCGCCATTCGCTCATGGCTGAACACTAAACAGACACACTTACCCACAAACAGTAGACACAAGACACAGAACACAAGACACTACCCTCCCCTTTATACCGCTATCACCCCTCTCCACCCCAAGAACCTCGTGATCTCCTGGGGGAGGCAAAAAAACGGATAAAAACCCAGGTCCAATTCGGGAAAAAAATCCGGGAAATTCCTCTCCGACCCCAATCTAGGCGATCGACACTTGTCCAGGAGATCACTCAGGTCTTACTATACTAACCATACCTAGGTCCATATCCCTGCCCTCTCCCCGTAGCCCCTTATCCCCTTGGCAGCTAAAAAACCATCTATTTTAGTCTTAAATATATTTAAAGTTTCTGCTTCCACTGCTCCCTGGGGCAGTGAATTTCATAAATTAACCACCCTCTGGGTGAAGAAGTTCTTCCTCATCTCAGTTTTAAAAGAGCCCCCCCTTATTCTGCAACTATGTCCCCTAGTTCTAGTTTCCCCGATCATTGGGAACATCCTCGGTGCATCCACCCGATCAAGGCCCCTCACGATCTTATATGTTTCAATGAGATCGCCTCTCATTCTTCTAAACTCCAAAGAGTAGAGTTCCAGCCTACTTAACCTTTCCTCATATGTCAATCCCCTCATTGCAGGAATTAATCTTGTAAACCTTCGCTGCACTGCCTCCAGGGCTAGTACATCCTTTCTTAAGTATGGACCCCAGAACTGTACACAGTATTCCAAATGTGGTCTCACTAATACTGTGTACAGCTGCAGCAAGACCTCCGTGTTTTTATACTCAATCCCCCTAGCAATAAAGGCCAAAACTCCATTGGCCTTCCTGATTGCTTGCTGCACCTGCATACTAACTTTCAGTGATTCATGTACTAATACCCCTAGATCCCTTTGCGTTGCATTACAACGCAGCTCCTCCTCATTTAGAAAATAACTTGCCCTATCATTTTTTTTCCCAAAGTGAATGACTTCACATTTATAGTATATAAATTTCATCTGCCAAGTTGTTGCCCACTCACCTAGCTTATCTATATCCTTTTGCAGACTCTTACTATCCTCCTCATCCCCTACTTTTCCTCCCATTTTTGTATCGTCCGCAATGTTTTTGATATATTACACTTGGTTCCATCCTCCAAATAATTTATATAAATTGTGAACAACTGGGGACCCACCACCCACCCTTGCGGAACCCCGCTAGTTACCGGTTGCCATCCCGAGTATGAACCATTTATCCCCACTCTCTGCTTCCTATTTGTCAGCCAATCCTCTACCCATGCTAATATATTACCCCCAATCCCATAATTTTTTATTTTTAGCAATAGTCTCTTATGTGGCACCTTGTCAAAAGCCTTTTGGAAGTCCAAGTATACCACATCCACCGGTTCCCCTTTATCCACCCGGGTTGTTACTTCCTCAAAGAATTCAAGTAGATTCGTTAAACAGGACTTCCCCTTCACAAAACCATGTTGGTTCTGTCCGATGAAGTCATGTTTATCCAAGTGCCCCGTTAGTGTTTCTTTAATAATTGTCTCTAACATTTTACCCACCACCGATGTTAGACTAACCGGTCTATAGTTACCCGCCTTCTGTTTACTTCCTTTTTTAAATATAGGTGTTACATTGGCCATTTTCCAATCCACTGGGACCGTTCCTGCCTCCAGGGAGGGAGTTTTGGAAAATTATCACCAATGCATCCACAATCCCCACCGCTATCTCCCTCAAGACCCTTGGATGTAATCCATCAGGCCCAGGGGATTTATCCTCCTTCAGTCTCATTAATTTCCCTAATACCACCTCCTTGGTGATCTTAATAGTATTTAGCTCCTCCATTCCTACAGTCCTTCCTCAAATTAGGGGATCAAAACTGCACACAATACTATAGGTGTGGTCTCACTAGGGCTCTGTACAACTGCAGAAGGACCTCTTTGCTCCTATATTCGATTCCTCTTGTTATAAAGGCCAACATGCCATTCGCTTTCTTCACTGCCTGCTGTACCTGCATGCTTACTTTCATAGACAGATGTACAAGGACCCCCAGATCCCGTTGTAGTTCCCCTTTTCCCAACTTGGCGCCATTTAGATAGTTTCCTTCCACGTTGTTAAACACCCGACAATCTGCAGGATTCAAAGCTTCCCCGATGACTGTACGCACCTGTACGAACCCCTCACACACAAGCCGTTGTCACATGCAAACTCCTCCCCAGGGCACAATGTCCCTGTACAGTTCTGACTCTCATCTAAAGCGTCAGGACAGTCAGAATCCCCATCACAGACCCATGCCGAAGGAATGCACCTTCTTTGTGGAGGCTGACTGTTCACACAGGTAAAGTCTGTGTCCGAACAGTTACGATTGGCTGAAACAAAACACAGGGTAATTAATTGTGTAGGAAGGAACTGTAGATGCTGATTTACAACAAAGAAAGACACAATGTGTAGGAAAGAACTGCAGATGCTGGTTTAAATCGAAGATAGACAAAAAATGCCAGAGTAACTCAGCAACAAATCTGGAGAGAAGGAATAGATGGCATTTCAGCTCGAGACTTTTCTTCAGACTGAAACTCAGGGAGAAGTGAAACGTCACCTATTCGTTTAGTTTAGTTTAGTTTAGAGATACAGCGTGGAAACAGGCCCTTTGGCCCACCGAGTCCGTGCCAACCAGTGATCCTCGCACTCTAACACTATCCTACACCCACACTAGGGACAATTTATATTAACACAGTGCCCTCCATAATGTTTGGGACAAAGACCCATCATTTATTTATTTGCCTCTGTACTCCACAATTTGAGATTTGTAATAGAAAAAATCACAAGTGGTTAAAGTGCACATTGTCAGCTGCAATTTCTACATGGTGAAACCAAATGTATAAAAATGGCCTTTATTAAAATCTTACAAAGTGCACTTTAACCACATGATTTTCTTTCTATTACAAACCTCAAATTCTGGAATACAAAGGCAAATAAATAAATGATGGCCCTTTGTCCCAAACATTATGGAGGGCACTGTACCTAGCCAATTAACCTACAAACATGTATGTCTTTGGAGTATGGGAGGAAACCTGAGGTTCCCGGGGAAAACCCACGTGGGTCACGGGGACAATGTGCAAACTCCATACAAACAGCACCCATGGTCAGTATCGAACCTGGGACTCTGGCACTGTAAGGAGGCAACTCTACCACTGCACCACAGTGCCGCTCAGAGATGTTTCCTGCAGTGATGCTGCTTGACCTGCTGAGTTACTCAAACATTTTGCGTCTGTCTACAATGGAATTAATGATCGGTTAAATGCAGTTTTACGCCATCATCGGTCTTGTGATTACAGCGCAAGAGTTTCAGAGACCAGTTGTGTGATTCGGAAGGTGTTAGTAATGGAATTAGTGATTATTTTGTAATGATCATACGTGTAAATGACAAGGCGGTTAGTAGCATCACACTAAGTAGTTTGGGGCTTAGTTGCTACAAGTTCAGTTTAGTTTATTATTGTTACGTGTACCAAGGTGCAATGAAACGTGTTTTTGTTGCGTGCTATCCAATCAGTGGAAAGACTATACATGATTATAATCAAGCCGTCCACAGTGTACAGTTACAAGATGAAGGGATAACATTTAGTGCTAGAAAAAGTCCAGTAAAGTCCGAGTAAAGATAGTACGAGGGTCTCCAATGAGGTAGATAGTAGGTCAGGACCGCTCTCTAGTTGGTGATGGGATGGTGTGTGCATATGTACATGGTAAATGGTAGGGAATTGAAGAATGCAGTTGAACAGAGGGATCTGGGAATAACTGTGCACAATTCCCTGAATTGCTATATGGTTATATATATATATGGGGGGGGGGGGGGGGGGGGGGGTGTGTGTGTGTGTGTGTGTGTGTGTGTGTGTGTGTGTGTGTGTGTGTGTGTGTGTGTGTGTGTGTGTGTGTGTGTGACAGTGTGTGTGTGTGTGTGACAGTGTCAGTGTGTGCAAATTGCCCCTAGTGTGTGTAGGGAGTGGATGACAGTGGGATAACATGGGACTAGTGTGAATGGGTGATTGATGGTCGGCATGGACTTGGTGGGCCGAAGGGCCTGTTTCCATGTTATTTCTTTCAATCAATGTAATGAAACTGCGCAGAACATTGGAACACACTCCAGATGTTGTCAAGCTGGAAAGCGTGCAGCCAAAGGATGTTGCCAGGCCTCGAGAGCCTGAGCTATAGGGATGAGGCTGTGCAGGTTAGGTCTTTATTCCTTGGAGCGCAGGAAGATGAGGAGTAATGTTATAGACAATATTTACAAGTACATGAACAAGTTAGGTTTAGACGGATATGGGCCAAGAGCAGGCAGGTGGGACTACTGTAGATGGGGCATCTTGGTCTGTGTGGGCAGATTGGGTCAAACACTGCTTGTCCCAGCTACCGTCCCAGCCCTGGACACTACACAACACTGACTAGACCAGGAACTATGAAATGTCTTGGTTGTTCAGTTGAGTTTATTGTCACGTGTACCGAGGTACAGTGGAAAGATGTTGCGTGCTAACCAGTCTGCGGAAGGACAGTACATGATTACAATCAAGCCATTTACAGTTTGTATCATAGATACATGATAAGGAAATAACATTAGTGCAAGGTAAAGCCAGCAAAATCCGATCAACCATAGTCCGAGGGTCACCAATGGGGTTGATAGTAGTTCAGGACCGCTCTCTGCTTGTGGTAGGATGATTCAGTTGCCTGATAACAGCTGGGAAGAAATTGTCTCTGAATCAGGAATCTGGTTGCGTTATGGGTTGTGGGCAACCAGCGATCCACGCACATTAACACTATCCTAGGCACACTAGGGATCATTTCCAATTTTACCAAAGCCAATTAGCCTGCAACCCTGGATGTTGTTGGAGTGTGGGAGGAAACCGGAGAACCCAGAGGAAACCCACGTGGTCACAGGGGAGAACGTACAAACTCCATACAGGCAGCACCTGTGGTCAGAATCGACCCGGGTCTCTGGCGCTGCAAGGCAGCAACTCTACCGCAGCGCCACCGTGCCGCTCCAGTTGAAGTTGAAGTTCGGAAAATTGCAAATCAAAAAGCCGCGGGCGGGTGCTGGAATAAAATCTGAAGGTTGCGGGGAATATTTAGCAGGACAAATGTCATTTGGTTGGTTGGTTTTGAGCGAGCGAGGGGTTTATTAGTTAATCGGAGGGGATGTGATGTAGGGGCGATGGAGAGAGCAGAGGGAGTTGACAGTGTGGGTGGGCAACACCTACCACAGTTATGCCTTTGATCCTCATCACTCATGTCCCCACAGTCATTATCACCGTCACAGACCCATATGGAAGGGATGCATCTGCCATCTTCACACTTAAACTGTTGGTCTGAACACACCATCTCCGCAGGAACTATGAAGACAACAGGGCAAAAATGACACGATAAAAAAAAATGTACATTAAAACATAGCAACAGGCCCTTCAGACCACAATACCTGTGCCGAATATATTTTCATCGTTTCATTCAGTTATTGAACATAGAACAGGTCAGCACAGGAACAGGCCCTTCGACCCACATTGTCTGTGCCAAGCATGATGCAAAGTTAAACTAATCTCCTCTGCCTGCACGTGATCCATATCCCTAAATTCCCTGCATACCCATATGCTAATCCAAAAGCTTCTTCAATGCCACAACCATATCTGCCTCCACCACCGCCCCTGGCAGTGGGTTCCAGGTCCCCACCATGGATCTTGGCAAAAGACTATCTCTGCATGCCTTCATTATATTTCCCCTCTCTTGCCTTGAAGCTTTGCCCTCTAGTGTTTGAACATGTTTCTGACTGCCTCCTCTGCCTATGCTTAGAAACATAGAAACATAGAAATTAGGTGCAGGAGTAGGCCATTCGGCCCTTCAAGTCTGCACCGCCATTCAATATGATCATGGCTGATCATCCAACTCAGTATCCCGTACCTGCCTTCTCTACATACCCCCTGATCCCCTTAGCCACAAGGACCACATCTAACTCCCTCTTAAATATAGCCAATGAACTGGCCTCAACTACCCTCTGTGGCAGAGAGTTCCAGAGATTCACCACTCTCTGTGTGAAAAAAGTTCTTCTCATCTCGGTTTTAAAGGATTTCCCCTTTATCCTTAAGCTGTGACCCCTGGTCCTGGACTTCCCCAACATCGGGAACAATCTTCCTGCATCTAGCCTGTCCCAACCCCTTAAGAATTTTGTAACTTTCTATAAGATCCCCTCTCAATCTTCTAAATTCTAGAGAGTATAAACAAGTCTATCCAGTCTTTCTTCATAAGACAGTCCTGACATCCCAGGAATCAGTCTGGTTAACCTTCTCTGCACTCCCTCTATGGCAATAATGTCCTTCCTCAGATTTGGAGACCCAAAACTGCACGCAATACTCCAGGTGTGGTCTCACCAAGACCCTATACAACTGCAGTAGAACCTCCCTGCTCCTATACTCAAATCCTCTTGCTATGAAAGCCAACATGCCATTCGCTTTCTTTACTGCCTGCTGCACCTGCATGCCTACCTTCAATGACTGGTGTACCATGACACCCAGGTCTCGCTGCATCTCCCCCTTTCCCAATCGGCCACCATTTAGATAATAGTCTGCTTTCCTGTTTTTGCCACCAAAATGGATAACCTCACATTTATCCACATTATACTGCATCTGCCAAACATTTGCCCACTCACCATTATGCTTCACATAATGTTACATACTTCTATCAGGCACTGTCTTTGAAATGAAAATAAATCAGACATTAACATTTATTGGAACACGCTCTCGTACCGTTGAAGATAATGGAAATGAACGTTGTCGGCACGGTGGCGCAGCGGTAGAGTTGCTGACTTACAGTGGTTACCGCGCCAGAAACTAGGGTTTGATCCCGACTACGGGTGCTGCCCGTATGGGAGTTTGTACGTGAGCGCGTGGGTTTTCTCCGAGATATTCGGGTCCCCCCCACACTCCAAAGACGAATAGGTTAGTAGGTTAATTGGCTTGGTATGTGCAAATTGTCCCTAGTGTGTGTAGGATAGTGTTAATGTGTGAGGATTGCTGGTTGGTGCAGACTCGGTGGGCCGAAGGGCCTGTTTCGTTAAAACTTTTTAAAAAATGAGTGTGGACGATATAATTTAACACATTCCTTATGAAAAGGACATTCATTGCCTCTTTACAAGAAGGGGGGGAGGGGGTTTCGACAGGGTTTCTATTTGTACAATTTCAAAAGACACACTAGCATATCTTTATAGGATAAAAACAAGAAACTGCAGATGCTGGTTTACTAAGAAAAGATACAAAGTGCTGGAGTAACTCAGCAAGTCAGCCAGCATCTCTGGAGAACATGGATATGTGATGTTTCAGGGCGGGACCAGACTGATTGCAGTGGGGATAGGGTGATAGGGAAACACCCGCCAATAGGGTGTTCGTTACAAACATTAAGGAGAACATGTAGCGTATAAGACCATGCAATGGCAAACAGTTGTGTAGGAAGGAACTGCTGATGCGGCTTAAAACCAAAGATAGACCTGAAATGTCACCCATTCCTTGTCTCCAGAGCAGTCACGGTGGCCCAGCAGTAGAGTTGCTGCCTTACAGCGAATGCAGTGCCGGAGACCCGGGTTCGATCCCGACTTTGGGTGCTGTTTGTGCGGAGTTTGTACGTTCTACCCGTGACCTGCGTGGGTTTTCTCCGAGATCTTCGGTTTCTTCCCACACCCCAAAGACGTACAGGTTTGTAGGTTAATTGGCTTGGTAAATGTAAAAATTGTCCAGAGTGGATGGCGGATAGTGTGAATGTGCGGGGATCGCTGGTCGGCGCGGACCCGGTGGGCCGAAGGGCCTGTTTCTGCGCTGTATCTCTAAACTAAACTAAAATGCAGCTGCCTGTCCTGCTGAGTGAGTCCGGCTTTTTGTGTCTATGACGGTAAACAGTTGAATGATACGGGTGAAAGAGCATACTCACTGCAGGTAGTCGGCTCATCGGATCCATCTGCACAGTCCAAGCCGCTGTCACAGTACCAGTGGCTCGGAATACAGCGGCCAGATGTACACCGGAACTCGCTCACAGCACACGTTCCACCCACTGCAACAAAACCTCCAGTCACATCAATGAAGCACAGACTCTTCCATCTTAAGCATCACCAGCAACTAGTCCCGGACCACTCCTCATCCAAGTACCGGCCAAGAAAACAAACCAATCCCTCCACTTCCTCGCAAGGCTGAGGACATTTGCCATGTCCCCAACAACTCTCACCAACATCCAACAGATGCGCCCGTAGAAAGTATTTTATCAGGATGCATCAAAGCATGGTTTGGGAACAGCTCCATACAAGACCAACCCAACCAAACTTACCCTCATCAGCATAAGAAAAGCAGCAGATTCTTGTGCCAAAATTATTATTAAAAAAAATGCATTTCATAAAATCATGAGTAATGAAACACTTGCTAATTTGTTGGTACTAATTGGATGTAATATGTTTACAGATTTCATGAAGTTTACGCAGTTTATAATTTCATGAGGTTAATGATTTCATTGTAATTTATAATTTGTTTATTTTTAAACAGGGACAGTGCATATTAATAAACATTTGCATGTAAATATGCAAGATTATAGCATAGCAGCTCATTTCCATCTTTAGTCATTCCTTCCCTTACAGTCATACAAAAGATAAAATTAAAAAAAAACACAAAAACACAGGACACAATAGTCCACCACACAAACATCCCCACAGCAGCACCAAAGTCCCCCACTGTGAGGGAGGGAAGCAAAGTCCAGTCAACCTCCTCGCCGATGTTCCCCAATGTTCACCCGTGGTCGGGGCCTCCCGTGCACCCCGTAATTAATTTTATGATTGCATGAAGTTTATGAAGCTTATGACTCCATGACGTTTATGCAGCTTATGATTTCACGAGGTTTTCTTGTCCAAGTCACCATGGAGCGAGTTCATGTCTAGGCCACCATAAGCTGTGCCACCCACTTCCAGCGACAGACAGACAGACAGACAGACAGACAGACAGACAGACACACAGACATGCACACAGACACGCAGACAGACACAGACACACAGACAGACACGCACACACACAGACACACACGCACACGCCACTTACCACAGTGTGTGGGACTCTCATCGCTGAGATCACCACAGTCGTTATCTCCGTCACAGAGGTAGGTGCGCGGGATACAGATGTTTGTCGTTTCACATTTGGCATGCCCGGGCTGACAGGTCCGCGGAGCTACAGGGGTACAGCGGTGAGAAAGACATGCTTAGAAATATCATATCAAACAGTAGAGTAGGGGACAAATTGATCCACAGGATATTTCAAAACCCTGAGTAATGTTAATTTCACCAGAGGAATCTGTGCCAAACCAATCAGTCCTGTGTTTGGTTTAATTCCACAGATTCAATGGGAAATACCAAATAGGAGATGAAGGTAACTTTTGTGATCATCTATCCTGACTGTGGATTGGGAATTGGAAGCTCATTTTACATATAAAATGTGATATAGAGGCATGGTGGAGCAGCGTTAGAGCTACTGCCTTACAGCGCTTGAGACCCGGGTTCGATCCTGACTACGGGTGCTATCTGTACAGAGTTTGTACCTTCTCCCTGTGACCGCATGGGTTTTCTCCGAGATCTTTGGTTTCTTCCCACATTCCAAAGTCCCACAGGTCTGTAGGTTAATTGGCTTGGTCACAGAGTTGATGTGGACAAGCTTTTCCCTTTGAGAATAGGGAAGATTCAAACAAGAGGACATGACTTCAGAATTAAGGGACAGAAGTTTAGGGGTAATATGAGGGGGAACTTCTTTACTCAGAGAGTGGTGGCGGTGTGGAATGAGCTTCCAGTGGAAGTGGTGGAGGCAGGTTCATTGGTATCATTTAAAAATAAATTGGATAGGCATATGGATGAGAAGGGAATAGAGGGTTATGGTATGAGTGCAGGCAGGTGGGACTAAGGGGGAAAAAAAAAAAATTGTTCGGCACGCACTTGTAGGGCCGAGATGGCTTGTTTCCGTGCTGTAATTGTTATATGGTTATAAATGTAAATTGTCCCTTGTGTGTATAGGATAGTGCTAATGTGTGGGGATTGCTGGTCTGAGCGGACTCGGTGGGCCCGTTTCAATGCTGTATTTCTAAACTACATTAAATTAAAAATAAAAACTCCGAATTGCATTGTTCCCTTTGGGACATATGTCAATAAAACACTCTTGACTCTAAAACTTTGCTTTCAGTGATCATTGATTACCCGACGTCTCCAAATATCTTGTTATGTTGCCAGACATAAACGTGAATGGTTGATGTTAAAATTATGATCAAATGGGTAAGGAATAGTGAAGGTGCAAGGAACTACACATGCTGGAATCATGAGCATGACACAAAACACTGGAGAAACTCAGTGGGGCACGCAGCATCTGTGGAGAGAATGGACAGACAACGTTTCGGGTCCGGTGAAATCCATGTGCGCCAGGGCGGCCAGGGGGGGGGGGGGGGGGGGGGGGGGTTGGGGGAATTTAAGTACATGTTTTTATTCCAGTGAAGCTGTGGGCTTCGTTATACTCACAGCAAACGGCACAAAGTGCAGGAGCAACTCAGCGGGACAGGCAGCATCTCTGGGCACCATGGATGGGTGACATTTCGGTTCGAGGCCCTTCTGCAGATTGAATGTGGCCAGGTTGGGGGGGGGAGGGGGGTGAGGAGAGAAAGAAAACTAGAACAGAGGAGGGGGCAGGACAATGTTCAGAATGATAGGAGAGGAATTAGGCTATTCGGTCCATCAATATTCCGCCATTCAATCATGGCTGATCTATCTCTTCCTCCCAACTCCGCTCCCCTGCCTTCTCCCCATAAACCCTGACACCCGTACTAATCAAGAATCTATCTATCTCGGCCTTAAAAATATCCATTGACTTGCCTTTGTGGCAATGAATTCCACAGATTCACCACCCTCTGACCAAAATAATTCCTCCTCACCTCCTTTCTAACATCTGGCAAGTAATAGTTTAGTTTAGAGATATAGCGGGGAAACAGGACCTTCGGCCCACCGGATCCGCGCCGACCAGCGATCCCCACACATTCACACCATCCTACACCCTCTAGGGACACTTTTTACATTTACCAAGCCAATTAACTACCAAACATGTACGGCTTTGGAGTGTGGGAGGAAACCAAAGGTTTCGGAGAAAACCCACGCAGGTCACGGGGAGAACGTACAAACTCCGTACAGACAGCACCCGTAGTCAGGATCGAACCCGGGTCTTCGGCGCTGCATTCACTGTAAGGCAGCAACTCTACCGCTGCTCCACCGTGACCGCCATCATGATTTGCCCATTATACCCCCCTCACTTGTAACAATAGTTTGAAACAGGTGAGGGGGAGGGGGGGGGGGGGGGGTTTTACGGGGAAGATGGTTGGACAAAACCCAGAGATGAGAGGACAAGTTGAAAATTGTGAAGCTAGAGGAAGGAAGGTTGATGGAAGGGGAGGGGGAGGGTGGGATAAATAGGTTTGAGTCCAAGTGGGGCACAGAGGAGAGAGAAAGGAGGGGACATTTCCATGCGGTCTGACTCAACGACCCTATGCTAAGTTGAAAGGATGTGTGTTGATTTTCAACACGTCTATCCATTCCCTCCACAGATGCTGGCTGACCCAGAGTTCCTCCTGTACTTTGTGTTTTGCTCGGGATTCCAGCATCTGCAGTGCCTTGCATCTCCAATTTCCTTATCCATTTGATCATCATTTTAACATCGACCATTCACATTTATGTCTGACAATATAACATTTGGAGACTTGGAAGAAAATTGATGATCACTGAAAACAGAGTTTATATGTAAAAGACGTTTCCAGTTCTCCCCACTACAATAGTTGTTTTTTGCAGGTGAAGCGGCTGGGTGGCATCTCTTGTGAACAAGTACCCTTTACAGATGTCGAGACAATGATAAGCAACTAACCCTGACCTTCCTAACCATCATCAAGTCGCATTTAATGTGGCTGTGTTTACGATTGTGCAATTACAGTTTCCAATTACAGCACAAGAACAAGCCCTATGACCATAATGCCATTTCATGTTCTAGGAGCAGAATTAAGCTATTTTGCCCATCACAATTACTCCACCATTCAATGATGGATCGTCTATCTTTCCCTCTCAGCCCCATTCTCCTGCCTTCTCCCTATAACCCCTGACACTCTTACTAATCAAGAGTCTGTCAATTTCCACTTTAAAAATATCCATGGTTATTCTTCGAATGTAAAATTAAATAGGATTTTTCCAAATATTTCTCCTCTTTGTGATAGATGTCAATTTCAAGAAGCCAACTTATTAACGCATACCTTTGTAACTTTTATAAAAATTCAAAATTTCTGGATGGCCATCTTTAAAATTATTTCTGAAGTTATCAATATCCAATTGGACCCAGAGCCAAAATTTATAATATTAGGATTATCAGAACATACTACAAACTTTACGACAAGTCAGAGACAATTTTTTGACTCGGTCTAATAACTGCAAAAAAATGAATACTAAAATTCTGGAAAAAACCAGCAGCCCACAATTAAAATGTGGGTTACGGAACTGACTGAGACCTTGCATTTGGAAAAAATAAGATTTGTCTTAATTGACAAACCAGAACTTTTTGTTAGAATATGGTCTCCATTTATTGAATATTTGAAAAGGTAAATTGGTTTAACACATAATCAGGGCTGAAAACTGAGTTTGGGACTGGATGAATAGTTACACTCAACAGTTCTATCTCCATAATCTTGTTATTTGTAGTTTCTCTTTGCGTCACCCTTTTTTTCCTCTTTCTCTTCTCTCTCTATCACTCTCTCTCATCTCTTTCTCCCTTTATCTTTACTCTTTAAAAAAAAAATTGAAGCTATGTAAGAAATCTGTAATTAAATTGTTGCTTACTATTATTTGTACATATGCTTCTAATTAAAAAAATATATATATATCTATATATCTCTATATATATCTATATATATATATATATCTATATATATATATATATATATATATCTATATCTATATATCTATATATCTATATATATCCATTGTCTTGGCCTCCACAGTTGTCTGTGGCAAAGAATTCCACAGATTCACCACCCTCTAACTATAGAAATTCATTCTCATCTCCTTTCTAAAGGTACGTCCCTTTACTCTGAGGCTGTGGCCTCTGGTCCTAGACTCTCCCACTAGTGGAAACATCCTCTCCACACCCGCTCCATCCAGACCGTTCACTCTTCTGTAAATTTCAATGGGATCACCCCCCCATCCTTCCAAACCCCAGTGCCTTTAAACACTCATCATATGTTAACCCAATCGTTCCTGGGGTCATTCTCATAAACTTCATTTGGACCCTCTCCAGCGCCAGTACATCCTTCCCCAGATAGGGGGCCCAAATGCCGATTTTAAATAACCCCTTCTGCTTGCACAAGGTCCATGTCCCTGTGTAGGAAGAAACTGCAGATGCTGGTTTAAACCATAGATAGTCACAAAAAGCTGGAGTAACTCAACGGGTCAGACAGCATCTATGGACAATAGGAATAGCTGACATTTCGGATAGAGTACAAGGGAGAGAGAGATGGGGGGGGGATGTGGGGGAGGAAGGGGGAGGCGCGGGTTTGTATATGTCTAAGATTGGAGAATTTGATGGACTCACGGCAGTCCCTCTCGTCCGAGGTGCTATTGTCGTGGCAGTCATTGGCTCCGTTGCAGACAGCGCTCAATTTAATGCAGCGTCCGTTGTCACAGGAGAAGTCGGAGGTGGGGTCGCAGGTGGGGAACAAGCATCCCACCTCATCACTGTTGTCCCCACAGTCGTTGTAATGGTCGCAGCGATATCTGTACTCCGTACACTTGCCATTGTTGCAGGTGAAGGCGGTGGCTGCACAGGTGTGGAAAGCTGGTTTAAAGACGGAGAAAAGAATAGTTAACCCTGTCAAATAAAACATTGCTCACAATGGGACGACTAAACACAATGTGGAGGTGGAAATCTTGGTGTGCGTTAACTTCAGGGAATGCAAATGCAGTCAAATCCACTCACATTAATTTTGCATTTGGCTCACCATTTCATAATTCCACAAGTATTTTAGAAGTTATAGGAGCCATTCGGCCCATCAAGTCTACTCCGTCGTGCAATCGCGGCTGATATATTTTCCCCTTTTAACCCCATCCCCCTGCCTTCTCCCCATAACCCCTGACACCCGTACTAATCTAGAATCTATCTGTCTCTGCCTTAATAATATCCACTGACTTGTATCAGGTTACCGATTCCTTCTTGGAATTGCCTCTTCCATTTCCTGAACACAGTTCTACGTAACAGAGATTTTGGTCAGGGATTGAATGAGTTGGCCGAGCACTTGCGCTCTGTCTGCCAAGGCCCGCTGGATCTCCCCGTTGCTAATCACTTTAACCCCACTTCCCATTCCCACACTGTCCTTCCAGTCCTGGCCTTCTCCATTGCCAGAGTGAGGCCACACGCACACTGGAGGAAGAGCACCTCGGACTCCACAGGTGGCTTACAACCCAGCGGTATGAACATTGAATTCCCCAATTTCAGGCTGAGAGCAGTCCTGAACTGTTATCTACCTCATTGGAGACCCTCGGACTATCTTTGATCGGACTTTACTGGCTTTATCTTGCACTAAATGTTATCACCTTATCCTGTATCTGTACACTGTGAACAACTTGATTATAATCATCCATGACCCTTCTGAAGGAGGGTCCCGACCCGAAATATCACTCATTCCTTCTCTCCAGAGATGCTGCCTGTCCCGCTGAGTTAATCCAGCATTTTGTGTCTATCTTAAACCAGCATCTGCAGTTCCTTCCCACACATTGATTGTAATCTTGTATTGTCTTTCCACTGACTGGACCACACCCAACAAAAGCTTTTCACTGTATTTTGTTACGCGTGACAATAAACTAAACTAACTAACCCAAACTGAATTAAACTTTACTAAACTAAACGAGACTAGTTAGCAAGCAACAAAAGCTTTTAAAGGTACAAAAAATGCTGGAGAAACTCAGCAGGTGCAACAGCATCTATGGAGCGAAGGAGATAGGCAACGTTTCGGGCCGAAACCCTTCTTCAGACAAAGCTCTTCGTCTTAAACTAAAGCTTTTAGTTAATTGTAAAAGAACTGTTTCAGGACTGGACGAGGGTTGGTCAAGATTATAAATAATGATCTCCTTCTCTTTTTTATTTTATTTTATTTTCTCTATTTTCTCTCTCAACTTTCTTCATTTACTAGTTTTCTTTCTTCACACACTATATATTTCACATCTTTCTATTCTTTACTATCTAACTTCTTTTTCTTATTCTAATCTTTTTTCAATGTAACAAAAAAAAAGAAGTTGTACATAAAATGTATTATGAAAATATATATTAGGCACTTTGGTGCCATATGACTGTACTTACTTCTAATAAAATAAAAATTAAAAAAATTAAAAAAAAGCAAGCAACAAAAGCTTTTAAAGGTACACAAAAATGCTGGAGAAACTCAGCAGGTGCAACAGCATCTATGGAGCGAAGGAGATAGGCAACGTTTCGGGCTGAAACCCTTCTTCAGACAAAGCTCTTCGTCTTAAACTATAGCTTTTAGTTTATTGTCATGTGCACCTCGATGCATATGACAATAAGCTAAAGCTCAAACTAAAACTGGAATTGAAACTGAACTGAAACAACACCCCACCTTTTTTCCCCACTGCCTCCATCTCTACCCTGTCCCTCACCTGCATTATCACCTGTCTATAACTGCGCTGAGGTGTGAGCGGAGTAAACTGCCATCAAACTGAGATGAGGAACAATGCCAGTACTCACAAACTTAATGTTTCATCTAAAGAATATATATTTTCTGGTCAAAGTGTTCTTTCTTAATAGAAGACAGAACAGGACAGGACAGGGACAGGCAGCATCCAGTCAAACATGTGTCGAACATGATGCCAAGTTCAACTGATCTCATTTGCCTCATTTGATCCATATCTCTCCATTCCCTACACTCTCATGTGCCTATCTAAAAGCCTCATACACCACTATCATATCAGCTTCCACCATCCCTGGCAACATGCTGGAGTTAATTATTAAATAAGTAGTAATGGCGCATTTGGATAGCAGTAAAATGATTGGTCCAAGTCAGTATGGATTTATGAAGGGGAAAACCTGCTTGAGTCATCTTCTGGAAATTTTTGAGGATGTGACAAGTAAAATGGATGAAGGAGAGCCAGTGGATGTAGTATATCTGGACTTTCAGAAAGCCTTTGATAAGGTCCCACAAGAGATTAGTGGGGAACATTAGAGCACATGGTATTGGGGGTAGGGTATTGACATGGATAGAGAAATGGTTGGTAGACGGGAAACAATTAGTAGGAATAAACGGGTCTCTGTTAGAAAGGCAGGCAGTGGCGAGTGGAGTGCCGCAAGGCTCAGTGCTGGAGCCGCGACTATTTACAATATATATTAATGATTTAGATGATGGGATTAAAAGTAACACTGGCAAATTTGCAGTTGCCACAAAGCTGGGTGGCAGTGTGAACTGCGAAGAGGATGCGAGGAGGTTGCAGGGTGACTTGGACAGGTTGGGTGAGCGGGCAGATGCATGGCAGATGCAGTATAATGTGGATAAATGTGAGGTTCCACTTTGGTGGCAAGAGCAAGGAGGCAGATTATTATCTCATTGGTGTCAGATTAGGAAAAAGGGAAGTGCAACGAGACTGGGTGTCCTTGTACACCAATCACTGAAAGTAAACATGCAGGTACAGCAGGCAGTGAAGAAAGTTAATGGCATGTTGGCATTCATAGCGAGAGGAGTTGAGTATAGTTGTAAAGAGATCCTTCTACATGGCTCTGGTGAGACCACATCTGGAGTAATGTGTGCAGTTTTGGTCTCTTAATTTGAGGAAGGACATCCTTGCTATTGAGGTAGTGCAACGCAAGTTCACGAGGTTAATCCCCGGGTTGGCGGGACTGTCATATGAGGAAAGATTGGAAAGACTGGGCTTGTATTCACTGGAATTTAGAATGAAAGAGAATCTTATAGAAACAAAAAAATAAAAGGACTGGACAAGCTAGATGCAGGAAAAAAAATCCCAATATTGGGGAGTCCAGAATTAGGGGCCACAGTCTAAGAATAGAGAGAAGGCCATTTAAAACTGAGATGAGAAAAAACCTTTTCACCCAGAGTTGTGTATTTGTGGAATTCTTTGCCACAGAAGGCAGTGGAGGACAATTCACTGCATTAATTTAAAAGATAGATAGAGCTCTAGGGACTAGAGGTATTAAGCAGCAGATTAGCAAGAGATACGACTGATTGGCTGGAGCCCAAGTGGGAGGAGAGGGGTGAAAACAGTTTAAGTAAAGGCCAAGGACGGGCAGTCTTTGTTCAGAACTGCTGTAGATTTGGGAGAAACAGCAGCAGCAGATTAGCAAGAGATACGACTGATTGGCTCTAACCCAAGTGGGAGGAGAGGGGTGAAAAAAGTTTAAGTAAAGGCCAAGGACAGGCAGTCTTTGTTCAGAACTGCTGTAGATTTGGGAGGAACAGCAGCAGCAGATTAGCAAGAGATATACGACTGATTGGCTCTAGCCCAAGTGGGAGGAGAGAAGTGAGTCAGAGGGGTGAAAACAGTTGAAAACTGAGGAATTTGCTTTGTAAATTGGTAAATCAGACAATTTATCAGTCAATTTAATCAAGACGGCTCCTAGCGAGCGGCAGTGAGTGAGCGGCCTTGTGAGGGAAGTGTGAGTCTTTGGCGAGGAGGCTGAGGAGAGGAGACCACGCAATACGCTTGAGAGGTAGAGACGAAAGAAGGAGATGTCAGGCAAGCTGATTCAGTGCGATGCTTGCAGTATGTGGGAGGTCAAGGACACCGCTGGTGCCTCTGGCTGCTACAAATGCGAGAAGTGCATCCAGGTAGAGCTCCTGAAGGGCCGTGTTGGGGAACTGGAGAAGCAAGTGGATGACCTCCGGTTCGTCCGAGAAACGGAGTCGTTCCTCGACAAGTCCTACAGTACGATTGTTACACCTAAGGTACTGGAAGAGAGAAGGTGGGAGACAGTGAGAAAGGGAGGGAAGCATGGAATGCCAAAGTCCCCGGGTGTTGTACCTCTTGTAAACAGGTTCACCCGCTTAGAAGCTGTTGGGACAGAAGACGTGTTTACACTGAGCGGCGGACTGGCTTGCGATGCGAATAGGGCTGTTGAGCCAAAACCAAAAAGGCCTAAGGCAGGCAAGGCCATTGAAGTGGGAGACTCCATTGTGAGAGGTACGGACAGGGGTTTCTGCGGCAACAGACGGGATGCAAGGATGGTGTGCTGCCTTCCCGGTGTCAGGTTCCAGGATGTCACGGACAGAGTGCAGAAAATCCTCAAGGGCGAAGGTGAACATCCGGAAGTGGTAGTGCATGTCGGCACAAACGATGTCGGAAAGAAGGGGATGAATATTCTGCAGCGTGACTTTAGAGAGCTCGGAAAAATGTTGAAAAGCAGGACCTCCAAGGTTGTTATCTCCGGTTTGCTTCCAGTTCCCCGTGCTGGCGAGAGCAGGAACAGGGAGATACGGGACCTGAACGTCTGGCTTAGGAACTGGTGCACGGGGCAGGGATTTAAATTCTTAGATCACTGGGATCTGTTTTAGGGTAAGAGGGAACTGTAGAAAAGGGACGGATTGCATCTTAACAGGTGTGGGACCAGCATTCTGGCAGGCAGGTTTGCCACTGCTACACGGGTGGCTTTAAACTGAATAAGGGGGGTGGGGTGTCGAATGGGATAGTGGAGGATGGAGTTAAAGGGAAAGGGTTTCTAAATGTGTGAGCATAGAGACCGAGGGGTGTAAAATGAGGGTAGAAGCAATAGGTAGCAAGGTGAAAAGTAAAAGTGGCAGGCAGACAAAACCAGGGCAAAAATCAAAAAGGGCCACTTTTCAACATAATTGTATAAGGGGTAAGAGTGTTGTAAAAACAAGCCTGAAGGCTTTGTGTCTCAATGCAAGGAGCATTCGTAATAAGGTGGATGAGTTGAATGTGCAGATAGCTATTAATGACTATTAATAGCTATTAATGATATAGTTGGGATCACGGAGACACGGAACTGGCTGGCAAACAGGAAGCAAAGAGTAGGAGTAAACTGGTCCTTTTCACAATGGCAGGCAGTGACTAGTGGGGTACCGCAAGGCTCAGTGCTGGGACCCCAGCTATTTACAATATATATTAATGATCTGGATGAGGGAATTGAAGGCAATATCTCCAAGTTTGCGGATGACACAAAGCTGGGGGGCAGTGTTAGCTGTGAGGAGGATGCTAGGAGACTGCAAGGTGACTTGGATAGGCTGGGTGAGTGGGCAAATGCTTGGCAGATGCAATATAATGTGGATAAATGTGAGGTCATCCATTTTTGTGGCAAAAACAGGAAAGCAGACTATTATCTAAATGGTGACCGACTAGGAAAAGGGGAGATGCAGCGAGACCTGGGTGTCATGGTACACCAGTCATTGAAAGTAGGCATGCAGGTGCAGCAGGCAGTGAAGAATGCGAATGGTATGTTAGCATTCATAGCAAAAGGATGTGAGTATAGGAGCAGGGAGGTTCTATTGCAGTTGTACAGGGTCTTGGTGGGACCACACCTGGAGTATTGCGTACAGTTTTGGTCTCCAAATCTGAGGAAGGACATTATTGCCATAGAGGGAGTGCAGAGAAGGTTCACCAGACTGATTCCTGGGATGTCAGAACTGTCTTATGAAGAAAGACTGGATAGACTTGGTTTATACTCTCTAGAATTTAGGAGATTGAGAGGGGATCTTATAGAAACTTACAAAATTCTTAAGGGGTTGGACAGGCTAGATGCAGGAAGATTGATCCCGATGTTGGGGAAGTCCAGGACAAGGGGTCACAGCTTAAGGATGGGGGAAATCCTTTAAAACCGAGATGAGAAGAACTTTTTTCACACAGAGAGTGGTGAATCTCTGGAACTCTCTGCCGTAGAGGGTAGTCGAGGCCAGTTCATTGGCTATATTTAAGAGGGAGTTAGATGTGGCCCTTGTGGCTAAGGGGATCAGGGGGTATGGAGAGAAGGCAGGTACGGGATACTGAGTTGGATGATCAGCCATGATCATATTGAATGGCGGTGAAGGGCCGACTCCTGCACCTAATTTCTATGTTTCTATGTTTCTATATTTCCCGCAAGTCCAGGCAGGGCTGTAGGTTAACCTGACGGGACAGGCAGAGTTGAGCTGGGTTTAGCACTGCATCTCTGCTCCGGCTGTGGGCCTGGGGGCACCGCTTCCGTCTGACTCCCGACACCTCACGTCTCGGGCGTGGAGGGAGGGCACTCGGGTAATGCATTTCGTTGTCTTTGTACTGTACACTGACAATGACAATTAAAATTGAATCTGAATCTGAGGGTGGGGACGGGACAGCGCCGGAGAGCCAGCGTCGATCCCGGCTGCAGATGAGGCGCAGGTCTGTGCCACCTCCTCCAATCACCACGCTCTAACCTCAGTCCCACCCCCCCCCCACTCCTCCCTCCTCCAATCATCGCGCTGAATCATCATGTCCCACCCCCATTGCCTGCTGACTGACGTCTCTCTCGTCCAATCGGCACCCCCGATCAGCAGTTCCACTCCCACTGTCTCGCAGAAAGTGGAGATTTCACAAAAAATGGGGGGGACGTCCCCCACCTCTCAAAACATGGGGGGGACATGTCCCTCCTGGCCCCCCGGGATTTGCCCCTAGTATCAAGGGATATGGGGAGAAGGCAGGCACGGGTTACTGATTGTGGATGATCTGCCATGATCACAATGAATGGCAGTGCTGGCTCGAAGGGCCGAGCCAGCACTGGCCTCCTCCTGCAACTATTTTCTATGTTTAAGGATAGAATGTAGTCGGAGATAGTAAGACTGGGTGAACTGGGAAGGGGCAGGGGATGGAGAGAGAGGGAAAGCAAGGGATTTGAAGTGGCAATAATTGAAATCTGTGGTATGAAATCTAATAGTGGCCCAAGTCTTTAGCTGATAAATAATACTATCATCCTTTATGCATAAAAATGATGTCATTCAAATCTTTACTCTGAGCTGGTCTTTGACCAATTATTTTAACCATTGCCACAAATGTAATTCTTCTCCCCGCCAGTGTCACCAGCCGGTGGCACTCCATGACATGAATCCTCTGGGAGAGGTTGCAGAGAGTAATCGGGATCTTACCGCACAGCCTTTCTAACTCATCGCTCCGATCTCCGCAGTCGTTGTCGGTGTCACATTTCCACCTCTCCAGGATACAGTGGCCGTTCAAGCAGGTGAAGTAGCCGGTGCCGCAGACAGCAGTGTCGGCGGAGATGCAGTCTTTGTTGTTGTTGACCAGACGCCAGTTACCGTGGGCAGGGCACTGGCACTCTGGACCATGGGGCCCTGGAACACATCACACAGCACATCAGTCAGCCACCGTCGCCACACATCTCGTCACTGCAATCAACTGAGTCAAACTACGAAGGAAACATCTACAGCATGGCCATCCGAAGGGGGAGTGCGTGGGGTGCGACCACACCCCCTTTTTTTCCCCCTTAAGAAAAAAATCGCCAAAAACAAAAACAAAAAAATCGGAAAAATTAAAAATAGCGTTTCCACTTTGGAAGCGGCCAGTTCTCCGTTCTCCCGTCGCCGGGTCCACGCCACCCCCGCTGGGCCCACGCCACCCCCGCTGGGCCCACGCCACCCCCGCTGGGCCCACGCCACCCCCGCTGGGCCCACCCCCGCTGGGCCCACACCACCCCCGCTGGGCCCACGCCACCTTCATTCATCTTCGCCCCCCCCTCCGCCAGAAAGAGGGGGGAGGGGGAGAGAGTGGAAGGGAGGGGAGAGAGAGATGGGGAGGGTAGAGGGAAAGGGGGATTATCTTTAGTGAGATTGCAAAATTAAGTTATGTTTTAGAGGTATTATATTTTCTACTCCATATGAATAATATTAAACAATACCAAATAATATCAAACAATTGGAACTGCTTTCTTTTCCTTGATAACAATACTGAAAAATGTGAATTCTATAGTTTGTGACATGAATACACATTTTAATGGGATCATTATATACAGATGTAACATTTCCATTTTGAGATTGGAGGGGGGGGGCTAATATGCGTCAAGCCGATAGCCTAATCGTTAAAGAGCTGAGAAGAGGAATCAGAGCTGCCAAGGAAAGGTACTCTGTGAAGTTGAGGAGCAAGTTCTCAGATAGTGACTCTTCTTCAGTTTGGAAGGGCATACAAGAAATCACCAGCTATAAGAGGAAAGCCTCTTTGGGCAATCGTCAGCTGACGAACGACCTGAATGAGTTTTACTGCAGGTTTGAAAATCAGAAACATAACCCTGGTACCCCTTCCCCAATAAACACAGCCAGCCCCCAGTCTGCAAAGAATGAACCCTGCACCCTCTCCTTCCCATTCACCACTTCACACCTACTTAAGGCAAGACTACAGTATGAAAAGAGTGGACCCTTTCCCACCCCAACCAACACTTCACACCCACTCACAGCCTGACCTTCATCTGCAAAGACTGGGCCCTTCTACACCCACCCCACTCCAATCACCACTTCACACCCAATTACTCATTTTTAACCAGTCCCTGCAAAGATGTACTGCCCCTGCCTGCTTCAAAGTCCCCACTATTGTCCCTGCACCCAAAAAGGTAAGGATTATTGGTCTTATTGACTACAGGCTTGTCACACTGACCTCTGTAGTCATGAAGACTGTTGAAAGGCTTGTGCTGGCCAAGCTGAAAAATATCACAATCCCTCTGCTGGACCCTCTGCATTTTGCATAGATCTGGGGATGATGCAGTCAATCTGGGCCTGCACTTCATCTAGGCAAGGATTTTGTTTTATTGATTTTAGCTCTGCATTCAACACCATTGTGCCAGAGCTACTTCGCTACAAACTTTCTGAGTTGACTGTGCCTGAACCTGTCGGTGGATCACCAGCTTTCTGACAAACAGGAAGCAGCATGTGAGGCGGGAAAGCATATCTCGGACCCGCAAACGCTCAGCATAGGAGCACCGCAAGATGCGTCCTCTCCCCTCTCCTCTACTCTCACCACACCAATGACTGCACCTCCACAGACACCTCTGTCAAGCTTCTCAAGTTTGCTGATGACGCAGCCCTGATTGGACTGATCCAGGATGGGGATCTCTGTACTCTTTTCAGTTTGACATCTTTCCTATAACATGGTGCCCAGAACTGAACACAATATTCTAAATGCGGTCTCACCAACGTCTTATACAACTGCAACATGACCTCCCAACTTCTATACTCAATACTCTGACTGATGATGGCCAAAGTGCCAAAATACGTTTTGATCACCTGATATACCTGCGACACGACCTCAAGGAACCATGCAACCATCAACCATTCCTCTGCCCACCTGGCTAATTGATCCAGATCCTGCTGCAATCTTTCACAACCATCTTCACTATATGCAAAACCACCCACTTCTGTATCATCAGCAAACTTGCTAATCTTGCCCTGTTCTGTGATGTTTCACAGAGTGCTGGAGTAAGTCAGTGGGTCAGGCTGAGTATAGAAGTTGGGAGGTCATGTTGCAGTTGCATAAGAAGTTGGTGAGGCCGCATTCAGAGTATTGTGTTCAGTTCTGGGCACCATGTTATAGGAAAGATGTCATCAAACTGGAAAGGGTACAGTGAAGATTTATGAGGATGTTGCCAGGGCTAGAGGGCCAGAGCTATAGGGAGAGGTTGAGTAGGCTGGGACTCTATTTCATGGAGCACAGGAGGATGAGGGATGATCTAATAGAGGTGCATAAAATCATGATTTGAATAGCTATGGTTGAGTCTTTTGCCCAGAGTAAGTGAATCGAGGAGCAGAGGACATAAGTTTAAGGTGAAGGGCAAAAGATTTAATAGGAATCTGTGGGGTATGTTTTTCACACAAAGGGTGGTAGGTGCATGGAACAAGCTGCCAAAGGAGGTAGTTGAGGCATGGATTATCGCAACAGTTAGACAGGTACATGGATAGGACAGGTTTGGAGGGATATGTCCCATCTGCACTAGTCCCACCTGCCCACATCATGAATATTACTGAAGAACGGTCTTGACCCGAAATATAATCTATACCTTTTCTCCAGAGATGCTGCCTGACCCACTGAGTTACTCCAGCACTCAGTGACGTCACCTATCCGTTCTCCACAGATGCTGCCTGACCCGCTGAGTTACTCCAGCACTCTGTGACTATTTTCCCTTCACCCATCTGCCGAAGCCCACTCTCCCCCCTCCTTTCCTATGTTCCTTTCCACCCATAAACCTCTCTCTGCCTTTACATTTCACTCCTCTTTCAAATCTGCTCTACTTATCTACATGCATTTTTCTTCTTCACTTTTTAGTCATAGAATGATGCAGTGTGGAAACAGGCCCTTCAGCCCACCTTGCCCACACCGACCAACATGTCCCATCTAAACTAGTCCCACTCACACGCGTTTGGCCCATATCCATCTAAATCTGTCCTATCCATGTACGTGTCCAAATGTCTCTTAAACATTACGATAGTCCCAGTCTTAACTACCTCCTCTGGCAGCTCGTTACATACACCCAGCACCCTTTGTGTGAAAAAGCTACCTCTCAGATTCCTGTTAATTTCTGAAATATTGGTCATAAATTTGGTGCAAAAATGCTCCAAAATAAGGCTCAGAATGCACCAGAGAACATCTAAAACCCCGGCATCGAGGGACTTCACGCTTCGCGCTCGTGATGTGCATAGCGTGCACATTATTTCACATTAAGTTTTTTGTAATCCTGTTATGCCACCCCCCTTTTTGAAAAGCTTCGTACGGGCCTGTACAGTGTTGTCTATCCAGGTTTGGCTTATTTTAGTTTAGAGATACAGCGCAGAAACAGGCCCTTTGGCCCACTGGCCCACGCCAACCAGCGATCCTGCACATTAACACTACCCTACCAGGGACAATTTATACTTATACCAAGTATACAAACCCAAGCCAATTAATTTACAAATCTGCACGTTTTTGGAGTGTGGGACGAAACTGAAGACCTTGCAGAAAACCCACGCGGTCACGGGAAGAACGTACAGACAGCACCCATAGTCAGGATCGAACCCGCATCTCTGGCGCTGCAAGCACTGTAAGGCAGCAACTCTACCGCTGCACCACCGTGCCACCTTATCTAGGTATCTATTCTCTGCACAAAACAATCTAATGTCATTTGGAAGTTGTGAGATACAATTGTGCATTGCAATAATCAATCTGGATGTCAAAGCGTCCATTAAAATTAAAGGCACTGGAGTTATGCATGCTGTTTGGCCAAAATGTGTTTTCCCTTGAATAATATTGGGTGGCACAGAGGCGCAGCGGTAGAGTTGCTGCCTCAGTGCCAGAGAAACAAATTCGATCCTGACTATGGGTACTGTCTATACGAAGTTCGCATGTTCTCCCTGTAACCTGCGAGGGTTTTCTCAGGGTTGTTCAGTTTCCAAAGATGTGCGGGTATGTGGGTTAATTGGCTTACAAATATTGTCCTCAGTGTGTAGCACACCACTAGTGTACGGGTGATCGCTGGTCACCTGTTTCCACATTGTATCTCTAAACTAAACAAAACTAAGGTATCTTGATTTAACCTCACATAAACAGTCTTCCCATCGTACAATTAAATAGTTTTTAAAAAACAATCTTTCCATCTAGAATTTAATCAGTCGACAGTACTTTCTTTGTTTCATCTGTGAACTGCGCACACCTTTATAATTGATACCGCAATCTGATGTGGTAGAGTGTTTCCTCTTGCGGCAAAATTCAGAATAAATGCATGAACTCAAACCTAAAGCTAATCCGCTGAATAGTCAAAACAGGATGCAGTTTCTCCTCACAGATGACAGTGGAATTTTTGAACACTTCTCCCCAGTCTTTTAAAAGTGCGGCAGAATGGTGCAGCGGTATAGTTGCTGCCTCACCGCGCCAGAGACCCGGGTTCAATCCTGACTATGGGTGCTGTCTGTATGGAGTTTGTACGTTCTTCATGTTGATTAAGGGCTTGAGGACATAGGTTTAAGGTGAGGGGGGAGATTTATTAGGAATCCGAGGAACAACTTTTATTACACAAAGGGCGGTAGGTATATGGAACGAGCTGCCAGAGAAAGTAATTGAGGCAGGTACTATCACAATGTTTAAAAAACATTTGGACAAGTACATGGATTGGAAAGGTTTAGAGGGATAAGGAGCAAATGGAGGCTGGTGGGACTAGTGTAGTTGGGGTATGTTGGACAGCGTGGGAAAGTTGGGCCGAAGGGCCTATTTCCATACTGTATGATTCCATGATTCCCTGTGACTATGACTAACAATGAATGGTTATACCAAGAGACATTAACAATTACAGACTAACAAAGAATGGTTATACCTACAGAGACATTAAAGGGCCTATCGCACTTGGGCGTTATTTGCGTGTCACGCAGATAGCACGCAAAGATTTTGTACATACATGGTTGTACCTATCAGGGCATGAACAATAAAATACTTTATTGATGAATAGTTGACACCTATGGAGACATTAGCAATTAAAGACAACACTTAATGATGGATGGTTGATCCTATGGATTAACGATTAAAGAATTTAACAATGGATAGTTGATACCTATAGAGACGTTAACAATTGCGGACTTAAACAATGCACGGTTGCACCTACAAAGAGGGAGAATAAACGAGGACCTGTTGTGTGGAGACAACCGAGAACTAAGGGGACCACAGATGAAATACTTTGTGTTAAAATAGAATATTTTGTAACTTTGTCATCGCCCTTAATGTGCGACTCTTTGCATACCTTGTGTATGAGAAAACAAAGAATCTCACTGTGACATGTCACACATGATAATAAATAGATAAATAAACAAAGTGTTATTCAGTATCATCATTCAGAGATATCAATGATTAGATCCATTAAAGGTGGATGGATGATACCTATAGTGACATTAATGATTAAACACTTCAATGGTACATGGTTGCACCTATTGCACCTATGGTGGCATTAACCCTTAAAGACTTGAATGATAGATCTATGACAGCTATGGGGACATTGACAATGATAGACCTTAATGGTGGATAGTTGATCCTATAGAGACATTAAGGATTACAGCCATTACTGATGGATGGTTATCTACAGGGACATTAATGATGCAAGACTTTAACAATGCATGGTTGGTACCTATGGAGCAGATGTGGCTGCAGCCCCCATTGAACTGATCACAGGGATTACTGCACTGCTGTTGCTTTGCATCTGACATGACATGGATGTCCATCGGGCGATCGGGAAGGTTTTGAAGCATCACAGTCTGGTCAGACCCATCGTACTTGTTGACCCGGTGGATGCTTCGTGTGTTCCAGTCTGTCCAGTAGAGGTATTCTTCGTAGATGCTGACTGCAAACGGGTAAATTGCAGTGCTGACAATCACCTCGCGGTCTGCACCCGTCAGGCTACTCCGCTCAATCTTACGTCTGAAATCAAATATAATTGAAACCATTTCTCAAACAGCTCTGGGATAAGTGGTATACGTTGGGATGGCTGCAAACAGTTAATGCACAGAAAACATTAACGATGCAATTTAAATTAAAATATTCAACTAAAGCACCAAAACATAAATCACAGGTTCGGAGGCAGGGCGGCACAGCGGTAGAGTTGCTGCCTCACAGCACCAGAGACCCGGGCTTGATCCTGACAAAGGATGCTGTCTGTACGGAATTTGTACCTTCTCCCTGTGACTGCTTGGATTTTTTTTGGGTGCTGTAGTTTCCTCCCACACTCCAAGGACATCAGGATTTGTATGTTAATTGCTTGCTGTAAATTCTCCTTAGTGTGTAGGATAGGACTGGTGTACGGGCAGTCGATGGTTGGTATGGATTTGGTGGGCCGAATGGCCTGTTTCGCGATGTATCTCTAAATCGCTTTAACATTTATCGCTGGCTGTATTTGCAACACTAAATAATACTGTCAAACAATCTAGCAAATCTGTGGCAATCATTTCTAATTTTCCACACTCACTGTACTCATTGTTATAAGGATATTCTTAACCCTTCATCTTTCTGCCCATGTGTTCACCATTGATAGCACTGTGGCAGATGTATCTTCCCCTGAAGGCGGACAGCAATCTATAACTTGAGTCTGATGAAGGGCCCCGACACAAAACTAGACACAAAATGCTGGAGTAACTCAGTGGGACAAGCAGCATCTCTGGAGAGAAGGTAGGGGTGACGGTTCAGGTCGAGACCCTTCTTCAGTCTTGACCTTCTCTCCAGAGGTGGTGTCTGCCCCACTGAGTTACTCCAGCATTTTGTGTCTGTCTTCGGTTTAAACCAGCATCTGCAGTTCCTTCCTACACATCCCGACCCGAAATGTCGCCTGTCGATGCTGCCCGATCCACTGAGTTCCTCCGGCATTTTGTTTGTTGCTCAGTCTATGACTTGCCTTGATCCCATCACCTTACGGCTACGTATTCAAAATGCATGGATTAATTTTAACTCAGCCCCAAACCTCATCTTTCATTCAGGATTGAGAAAGATTGAATGTAAATCCACCCCCGGATGCCCTTTAGGGACTGGATATCTGAAACTGCCTTGCCGTATCTGCAAATCCTTAAATAGCTGGACAGTAGAGATGTAAATGTAAACATACAGAGAGGCATCGGCCCAGTAGAGCTTCTGGTCGTCATAGTCCATTGTCAGTCCATTCGGCCAGACCAGGCTGCTGTTTATGATGGTCAAACGAAAGCTTCCGCCAAGCGTTGCTCGTTCTATTTTAGGACTGGTTCCCCAATCGGTCCAAAACATATACCTGCAAGAAGAATATCTCAATCAGGGCAACCATGACTATGCTGAACCCTGGAGTGCTTCAAGAAGCACATCAACTCCAACCTCCCAGACATCCTTAACCCACTGCACTTTGCCTACTGCCACAACAGGACCCAGCAGACACCATCTCCCTGCCCCTACACTCATCCCTGGGCCATCTGGATAACAAGGATACCCACGTCAGACTCTCATTATTGGCATGGGGAGAGAAGGCAGGAGAATGGGGTTGAGAGGGAAAAATAGATCAGCCATGTTTGAATGGCGGAGAAGACTCGATGGGCTGAATGGCCTAATTCTGCTCCTGTGAGTTATGAACCTATGACTGTCGCTCCACTTTCAACTCCATAATCCCATCCAAACTCATCTCCAAACACTTGAATTTAGGGCTCAGCAGTCTCCTCTTCCACACAATCCTTGACCTCCCGATCCACAGACCGTGTTCAGGAAGGATTGGTGACACAACATCCTCCACGATAGTTCTCAACACGGATACCCACATGAGGATATGTTCTCAGTCCCATTTTATACTCCCACTAGAAACAAGACTGTACGGCCAAATTCTGCTTTAACTCCATTTGCAAGTTGCAGATGGCACCACTGCAATGGCCCAGATCTCAAACAATGATAAAACGGAGAAGTGGAAAGAGATAGAGACCTTCGTAAATATGGTGAGAGGACAACAACCTTTCCCTCAATCTTGGCAAAACCAAGGTGCTGACCATCGACCTCAGGAAGCGAGATGGTGTACATGCCCCAGTCTGTATCAATGGTGCTGCAGGAGAGTTGCCGCAAGTTCATCAACGTCAACATCACCAACAATTTGCCCTGGGCCAACCACATTGGTACTGCAGTTCAGAAAGCACATCTCGACCCAAAATGTCACCCATTCCTTCTCTCCAGAGATGCTGCCTGTCTGTACCGAGTTACTCCAGCATTTTGTATCTAACCTCAACTTCCTTAGAAGAGTCAGGAAATTTGGCATGTTTCAAATGACTCTTACCAATTTCTACTGATGCACCAACGAAAGCATCATATCTGGATGTACCGCGGCGTGATTTGGCAACTGCTCTGCCCAAAACCGTTAGACACTGCAGTGAGTTGTAGATGCAGCCCGGTCCATCACATAAACCAGCCTCCCCACCATCGAGTCCATCTACATTTCACACAGCCTCAGGAACATAATACAAGACTACTCTCTCTTCACCCCTCTCCCACCAGGCAGAAGATACCAAAGTTTGAAAGCGCGTACGTATGCTCTCTGGTTCTTGATTCCCCTACTCTGGGTAAAAGGCATTTTACATTATGGAATGGGTCTGAGAATCTCTGCTGCTGCTGTACCGTGTCATTATTTTTACTGGCCAGAAAACCAATATCGGTACCGGACGCATGGCAAATCATGTCCGGTGATTACTGGAGGCATGATTTGGAAAATAGCTGATTTTAATTTTAATTTTATTTTTCCCCCCCATTCAATAAAACAGATGATGCACAGGTCAATTTCGTGCTTCGGTGGAATTGTGTGCACGCGGTAACTTTGGAATGGTCTAAAACACACTCGGCTGCTACTCGTGTGTTTAAACCATTCCAAAGTTAAGGGCCTGTCCCACCTTACGCGACTTTTACAGGCGACTGTCGGTACTCGTCATAGGTCGCCAAAATTTTCAACATGTTGAAAATTCAGCGGTGTCCAGAAGGACGCTACGACTCTGGAGACCTCTCACGACCATAGGAGCCCTCTCACCTCACAACCGTGGTCGTGAGGGGTCTCCAATGGTCGTGAGTGGTCTCCTATGGCGGGAGAGGTCTCCAAAGAATCGTGGCATCTTTCTGGTCACTGCTGAATATTCAACGTTGAAAATTTCGACGGCCTATCACGGGTGCTGGCAGTCGCCTGTAAAAGTCGCGAAAGTGGGACAGGCCCTTTACCTTGTGCACACCATATAACCATAAAACAATTACAGCACGGAAACAGGCCATCTCGACCCTTCTAGTCCGTGCCGAACACATATTCTCCCCTAGTCCCATACACCTGCGTTCAGACCATAACCCTCCATACCTTTCCCGTCCATATAACTATCCAATTTATTTTTAAATGATAAAAACGAAGCTGCCTCCTCCACCTTCACTGGAAGCTCATTCCACACAGCCACCACTCTCCAAGTAAAGAAGTTCCCCCTCATGTTACCCCTAAACTTCTGTCCCTTAATTCTCAAGTCGTGTCCCCTTGTTTGAATCTTCCCTACTCTCAGTGGGAAAAGCCACAATTCCTACCAACGCACTCAGACCTGTGCATCATCTGTATATTGTCATTCACCATGTTCATTCTCTCATGATTTTATACACCTCCATAAGAACACCAATGGACAAAGCCTGCCAGACCTCTCCCTGTAGTCATGGCAACATCCTCGTTAAAAACCTTCTCTGTTTTATTTCCAGCTTAATGACAACTTTCCCTATGGCGAAAAGATTGCAGTTTATCGGCTTAGGTTGTGGTGGGAATGGGTTGATGGTGCATTAACGCATGACGTGATAGCGCTTACCCTCTGCATGGGTCCAGCACGATCGCTCTGGGCCGGGCCACGTTGGCAACAACCGTACGGTCACTGCCATTGATACTGACCGAGTTGATGGTCTGGTTCAGGTAGTCACTGTAGTAAAGCCTCCTGTTAATCCAGTCAAAGGCAATCCCATCAGGAGAAGTCAGCCCTTGGAAAGAACATCGACAGGCATTTATAGCGTTGCGTAAAATACACCGGGACTAATATCTAAACCAGTTAAGAAGTTTTTCTTGTCTAGTGACTAGCATTAATTTAACAAATATATACAAGTTAATCAGAAGTATTTCATGTCTAGTGATGCGAAACGGTACAATAGAACTTAATTTATCCCAGGAGGGAAAATTGATCAAAATTGATCAGCATTAACTTAGATTTAAGATGTGAATTCTTCAAACTTGTTTCAAAGTTTCTGAAATAATACTAATTTGTTCTAACAATACAATCAGAAGAAAGCCCATCAACGCCACTGCTTCTGCAGATTGAGGAGATTTGGCATATCGATGCACAATCTATTATACTTCTACTGGTGTATAGTAGAGAGCATGTTGATTAGTTGCATCACAGCCTGGTTCAGCAACTCGAATGCACAGGAATGAAGGAGGCTACAGAGAGTGGTGGACATGCCCGGTCCATCGCGGGTACTGACCTCCCACCCATCGAAGGGATCTATAGGAGGCGCTGCCTCAAAAAGGCAGCCAGCATCATCAGAGATCCACATCATCCTGGCCACGCTCTCATCTCGCTGCTACCATCAGAAGGAAGGTACAGGAGCCTGAAAAAACCTTGACCTACAGTTTCAAGAAAAGCTTCTTCCCAACAACCTTCAGGCTCTTGAACACTGCACATCACTAACCTCAGCAACTGTGATCTTCTATGGTCTGTGTCTTTGTTCGCACTACAGACTTTGTTTGTTTGCACCCACATGGTAACCTCATTTAGTTCTTCATTTATTGTAGTTTTGATTATTATATATTTATTATCTGTGTGTCATTGAATTAATGGTCCTGTTAATCTGCAGCAAGTAATGGGCCTGTACCACTTAGGCGACGGCCAGGGACTAGTTTTAATGGAATTCACCTACGACACCTGGCTACAACCTACGACAACCGACGACAGCACCTACGACAGCAAAAATTGTTGCAAAATTTTGCAGCAGTCGCCTGTAATCACCCAAAAATATCGCCTAAGTGGGACAGGCCCATAAGAATTTAATTACTCAATTGTTGGTCATATGACAATTAAACATTCTTAATCTTGACAGGAAATTATCCAATATTGAATTAAGGCAGGTTGCTAAACTAATTTAGTCATATATAATTCATGGTCAAATCTGTAATATGGGGCAGAATTTAGCTGCAACTATCAACAATTAACTATCTGAACATGTTACGCACTCAGAAATAGGAAAAAAGTTATTTAAGTAATATAAACTTCTCAAAAAGAAATTGGACTTGCCATTGCAGTCCAGAGCTCCTGGCTTAGGAAGCCTTGTTTGAGCTGTGCCTATCAGACACATGTGGGAGCTACACCTGGTGGCATCATGGTAATTTCCTCTCACTAGAGGGACTGTTGAAGATTCTTTTACAAGAGACTCCAACTATATGCATATCAATAAAGTAGTCGAATCTCTGATTTAATTGGGATAGGCTTCTTTTAATCATATAAACGTAATTGCCTATGACAACACCTGGCAGGGTTGCAGTATTTCTCCCACTCTGTCTGGCGTATAGGGGGCCAGAGGCGCTCTAGACCTTCCCTGTAATACTCCGTTGGCTCCAGAAGGGAGCAAGGGCTCGGCGTCACTAGCAGGTGCAATGATGATACCAACAGAGCACCGATCTGCAGTTAGTCCCAGTTCAGCTGCTGAAGGAGCAGTCTGACAACCCAAAGTCGGGGCAAAGTCATAGCCAAGTCTTGGGACATATATGGCAGATGTGATTGGGCGTTGGTCTCAATTAGCACAAGAAATGCTCAGTATTATGAAGGCATGTCAGGCAGCAGCTCCTGGTTCAGGGTTGCAATATTCCTCCCACTCGGATGAAAGGAGTGGTGGAGATGGTGCCAAAGTATGCACATATGCCTGAAGCAGCTCCTGGTTCAGGGTTGCATAAGTCCTCCCACTCGGATGTATGAAGTGATGGAGATGGTGCCAAATATTAAACAGGCAGTTCAAGTCATATGCCTGTAGCTACCCCTGATTTCAGAGTTTGAATATTCCTCCCACCCGAAAGACTATCAGAGATGGTGTCACAAAATATGCTCGGTGTTATGGAAGCATGCACAGACAGTCCGAGGCATACGTATATGGCAACGCCTGGTTCAGGGTGCAATTTTTTCTCCCACTCTAAGAGAGTGTCAGAGATCAGTATGGACTGACTCCAAACATGACCCCGGACATGATTGTGTGCCGGGATCCCATGCTTTAATGCATGATGTGTGACAATCACATAAGGAAGACCTGCGTGCTCTTGCCTCTAAATTTGCTGTTCCCTCGTGGATGGACAAGCCACTACAAGAGAAGTTGGCCAGCGGCATCAGCTATCTAACAGGAATGACAAGCATGATAGACAGGGTCTGCAAATGGAACTTCACTGAAGCTCCAACAAACAAAAACAAAAAAAATCGACCCGGGGTTAGAGGCAGTAAGGTCTCGTTATTAACCTCCGTAAACTCTGGAATGGAGCAGTCTGTCGGCCCAGGTTAGGTTTACTGCCAGCATGAGCTGTCTAGTCATTTCACTGTCTCTGGGATAGATCAGGTTGATGTAGAGACATTGGCAAGGTGCCTTGCATAAGTAACCTCTGTAGTTCCAAGTAGGAACAGTTTGGTTACCCTGGATCAGGGTAGACCATCATGGAACTGGCTGGCCATAGGAGTCATAGTGACCAGGGAAGCACTGCTTCATCATTTGTGATTGAGGTTATCAGACTGCTCAATAGAATAAGTAGTTGAGGTTTTTCTCAATAGAGGAACAGCGGTTCTGAGTGCAATCAGTGACAGCTCATCCGAGGATGAGTGGTCTGGCCAAGGACTAGAGGGGTATATTTCTGATACTTCTGAAGATTACAGAAATATGGTGCAGGCCGAATCGGGCTAACATTAGGCTAATCGGATTATGGGTTTACTTACCCATTTTAAGATGGATGCTTGGGTTTCTGCAATTTAACTGACTCAGAGAATCGATCTTGTAGTTGCATACTCTGTCATATCTACACACATACAGATTCTGCTGTTTTGATAACAAAGCTAGTGGTGAAAGCCTATGCTGCCCTTCTCAGATTTAAAGGCATTATGTCATCGAGTTTCAGGTAATACTAGACTAAGTGGGACCCGTTGGGTCCCAGCATCACACCGGAGGGCTGGTCACCAATGCAATATTCCACCTCTCCACCAATTCCAATATTGCATGCCAGTGTCTTCTCGGGCACCTAGCTCAGCACGATTTTATGAGAAGCTTGTGAACAACATATGCGAGTCAATTTTATACGGAAGTAACAGAGGTTTGTATGGCTTCCAGTTTGAGCCTAAAAAAGCTTTTATGTGAAAGCGCAATTGACATTGCTTGTGCGGTTTTATCATTTCTGTAGTACCATAAGTGGGACATAAATGATTGGTTCGTCACCAACTATTCTCTAACGTTATGCAGGGTGTCTTTTATTAGACCACTCTAATAGCCTACACTCATTATAATGTGCAATGTATATCAGTAACATTTTATGCAAATATTCCTCTAATTTTCCTAATGGGACCAGTATCTTAAGATTATGCTTTCAGCAACTGATCTCAACATAAAGAACACAGCTTTTACTCAATCTCTGGCTTAGTCCCTACGTCATACTAACAGTAGGGTAGCTTGTTATAGAAATAATCTCAGAAGCAAATGAGCAGGATTGCGTACATTTGAGATTGACAGCATACCCACCAGAGCAGAGATCGGGGATGTCATTAGGTATACAAGTGCACTCAGTTGCTAGTGCCTATGAAATGGAAGATAGTTCTTTTGTTATTCAATAGTCTCAAGATATTGCTGATGGCTCATTAGCAGCCAATAGAATGGATTTCCCTTTCATCATACAGCATGAGGTTTACATAGTGCAGGTTAATAAATTATGAAATTTGGTGGAATATGTCTGGATATTTGCAAATAGTATTATGCACAGTGTTATATGAGTTATTGTCAAACTCAACAGTCTATTGGGACTACGGTCCAGTTAAGAACAATGGCCATTAGTAATGGCAAGTTAGCATCATGATATTAATAACTCATGTTTTTTCCTACCATTAATGGTTTATCTGTTCACACACAGATTGTGTGTTTCACACACAGATTGTGTCACTGCATGAAACCACAGAGCTTTGAAATCTTCACGTAGTCACTCACGTGACTTCGAAATAAAATAGAAAGATTAAACGAGAACTTACCATTTGAAGTTTGATCTTTATTTTATGAGAAGTTGAAGTGAGGGATTACATGCCCTCCACTTCCAACCCTATTCTCATAAAGATCATTCGGTAATTCTAGCCCTTTAATCTTCCTATAGCTTAGGTCAGCAACTATTCTGTGGTTTCATACAGCTACTTTGAAGATTGACACGCATGCGGGCTGGCGGGCTCTTCACGTAATCCCTCACTTCAAATTCTCATAAAGTAAAGATCAAACGGTAAGTTCTCGTTTAATCTTTCTATTTCCCAGTGTAACCAGAGATCTTGATAGTTTTCTTATTCTGATCTTCTCTAGACTGCTCTTCATTCAATGTACTGCTTATACTAAGAGATGTTACATATTTGTTTAGTTTGGATTAGTTTAGTTTAGAGAAACAGCGTGGAAAATAGGCTCTTCGGAAAACTCGTGCAGTCATGTGGAGAACGTATAAACTCCGTACGGACATTACCTGCAGTCGGGATCAAACCCGAATCTCTGGCTTAGTTTAGTTTAAATTAGTTTAGTTTAGAGATACAGTGCGGAATCTGGTTCATCGGCCCACCGAGTCTGCGCCGATTAGCGATCCCCGGACATTCACACTATCCTACAGACTCGGGACAATTTCACATTGATACCAAGCCAATTAACCTACAAACCCGTATGTCTTTAGAGTGTGGGTGGAAACCGAAGATCTCGGAGAAAACCCACGCAGTTCACGTGGAGAATGTACAAACTCTGGCTAGACAGCACCCATCGTCAGGATCGAACCTTGGTCCCTGGTGCTGTAAGGCAGCAACTCTTCCGCTGCGTCACCGTGCCGCCCTCTGCTGTGATTATATTAACTGGTTGAAATAATGGTTGAGAAATCTAATATCTACTTTACATCGATTCCTGTCAGATAACAAGTTGCATTTTGTGGAGTCGTTAATGTACACAACACTGCTTCCTGAACTGAAAAACAAAATGATCACCCAGCCACACGATGAACGGGCAACTCACGGGAAAAGAAGTGGAAGAGTGGCAAGATGGAAATATTTAGGGAAAGATTTCCAGAGTATCGATCAAGCAGCCCCATCAATAGTGCGGAGAAGAAAGGAAAAGTAGAGGAGGTTCGCAGCACAGTGGCCCACCGGTAGAGTTGCTGGGTTCGATCCTGACTATGGGTGCAGTCTGTACTGAGTGTCGGTTCTCATGGGTGACCACGTGGGTTTCCTCCGGGTGCTCCGGTTTCCTCCCACAGTCGTAAATTGTGCAGGTTTGTAGATCAATTGGCCTCTGTAAGTTGTCCCTAATTTATAGGATAGAACAAGTGTACGAGATGAGACAGACACAAAATGAATATGAGTAACTCAATGGGACGGGCAGCATCTCATGAGAAAAGGAATAGGTGTGGTTAATGTGGATACATGTGAGGTTATCCATTTTGGTGGCAAGAACAGGAAGGCAGGTTATTATCTGAATGGTGCCAAGTTAGGAAAAGGGGAAGTACAGCGAGATCTGGGTATCCTTGTACTGAACAGTCACTGAAAGTAGGAATGCAGGTACAGCAGGCAGTGAAGAAAGCTATTGGCATGTTGGCCTTCATAACTAGAGGAGTTGAGTATAGGAGCAAAGATGTCCTTCTGCAGTTGTACAGGGCCCCTGGTGAGACAACACCTGGAGTATTGTGTGCATTTTCGATCTCCAAATTTGAGGAACGACATACTCTAATCCAATATAAAACATCACATAGACTATATTATTCAAAAACTAAAATAAATAAACTTTTCCCCAATGTCTCACCCATTTGTGATAAATGTCAGTCACAAGAAGCTAACATAGTGCACTCTTTTGTTTTCTGTATAAAAATCCAAAAATTCTGGAACGAAATATTTGAAATCTTTACAAAATTATTTAAAACAAAACTACTACCCAAAGTAGAATGGATCATTTTTGGAATATCGGAAGGTAACCCAGAATTAAATATGTTTCAAAAGAACTTACTTAATTATGGCCTAATAATGGGAAAAAAGCTTATACTTACATTTTGGAAAAATGCTCCAATACCAACAACAAAAATGTGGATTTCAAACATGTTCGAAACACTACACTTGGAAGAGATGAGACTCCTCCTAGCAGGCAAAGCAGATCACTTCCAAAAGACGTGGTCTGCATTTATGGAACTATTACAAGCATAAGGTGCAATAATAAGTTAAAACATAAAGGCTACCAGGATCTGGTAACGGGGGATATAAAATAAATTTTTAATAAAAACACGGTTGGTATATCCTTTTTTGCGGAGTTTTGTGTTACAATAGAGCGATTGATTTTCCTTTCTTCTTTTTTTTCTTTTCTTTCTAGGGTCTTATTTCTTATCTTTGCTTCCTTCTCTAATTCCTTCCCTAAGGGGTTCTCTTCTCCCAACACTTTCCTGCACCTTCACGATTCTTGCTTACTTTCCTTACTTCTTTTATTTCTATCTTTTTTAAAGCTCAAAAAATGAAATGGTACAACATAATGTAATAAGATATATGCGATGTATTAATGTGATTTACTGTACTGCTAATAAAAATAAAATTAAAAAAAAAAACAAAAAAAATAAATTTGAGGAAGGACATTCTTGCTATTTAGAAAGTGCAGCATAGGTTCACGAGGTTAATTCCTGGGATGGCGGGACTGTCATATGTTGAAAGATGGAGCTACTCGGCTTGTATACACTGGAATTTAGAAGGATAAGAGGGGATCTTATTGAAACATATAAGATTATTAAGGGATTGGACAGGCTAGAGGCAGGAAACATGGTCTTGATGCTGGGGGTGTCCAGAACCAGGGGCCACAGTTTAAGAATAAGGGGTAAGGCATTTGGAACGCAGATGAGGAAACACTTTTTCACCCAGAGAGGTGTGAGTCTGTGGAATTCTCTGGCTCGGATGGCGGTGGAGGTCGATTATCTGGATATTTTCAAGAGAGAGTTAGATAGAGCTCTTAAAGATAGCGGAGTCAAGTGGTATGTGGGGAAGGCAGGAACGGGGTACTGATTGTGGATGATCAGCCATGATCACAGTGAATGGCGGTGCTAGCTCGATGAGCTGAATGGCCTACTCCTGCACCTATTGTCTATTGGTCGAGATCCTTCCTCAGACTGAGTGTCAGGGGAGAGGGAAACTAGAGGTATGAAAAGGTACAGCCTAAGTATGGGGTGATCATTGGTTGGCATGCCCACCGTGGGCCAAAGGGCATGTTTCCACGCTATGTCTAACTAAGCCAAGGGAAACAACCCAAACACTAGGATACTGTCTGATTCACCTCTACCCCATTGCAGACATTGGACTTTGTCTCTGGAACTGATGTGCTACCATGCTGAGAACTATATTCTGCACTGTATATCTTCCCCTTTGCTCTACCTATTGAACTTGAGTTTGACCTGATTATATTGATGTAGAGTATTTTTTGATCTGATTGGATAGAACATAGAACAGTTCGGCACAGGAGCAGGCTCTTTGGCCTACAATGTTGATGCCAAGTTACACAAAAAAGCTGGAGAAACTCAGCGGGTGCAGCAGCATCTATGGAGCGAAGCAAATAGGCAACGTTTCGGGCCGAAACCCTTCTTCAGACCCGAAACGTTGCCCATTTCCTTCGCTCCATAGATGCTGCTGCAACCGCTAAGTTTCTCCAGCTTTTTTGTGTACCTTCGATTCTCCAGTATCTGCAGTTCCTTCTTAAACAACATGATGCCAAGTTAAACTGATTTCATCTGCCTGTACATGATCCTTTTCCCTCTATTCCCTGCACTTCCATGTGCCTATCTAAAAGCCTTTTAAACACCACTAGGGTATGTGCCTCCATCACTGTAATGTGTTCAAGGCCCCCACCACATTGTGTAAACAACTTGCCTCACGCAACTGCATTGAACTTTACACCTTTTAGCTATGCCCTCTAGTGTTGGACAGGGACAGTTCAAACTGTCAGCCCAATCCAGGCCTCTCATAATTCTATATATACTTCTATCAAGTCTCCCCACAACCTCCAACATTCCAGAGAAAACAGTCCAACGTCTCCCTGTATCTGAAACTCTCGAAGCCAAGCAGCATTCTGGTTTGAGGAAGTGTCCCGACCCAAAACGTCACCCATCTTTTTTCCTCCAGAAATGTTGCCTGACCCGCTGAGTTAGGCCACCACTTTGTGACTGTCTTTGGCTGCAGTTCGGTGTTTCAGCATTCTGGTGAACCTCCTCTGCACCCTCCCCACGTCCTTCCTGTAATGGGGTGCCCATAACTGCACACAATACTCCAAATGCAGCCAGACTAAACGTTCTATAGACTGCACGACAGAGCTTTTCACTGTGCCTCGGTACACGTGACAATAATGAACCTGAAGAGTAGCCAGGTGCTAAGCATGAAGGGGTGCTGGAGCTTACCTGTTATCACCTGCACAGGTGAGGCAGTGCTTGCTTCCACACTGATATAGCTGATTCTGCTGAGCCCACGGCCGAGGCTCTGAGTGAAGTAGATACGTCTATCGCTGCTGTCGTAGTCCAACGCCACGGCCGTCGGGTCCACTTTGATGGTGGGGAAGGGCGCCCTGTGGTCACTGATGTCCAGGTGAAGGCTGCGGACGGAGGACTCGGTGGCGAAGATGAGGAAGCTGCCGGTGGTGACCGAGCACTGCCAGCCGTTGGCCTCCAGTCGGCCGTGGGCACAGCCGCACCTCGCCGCCTGTACCCCCGGCAGCGCGAAGCAGAATTGGGCACAGCCTCCTTGGTTCTCCAAGCAAGGGTTGCCGTTGAGCGCTTGGGGCGACGTCGGTTGAGCCCTCCGGTCAAATATGACCGCGTCCCTCAGCAGGTCGAGGTTGTCCCGGATCACCGTCGGCGGATCCACGTTGCCGGGCTCCTTGCTGGCCCGTAGGACCTTCTTCAGGTTTCTGTCCACCCAGATCATGGTGTTTTCAAAGATGCAGATCCCCAGCGGGGTTGGGTAACGGCTCCCGTAGCGGATAATCTGGCGCTCTTTGCCGTCCGGGGAGACCCTGGCGATCAGGTCCAGGGAGTCATCGATCCAGTAGATGTAGTCGTTGGTATAGTCCACCGTCAGGCCGCGGGGCATGACGATACCATCGTCCAACAACACCGACCTGTTGGAGCCGTCCAGGAAGGCTCGCTCAATTTTGGGGCGCTGCCCGTAGTCGGCCCAGAAGATGTATCGGAGTTTCGGGTTGACCACAATGTGCCTTGGCCGGTCCACTCGGGTCTTGATGAGGACCCTGCGAAAGCTGGTGTTCAGGCTGACGACCTCTATGTAGGTTTCCGTGAGGAAAGCATTGGTGAAATACAGGTTGCCTACAGCAGGGAGTGAAGGATAACAAATGTTTAGCACAGTCGTTTGATTAGAAGATTGTAAGTTATAGGAGCAGAATTCGGCCATTCATCCCACCGAGTCTACTCCCCCATTCAATCATGGCTGATCTATCTTTCATTTGCAACCCCATTCTCCTGCCTTCTCGCCATAACCTCCAATGCCCTTATAAAGCAAGAACCTGCCAATATCCGCTTTAAAAACATCCATTGACTTTGCCTCCACCGCTGTGTGTCTTTAAATCCCACAGATTCACCACCCTGACTAAAGAAATTCCTCCTCATCTTAGTGGTATGTTCTTTTATTCTGAGGCTGTGCCCTCTGGTCCTAGACTCTCCCACTATGGAAACATCCTCTTCACATCCACTCTGTCTGTTGATAATATACAATTTAAATAGTTTGGGGTGCATGGATCACGTGCAGACGAGAGTAGTTTATCTTGGCATCACGTTTAGCGCAGTGGGGTGGCACGGTGGTGCAGCGGTAGAACCACTGCCTCACAGCACCAGAGATCCAGGTTTGATCCTGACTACGGGTGCTGTTTGTACGGAGTTTCTACGTTCTCCCCGTGACTGCGTGGGTTTTCCCAGAGATCTTCGGTTTCCTCCCACACTCCAAAGACGTACAGGTGTGTAGGTTAATCGGCTTGGTGTAAATGGATGTGTAAAATTGTCCCTAGTGTGTACAGGACAGTGTTAGTGTTGGGGGGGGGTCGCTGGTCGGTGCTGACTTGGTTCGCTGAAGGGCCTGTATCTCTAAACTAAACTTAAAAGCCCAGACATATGGGCCGAAGGGCCTGTCCCTGTGCTGCATTGGTCTATGTTCTCTGTTCAACTACAGTCCATACTTGAGTACTGAATCAGTTTTAGGGCCAATTTGTATGCTGCGATTTCAGAGGTTAAAGCCACATACAATCTAACACCAACAAGTGTGTTGTTATGCATATCATCATTTTTGGAACTATGCACTATATCAATTTATTTTGACCTCCCTTGGGATGCCTGATGTTGGTGTCAGGAGTGCTTGGGATGAATAAAGACAATGCTTTTCTCTAAATGTTCAAAATACACACCTCAGCACATGGGAAACACTAATAGAGTCATGGAGTCATACAACGTGGAAACAGGCCCTTCAGCCCAACTTGCCCACATGGATCAACATGTCCCATCCACACTAATCCCACCTGCCTGCATGTGGCTCATATCCCTCTAAGCCTGTCCTATCCATGTACCTGTCTAAATCTTTCTTAAACTTTGCAATAGTCCCTGCACTCAACTACCTGATGTGGCAGCTCGTTCCATACACCCACTTCCCTTTATGTGAAAAAGTTACCCCTCAGATTCTTATCCCTCCTCACTTTGAGCCAATGTCCTCTGGTTCTCGATTCCCCAACTCTGGGCATCTACCTGATCTATTCCTCTCATGATTCTATATGATCACCCCTCGTCCTCCTGCGCTCCAAGGAATAGAGTCCCAGCCTGCTCAACCTCTTCCTGTAGCTCAGACCCTCGAGTCCTGGAGACATCCTCGTAAATCTTCTCTGTACCCTTTCCCACGTAACAACATCTTTCCTATAACATGGTACCAGACCACACTAACATGATCTCTGTAACCGTGGGCCTGCCTCTCTGCCGGGTCTGGTATCACATCTCCCCATATCGCCTCCAATCATCCTCTCCATCGCTTTCACTTTGACAACCACCCCAAAATATTCTGTTTATTTGCACAGAGATTTCCAAATATACAGGATGGTGCAAAATATTCAACTCGTTACAAGTCATAAGGTCATGTGTGATCGGAGCAGAATTAAGCCATTCGACCCATCATGTCTACTCCGCCATTCAATCATGGCTGATCTATCTCTCCCTCCTAACCCCATTCTCCAGCCTTCTCCACCATAACCCCCGACACCTGTACTAATCAAGAATCTATCCATTTCTGCCTTAAAAAAATCCAAGACTTACAGTTTATACAGCTAATAGCATGGGATGCAAATCCAAAATCTGAAATGTGATCAACTGTTTTGTAATTATTTATATTTTGCAATTTTAGAACCGACTGCACCTAAACAGGTAACAATAATTACTTACAAATACAAACTTAGCAACTTGTTTCAATAATAGGCATGTTCAATCTTCGTAATTGTAATTGTCCCAACTAGTCCATGCCGACCAAGTTGTCTAACTGAGCTAGTCCTACTTCTCTGGCTTTGGCCCATATCCCACTAAATCTTTCCTATCTATGTACCTGTCCAAGTGTCTTTTAAGTGTTCAAGATAATTAATTGAGGATTATTTTTTTTACTATGAATAGATCTTAACTTTGTTCAGGATCAATAATGTGGTTTATATTTTAGAAGTATGCCTTCTTACATTTTCATACAATTAACACACTTCAAAAGATTTTTTTATCTGGTATCTGTCTAATGATATCTGTATTTAAAAAAAAAAATCAGTTAGTATTAAAAGTAATTGTTCAATATTGAGTCCCAGTAGCTTTTTTTTCCAATATAACAACAATTTGTTGCCAAGAAATGCTGGAGTAACTCAGTGGGTCAGGCAGCATATCTGGAGAACACGGATAGGTCTGGACCTTCCTTCAGACACTGTTCTCGCAAGATGCTGCCTGACCCGCTAAGTTACTCCAGCACTTTGTGTCCTTTTGTGTAAATCAGCATCTGCACTTCTTTGATCCTTTTGGTTTGGATTAGATTCAAGGAATAGCGTGGAAAGAGGCCTTTCGGCCCACCGAGTTCGCGCTGACCAGCGATCCCTGCACACCTACATACACTCGGGACAACTTACAATTTTACCAAGCCAAGCAACCTACGAACCTGTATTTCTTTGGAGTGTGGAAGGAAAGCGAAGATCCCAAAGAAAGCCCACGCAGGTCACGGGGAAAATATACAGATTTGAACCCGGGTCTCTGGCGCTGTAAAAGCCCTGGCCCACTCTACGAGGACATTCCAGGAGCTCTCCCGAGTTTATTAAAAAAATCAAACTTATGGTGAGCACGTAGAATGAACGTAGCGGGTACGCCGGAGCTCGGGGACGTCTCTTAGCGGCTCGTAACGGTAACGGCAGGTAAGCTCGGGAAGACTCGTAAAGATTTTTCAACATGTTTGAAAAATGTCCACGAGAGCCCCGAGTACCTGCTAGCGGCCATTACCGTAAATCTCCGAGTTCGAATCAGAGCAAACACGGGAGAACTCTTTGAATGAACTCGTACAGTGGGACAGGGCTATTAGGCAGCAACTATGCTGGTGCGCCACCGTGCCGTCCCTAACTACTAGGTTTCTACTTAGTAAGTTCTGGATGTCTATTCGGGCTTTGTCGATGTAAACTGACCTGCCACCCAGTCCAGTGCTATGCCCCGGATCCCATTCTGACCAATTCCTGAAGAGACAATGGTGTTGAAGGAAGATCCATCAGGTTTAATTCTGCGAATAGCATTCCGCTGTGGCACAGTACTGTAGTCACACCAGTATATGAACCCTGCAGATACATGCACATCCACATGCAGGGCAAAGCGGCCTAAAGCAAAACAATAATAACATTGCCATTATTATGCTCTTTTGTTGTGTACATATCTAAGAACATTCTGGATAGACATAAAAAGCTGGAGTAATTCTGATGAGTCAGAGTATAGAAGTGAGATCGACCGACTGACCAAATGGTGCCGGCACATCAACTTTGCTCTCAACATCAATAAGACCAGGGAACTGATTGTGGACTTTAGTAGGGGAAGGGTGAGGACAAATCATCCAGTTCACATCAATGGGACGATGGTGGAGAGGGTCAAAAACTTCACATTCCTGGGCGTGCATATTTCCGAAGATCTATCCTGGACCCAGCACACCGATGCAGTTATAAAGAAGGCACATCAGTGAATCTACTTCCCGAGAAGATTACGGAGATCCGGCATGCTGTAGAGGATTCTCCTAAACCTCTACAGGTGCACAGTAGAGGGCATTTTGACTGGCTGCATCGTGGCCTGGTTCGGCAACTTGAACTTCCACTGCTCAGTCCATCACCGGCTTTGACCTCCCCACCGTTGAAGGGATCTATCGGTCGCTGCCTCAAAAAGGCATCCAACATCATCAAAGACCCACACTATCCTGGCCACTCATCTCACCACTGTGATCAGGAAGGTACAGGAGCCTGAAATCTGTAACGTCCAGGTTCAGGAACAGCTTCTTCCCTATAGCCATCAGGCTATTAAACACGACAACAAATAAGCTCTGAGCTCTGAACTGCAAAAGACTATATTATTGCACTATTTTTGTTATTTACTGAACTTTTTTGTCCTCTCCCCCTGTTGTATACAATGATTACATATTCTGTTGTGCTGCAGCAAGTAAGAATTTCATTGTCCCATCCGGGACATATGTCAATAAAGCACTCTCGACTCTCTTGACTTGATTTAACTCAGCAGGCAACATCTCTGGAGAGAAGGAATGGGTGACGTTTTGGGTCGAGACCCTTCTTCAGACTGATGTCAGGAGAGAGGGAGACACAGAGATAAGGATGAGTAAGGTGTGAAAACGAGATATCAAAAGAGATAAAGGTCAAGAAAAATGTAGAATAGATCATTGTTGGATGCTGGGTGTGAGGAAGGAGGGAAGGAATTGGTCTGGGTCCTTAAACTATGCAATGAAGAGAGGAAATTCATCAATAATTTTAATTAAAGTTATCAAATGTTGTGACAATACAATTCTCAGAAAAATGAAGGGAGATCCTTGAAACATTTGCCATGAATTATTGAATTGGTATTGGAAAATATGATTATCCCACTGGTACATCAGCTTGTTTGATCCACTGGCAGGTTAAGCAGATGTATATATATGTATGCGTGTATGTATGTGTGTGTGTGCGCGTGTGGGTATACACCAATATATATGTGTGTGTGTGTGTGTGTGTGTGTGTGTGTGTGTGTGTGTATATATACATCGATGTATATATAGGAAAGAACTGCAGATGCTGGTTTAAATCGACGGTTGGTGTGTGTGTGTGTGTGTGTGTGTGTGTGTGTGTGTGTGTGTGTGTGTGTGTGTGTGTGTGTGTGTGTGTGTGTGTGTGTGTGTGTGTGTGTGTGTGTCTGTGTGTGTGTATGTGTGTGTGTGTGTGTGTGTGTGATATTCTGCATAAAATGGGACACTAAGTGCTGCCATGTGTATGTACATACGTGTGTACATGTGTGTATGTACATGTGTGTGTACACATCGATATATATATGTGTGCGCATATGTGTGTGTATGTGTGCATGTACGTTAGAGTGTGTGTACGTGTGTGTGTATGTGTACGTGTGTGTGTATGCGAGTGTGTGTACATGTGTGCGCATGTATGAGTGTGCGCATGAGTACGTGTGAGTACATGTGCACGCGTGTATGTGTGAGTGTGTGTACGGCGTGTGTGTGTGCGCGTGTGTGTGTGCGCGTGTGCATGTGCGTGCGTGCGTCACAATTGTAAACCAGACACACCACACTTACCCTCACCGCCCACCGGGACCATAGCTTCGGAATGGTCCCCTGGGTTCAGGTTGAATCCCCGGATAACATTCAGCTGCGACACGACCACAAAAGAGTTGATGGCCGAGCAGGAGTGGTTGTCTGGGTTCATGCGGAAGCCAGTTGTACAGGCACACTTGTGGGCTCCAGCTGGCCGGGGCAGGCAGAGCTGCTCACACAGCCCAAGGTTGTTACTGCAGCCATTGGAGGAACCCGCGGACTCTAGAACACAAACACAACGCATACACTTAGACCAGGCTGCTGATGTAGCTTCACACTATCTTAACATATTGTCCCAAAGTGGCACAAACTATGCACTATTTCTGCATACAAAAGGACACAGAGTGCTGGAGTAACGCTGAGGTCAGGCAGTATCTCTGGAGAACAAGGATAGATTACTTTTTAGGTCTGGACCCTTCTCTGTAGAAGGGTTCTGACCCAAAACATTAGTGGTGCAGCGGTAGAGTTGCTGCCTTAATGCATCAGCGACCCTTTTTCGATCCTGATCGCGGGTGGTCTGTGCGGAGTTTGTACGTTCTCCCTGTGACCACGTGGGATTTCTCTGGGTGCTCCATTTCATCCCATCCAAAGACAAACAGGTTTCTTGGTTAATTTTCTGCGGCGAATTGCAAAATAAATTGTCCCTTGTGTGTAGGATAGTGTCTTAGTGTAGGGGGTGATCGCTGGTTGGTGCATACTCGGTGGGCCGAATGGCCTGTTTCCGCATTGCATCTCTAATGTAAACTAATGTCTATAATATTCTGGTTGTGGATTATTTCCAGCAGTGCATTACAGAACAGAACACCTCAGTGGTTACAAATGTTTGAGCATTTGTTAAGGGGCTTTCAGAATAAATAAGAGATGTCCTTGTTTGTCAATGGGGATGAATAGGATAGATGGATGGGGATGGATAGGACCGGTTTGGAGGGATATGGACCAAGTGCAGGCAGGTGGGTCTAGTGTAGCTGGGACATGTTGGCCAGTGTTGACAAGTTGGGCTGAAGGACCTTTTTCCACACTGTATCACTCTATGTCCCTATGAATGGACTAATTATGGTTGAGAGAAAAGAGAGACTTCCATTTATATTGCGGTTTTCATAACCGGTGTCAGGGGTTATGGGGAGAAGGCAGGAGAATGGGGTTAGAAGTGAGAGATAGATCAGCCATGATTGAATGGTGGAGTAGACTTGATGGGCCGAATGGCCTGATCCTTCTCCTGTCACATGACCTTATGACCTAAAGTGCTTTACAGCCTATGATGTACTATTGGTTTAGTCGTTGTTTGGGCACAGTAATTTCAGTAGTTATTTTAACACAGCAAGCTCCCACAAACAGTGTACGACTCTGTTGATGTTGAGTGAGGGGGAGAGTGTGTCCAGAACACTGGAGATAAGTTCCATGTCTACTTCAGGAGATGTCATGTCTGACCACCTGGACCAAGATAGGCGCTGATTAACTTCACCACTGAACGGACAGCGCCTGTAACGCTTTAGATCATTTTCTGACTCAGAGACAAAGTATCACCAATTGACCTGTATTTAACTCGTATTAAGATATTAAGTAGGGGCGGCACAGTGGAGCAGCAGTAGAGTTGCTGTTTTACACAGTGCTAGAGACCTGTGTTCTACCCTGACTATGGGTGGGGTCTGTACAAAGTTGGCATCTTCTCCCTGTGGCCGTGTAGGTTTTCACCAGGTGTTCTGGGTTCCTCCCACATCCCAACCACGTACAGATTTGAGGTTAATTGGATTCTTCAAATTGTCCCTAGAGTGTAGGATAGAACTAGTGCACGGGTGATTGCTGGTCGGCATGGACTCGCTGAGCCGACTGGGCTGAGTTCCACCCTGCGTATCCAAACTAAACTAAACCTAACATTAAATATGTGTGTTGGCTAAAGTAACTAAAGCGATGAAGCCGTTACATAGATATGTTGCAGAACTTACCTTCAGCAGCGCTGCAGTTCTGCCGCTGCCCGTGTGCGCGACTTTGGCGCCTTTGAGGGGGGGGGGGGCGGGTTTAAAACGCGATTTTCTCTAGGCTGTTGAAATCGATGTTGTTCAGCCTACTTAGTTGCTGACGAAAAATCGCTGCGAAATTTGTTCGCTGCAGCTATTTTCCAAACTATGTTGGGTTATTTAATTGTTATAGTAGATTAAAAATCATCCTCTAAAGCCGCGAACCCCGACAATGGGACGGATCTCATGTAGGGAACAAGGCAAGGTAGGTTGTTTATTTATACATTAAAACCTTTATTCAAAATGTTATGTTGCGAGTAGCTGACTTGGGGGCCCTATTCAATCCCGCAGTATCTTTCTGGGCATATGGGCTACAAATCCACCGCAATGGCAGCGTTCCAAACCAGCGCGTTCCACAGAATCCCACTCGCAAGCTGATTTAAATGGCCATTAATTTACAGCAATTGAACACTAAATCCCTTCCATTTGGCCTATAAATTAATGTCAATGAGATTTAAAAATCATGTTTTATTGTGAATTCTTGTGTGAATGTTCTTTGGACACTTAGGCTATTTAAAAATGTTAATCTTTTCTTAAGAAATGGATAGATGTTTAGATCTAGTAATTGAATTTTGGAATTAGCTACAATTGGGTAACTAACTAATTATATGCTTTAATTTCAGGTCATCCAAGTAAGATTTGTTTCAGAATGCTTCTATCTATAATAACTGAACATTTCTTTCAGTTCTCTTAATTTTTAATAACGTTATGGCCATTTCACTCTCCTTGATCAAAACTTTTTGTGTTAAGTCAATGCAAAATCATTAGGGAACAAGATGCTAATTTCCGAGTATGAAAATGGCCATAACTTTTTTAATACTGAAGGTATGAAAGTGAATTAGGTTGCTTTATCTGATGGGATAAATTGCAGACTTCATTTTTAAAATCTCAATATTTTGTAACATTGCTACATTACAACAGTTTGACCCTGCGCTTTTCACATTTGTCACCGCTGCGGTGCCATCCAGGGAGTTTTACTCGATGCTTAACACATGACGAGTGGTACTTACTGTCCCGGAAGTTAACTCTGAGGGACATCAGTCCCGCAAGATTATTCCTCAGCATCACCGCGTTTTCCCCCGTGGCCTTGTCCACGCGTTCAATGACTTCGTAATCATTATCCGTGTAGTAAAGGAAGCCCTGGTATATGGCTATTCCCCAAGGATGAGAAAGGTGACTGACGACCGTCACCCGGTTCAAACCACTGAGGTCACCCCGTTCGATCTATTTGGGCAATACAGAATTATTAGTAGTAAAAACACAAACAATGCTGGAAATTCTCAGCAGCTCAGGCAGCAGCTGCGGAGAGAAGAATAAACACAATGTTTCAGGATAATACACTTTTCCCCCCCCCCAGAAGATTTTTTTTTTAAATGAGCGTGTGGGGAAAGTGGGGAGGAGAAGGAAAGAATGAAAAAGGAAGATAGACGCAACATGCTCAACGGGACCGGCAGCATCTCTGGAGAGAAGGAAAGGGTGACGTTTCGGGTCGAGACCCTTAAAGTGGGAGATGAGAGGATTAAATACGAAGATACATGATGAAGGCATGATAGTGAGGGTGAAGTATGCAAGGAACAAGGAGATGTAGTGGAGGAGGTGTAAATGGGAAGAAGAAAATCATTACATCTTATTGTGTCAGTGTTGGTACCAGAAGAACATAAAATATTTAATTGAAGGATGAGGTGCTCTACACATAGATTGATGGGAACGGCGGAAGTGGCTGAGGATCTGAGTGGGACTAAAGTGGGGCTTTGCAGGGTGAACAGAGGCGGTCTACAAAGCAGTCACACACTCCATGTTTGGCCTTCCTGGTGGCAAGGAGGCAGCATTATGGGCTTCTGTGCAGAATCATTTCACCCCTGCCATCGGGAGGAAGGTACAGGAGTCTGAAAACGGTAATATCCAGGTTCAGGAACAGCTTCTTCCCTACAGCCATCTAGTTGTTAAGCACCACAACCACCAAATAAGCTCTGAACTACATAGCCTTGTGTTGTCTTTCACTGCAGATGCTGGTTTAAACCGAAGATAGACACAAAAAGCTGGAGTAACTCAGCGGGACAGGCTGCGTCTCTGGAGAGAAGGAATAGGCAATGTGTCCCACTGAGTTACTCCAAGTGATAAGGTGTTACGGAGTAAACAGTTCCTTGGAATGCTATAAAGGGAAAGAAAGGAAACACAGTTGTTGTTGATATCATGCACGGAATTAACTGCCCTATATTAAATATGAAATTTTTTCTTCAAGACTGTGACCACAAGAAATAACAGAGGGTTGTAGAAGTAACCCAGTCCATCACACACACTAACCTCGCCACCCAACCGCATTGATTCAATCTACACTTCACACTGCCTCAGTAAAGCAGCTAACATAGTCAAGGGCCATTTTCACCCCAGCTATTCCTCTCTTCTCCCCTCTTCTGTCGGGCACAAGATACAAAAGCTTGAAAGCACACACCGCCAGATGAGGGAATAGCTTCTTCCCCTTCATTATCAGGCTGCTGAATAATCCTCCCATAAGCTAGGGTGTTGCCCTGATCTCCCAACCTACCTCATAGCACAACATGCGCTTTAAAAAGAATTCTGCACTTCCTCTGTAAATGTAACATTATAACACGATATTCTGCACTCTGGTATTGTGCTGCCTGCTATACTTTCACAACATAGAAACATAGAAATTAGGTGCAGGAGTAGGCCATTCGGCCCTTCGAGCCTGCACCGCCATTCAATATGATCATGGCTGATCATCCAACTCAGTATCCCGTACCTGCCTTCTCTCCATACCCTCTGATCCCCTTAGCCACAAGGGCCACATCTAACTCCCTCTTAAATATAGCCAATGAAAACTGGCCTCGACTACCCTCTGTGGCAGAGAGTTCCAGAGATTCACCACTCTGTGTGAAAAAAGTTCTTCTCATCTCGGTTTTAAAGGATTTCCCCTTTATCCTTAAGCTGTGACCCCTTGTCCTGGACTTCCCGAACATCGGGAACAATCTTCCTGCATCTAGCCTATCCAACCCCTTAAGAATTTTGTAAGTTTCTATAAGATCCCCTCTCAATCTCCTAAATTCTAGAGAGTATAAACCAAGTCTATCCAGTCTTTCTTTTAAGACTGTTTTGACATCCCAGGAATCAGTCTGGTGAACCTTCTCTGCACTCCCTCTATAGCAATAATGTCCTTCCTCAGATTTGGAGACCAAAACTGTACGCAATACTCCAGGTGTGGTCTCACCAAGACCCTGTACAACTGCAGTAGAACCTCCCTGCTCCTATACTCAAATCCTCTTGCTATGAAAGCCAACATGCCATTCGCTTTCTTTACTGCCTGCTGCACCTGCATGCCTACCTTCAATGACTGGTGTACCATGACACCCAGGTCTCGCTGCATCTCCCCCTTTCCCAATCGGCCACCGTTTAGATAATAATCTGCTTTCCCGTTTTTGCCACCAAAATGGATAACCTCACATTTATCCACATTAAACTGCATCTGCCAAACATTTGCCCACTCACCCAGCCTATCCAAGTCACCTTGCAGTCTCCTAGCATCCTCCTCACAGCTAACACTGCCCCCCAGCTTTGTGTCATCTGCAAACTTGGAGATATTGCCTTCAATTCCCTCATCCAGATCATTAATATATATTGTAAATAGCTGGGGTCCCAGCACTGAGCCTTGCGGTACAACCACTAGTCATTGCCTGCCATTGTGAAAAGGACCCGTTTACTCCCACTCTTTGCTTCATGTTTGCCAGCCAGTTCTCTATCCACATCAATACTGAACCCCCAATGCCGTGTGCATTAAGTTTGCATACTAATCTCTTATGTGGGACCTTGTCGAAAGCTTTCTGGAAGTCCAGATACACCACATCCACTGGTTCTCCCCTATCCACGCTACTAGTTACATCATCGAAAAATTCTATAAGATTCGTCAGACATGATTTACCTTTCGTAAATCCATGCTGACTTTGTCCAATGATTTCACCACTTTCCAAATGTGCTGCTATCCCATCTTTAATAACTGACTCTAGCAGTTTCCCCACTACCGATGTTAGACTAACTAGTCTGTAATTCCACGTTTTCTCTCTCTCCCTCCCTTCTTAAAAAGTGGGGTTACGTTTGCTACCCGCCAATCCTCTGGAACTACTCCAGAATCTAAAGAGTTTTGAAAGATTATTACTAATGCATCCACTATTTCTGGAGCTACTTCCTTAAGTACTCTGGGATGCAGCCTATCTGGCCCTGGGGATTTATCGGCCTTTAATCCATTCAATTTACCCAACACCACCTCCCGGCTAACCTGGATTTCACTCAATTCCTCCAACTCCTTTGACCCACGGTCCCCTGCTATTTCCGGCAAATTATTTATGTCTTCCTTAGTGAAGACGGAACCAAAGTAGTTATTCAATTGGTCCGCCATATCCTTGTTCCCCATGATCAACTCACCTGTTTCTGACTGCAAGGGACCTACATTTGTTTTAACTAATCTCTTTCTTTTCACATATCTATAAAAACGTTTGCAGTCAGTTTTTATGTTCCCTTCCAGTTTTCTTTCATAATCTATTTTTCCTTTCCTAATTAAGCCCTTTGTCCTCCTCTGCTGGTCTCTGAATTTCTCACAGTCCTCCGGTATGCTGCTTTTTCTGGTTAATTTGAACGCATCATCCTTCGCTTTGATACTATCCCTGATTTCCCTTGTTATCCACGGATGTACTACCTTCCCTGATTTATTCTTTTGCCAAACTGGGATGAACAATTTTTGTAGATCATCCATGCAGTCTTTAAATGTCTTCCATTGCATATCCACCGTCAACCCTTTTAGAATCAATTGCCAGTCAATCTTGGTCAATTCGCGTCTCATACCCTCAAAGTTCCTTTCTTTAAGTTCAGAACCATTGTTTCTGAATTAACAATGTCACACTCCATCCTAATGAAGAACTCAACCATATTATGGTCACTCTTGCCCAAGGGGGCACGTACAACAAGACTGCTAACTAACCCTTCTTCATTACTCAATACCCAGTCTAGAATAGCCTGCTCTCTCGTTGGTTCCTCTACATGTTGGTTTAGATAACTATCCCGCATACATTCCAAGAAATCCTCTTCCTCAGCACCCCTGCCAATTTGATTCACCCAATCTATATGTAGATTGAAGTCATCCCATGATAACTGTTTCGCCTTTGTCGCACGCATTTCTAATTTCCTGTTTGATACCAACTCCAACTTCACTACTACTGTTAGGTGGCCTGTACACAACACCCACCGGCGTTTTCTGCCCCTTAGTGTTTCGCAGCTATACCCATACCGATTCCGCATCCTCCAAACTAATGTCCTTCCTTTCCATTGCATTAATCTCCTCTCTAATCAGCAACGCTACCCCACCTCCTTTTCCTTTCTCTCTATCCCTCCTGAATATTGAATATCCCTGGATGTTCAGCTCCCAGCCTTGGTCACCCTGGAGCCATGTCTCCGTGATCCCAACTATATCATAGTCATTAATAGCTATCTGCACATTCAACTCATCCACCTTATTACGAATGCTCCTTGCATTGAGACACGAAGCCTTCAGGCTTGTTTTTACAACACTCTTACCCCTTATACAATTATGTTGAAAAGTGGCCCTTTTTGATTTTTGCCCTGGTTTTGTCTGCCTGCCACTTTTACTTTTCACCTTGCTACCTATTGCTTCTACCCTCATTTTACAACCCCCGGTCTCTATGCTCACACATTTAAGAAACCCTTTCCCTTTAACTCCATCCTCCACTATCCCATTCGACACCCCACCCCCCTTATTCAGTTTAAAACCACCCGTGTAGCAGTGGCAAACCTGCCTGCCAGAATGCTGGTCCCACACCTGTTAAGATGCAATCCGTCCCTTTTGTACAGTTCCCCCTTACCCCAAAACAGATCCCAGTGATCTAAGAATCTAAATCCCTGCCCCGTGCACCAGTTCCTCAGCCACACGTTCAGGTCCCGTATCTCCCTGTTCCTGCCCTCGCCAGCACGGGGAACTGGAAGCAAATCGGAGATAACAACCCTGGAGGTCCTGCTTTTCAACATTTTTCCGAGCTCTCTAAAGTCACGCTGCAGAATATTCATCCCCTTCTTTCCGACATCGTTTGTGCCGACATTCACTACCACTTCCGTATGTTCACCTTCGCCCTTGAGGATTTTCTGCACTCTGTCCGTGACATCCTGGATCCTGGCACCAGGAAGGCAGCACACTATCCTCGCATCCCGTCTGTTGCCGCAGAAACCCCTGTCCGTACCTCTCACAATGGAGTCTCCCACTACAATGGCCTTGCCTGCCTTAGGCCTTTTTGGTTTTGGCTCAACAGCCCTATTCGCATCGCAAGCCAGTCCGCTGCTCAGTGTAAACACGTCTTCTGTCCCAACAGCTTCTAAGTGGGTGAACCTGTTCACAAGAGGTACACCACCCGGGGACGTTGGCATTCCATGCTTCCCTCCCTTTCTCACTGTCTCCCACCTTCTCTCTTCCAGTACCTTAGGTGTAACAATCGTACTGTAGGACTTGTCGAGGAACGACTCCGTTTCTCGGACGAACCGGAGGTCATCCACTTGCTTCTCCAGTTCCCCAACACGGCCCTTCAGGAGCTCTACCTGGATGCACTTCTCGCATTTGTAGCAGCCAGAGGCACCAGCGGTGTCCTTGACCTCCCACATACTGCAAGCATCGCACTGAATCAGCTTGCCTGACATCTCCTTCTTTCGTCTCTACCTCTCAAGCGTATTGCGTGGTCTCCTCTCCTCAGCCTCCTCGCCGAAGACTCCTCGAGCCAGACTCGCACTACATTTCTCACAGGGCACTTCCCTCACAAGGCCGCTCACTCACTGCCACTCGCTAAGAGCCGTCTTGCTTAAATGGACTGATAAATTGCCTGATTTACCAATTTACAAACCAAATTCCTCACTTTTCAACTATTTTCCCGGCACTGACTCACCCCTCTCCTCCCACTTGGGCAAGAGCCAATCAGTCGTATCTCTTGCTAATCTCCTACTGCTGTTGCTCCCAAATCTACAGCAGTTCTGAGTCTGCATTGTGGCATTTCTTTATGCAAGAATCTTTATTGCAGAAACTTATTTTAACTTTTAATGAGGCCTCTTATCTGAATGAATAAAACAAAATACAGATACTTCAACTGGAAAACATTTGTTCACCCTAAATATCTTTCCCCTCCAAACCTGAGGGTGGCACTGTGGTGCAGCAGTAGTGTTGCTGCCTTACTACGCCAGGGACCCGGGTTCCATCCTGACTACAGGTGCTGTCTGTATGGAGTTTGTAAATTCTGTTCTCCCTGTGACCTGCGTGGGTTTTCTCCGGGTGCTCCGGTTTCCTCCCACACCCCAAAGACATGCAGGTTTGTAGGCTAATTGGCTTGGTAAAATTATAAATTGTCCCAAGTTTATATAGGATAGTGTTGGTGTGCGGGGATCACTGTTCAGCGTGGACTTGGTGGGCTGAAGGGCCTGTTTCCGAGCTGTATCTCTAAACTAAACTAAACCGATGGTAATCAAGATTAATGATTAAGAGTCATAGTCGTAGCATGATACATCGTGGAAACAGGCCCTTCAGCCCAACTTGCCCATACCGGCCAACATGTCCCAGCTACACGTCCCACCTGCCCACGTTTGGTCCATATTCCTCCAAACTTGTTCTATCCATGTACCTGCCTAACCATTTCTGAAACGTTGGAATAGTTCCTGCCTCAATTACCTCCTCTGGCATCTTGTTCCATACACCCACCATCCTTTGTGTGAAAAAGACTCAGATTCCTATTAAATCTTTTCCCCTTCACCTTAAACCTATGTCCTCTGGTCCTCGATTCACCTACTCTGGGCAAGAGACTCTGCTTCTACCCAATCTATTCCTCTCATGATTTTATACACTGATTGAAGGCAGATTTGCTGAAACTATTTGAGTAAATAGCACAAAGATCGACTGAAAGGGTTAATATTTCTTTCCTTGCATTATCACTGATATCATACTATATAGTAAGAAACGGGGTGAATTATTGTGAGTGGGTATGATTCAGGTAAAGGATACATACCACACCGGTACTGGAAATGGACCAATACAACTTCCGTTCCTTGATGTCAATGGTGATAAACTCAACGTGATCCAGGTTATTGGTGAAGAGGACTCTGGCATTGGTTCCATCCATGTTGGCACTGGCAATCTTTGCAGGGATCCCACTTTCCGTCCCTTGGTCAGTCCAGTATAACTTCCTGAAAAAAACGATTGTACCCCTTAGATATGCAGGTCCACCACTGATTTTCCGGCAACTGGTGGTCTAGCCCCCCCTTTAATCTGTACAAACTACCCCCCCCCCCCCCCCCCCCCCCCACCCCGGAAGTGCCCCAGAAAAGTGGCGCCTAGGCTGGGCGAGGGTGCCGATCTCAACCTCATCGGCACTTCCGCAGCTGATCGACGGGTTGAGTTTGCCCCCTGCTGCTGGGGATCTGGAACTGCGGCCCGGCCATTGCCAGCAGAAACGTTCCCACACCTGACATCCGAGGCCGACTTTGCGGGCCGGTATCTCGGCACCCCACCGGCGGACTGTTCCGGTACCGTTGGACTCCTCTCAGAGGCCTTGACCTCTGTGGATCCGGCAAGATATACAATCCAAATAGGCTCTGGAACCAATGGTGGACCTATACTGTGATTAGTACAATAATTTAAAAACAGAATATCGAACAGTTTCATTTGATTAGTTTTATGAGCATGATGCCAGGACTTGACAATAGATAATCGGTGCAGGAGTAGGCCATTCTGCCCTTCGAGCCAGCACCGCCATTTACTGCGATCATGGCTGATCATCCACAATCAGTAACCCGTTCCTGCCTTCTCTCCCCATATACCCTGACTCCGCTATCTTTAAGAGCTCTATCTTTAAGAGCGCTATCTCTAAGAGCCCTATCTTTAAGAGCCCTATCTATCACATGGAAACTTGAGGGACTGAGCTTTAGGGAGAGGTTGGGAAGGCTAGGATTTTATCCCTTGGAGCACAGGAGGCTGAAGGGTGATCTTATAGAGGTGTATAAAATCTTGAGCGGAAGGCATTGGGAAAAGTATTTTACCCAGGGTAGGGGAATCACGAACCAGAGCACAGAGGTTTAAATCTGAGAGGGGAAAGATTTAATAGGAATCTGAGAGGTAACTTTTCACACAGAGCGTGGTGGGTGTATGGAACAAGCAGCCAGAGGAGGTAGCTGAGTCAGGGACCATAACAACATTTAAAGGACAGATACATGGATAGGTAAGGTGTAGGAAAGGTGTGGGCCAAATGCAGGCAAGGGTGGGACTGGTGTAAATGGGGGAGGGGGCACTCTGGTTGTAGAATCCTCTGCCCATCGGATAAGCCTGTGTTGGTTTGTTTGTTTGTTTGTTCAGGTGAAGGAGGCAGCCAGCCAACAGTCGCTCGCCTTTCTTTTTTTTCCTTTTTAAATTAATTTTAATTTGAAGTTTTCATGTACCTTGTTGTGACTGTCGGCGGACCAATTTCCCTCCGGGGAAAAATAAAGTTCTATTGTATCGTTTCCTATCTAGGTTAGCACGGGCAAGTTGGGCCGAAGGGTCTGTTTCCTTGCTGTTTGCCTCTAGTTTGTTGGTTTACTATTTCACAGAAACATGCCCATTAACCATGCAACAGACCACAAGATTTTAAGAAACACACCGGGTGAGGCAGCATCTGTGGAGCGAAGGAATAGGTGACGTTGCGGGTCGGGACCCTTCTTCAAACCCGAAACGTCACCTATTCCTTTGCTCCATAGATTCTACCTCACCCACTAAGTTTCTCCAGCATTTGTATTTGCCTTCCAGCATCTGCAGTTCTTTCTTAAACAAGATTTTAAGTTTACTGTGGTTCTAGCTTGCAAATACATGCAATTCACGTACAGTGATGGAGTCAGCATCATACAGCATGGAAACTAGCCCTTTGATCCAACTTGGGTCAGCTGATTTAAATGCTCCATTTATGCTGGTCTCACCTGCCTGCGTTTGGCCCATATCCACATTTACTGGGGTAATTTCCCCGACTGAAAGATAAACAGCACAGACTGGAGAGGTGTGAATCACTGACAATATGTCGGCGTGTCCTCATTTAACGCAAAGGGCCTGTCCCACTTGGCAAATTTTTTCGGCGACTGCCGGCATCATTGACTTACATATCAGGGTCGTTGAAAGATTTTGAACATTTCAAAATCCAGCAGCGACAAAAAAATTGTTGCGACACTTGAGGAAACACCGCGCGTCAATACGTCATCACGCCGCGTCACGCTGGGTCACCGCCGCATCATTTCAGCGACCAGTCGATGATGCCGGCAGTCGCTGAAATAATCGCCAAGGGGGACAGGCTCTTAAGTGTGGCAAGCCCAGCTTTGCTGTTAGTCCCCTGTTTCTTGGTCATTTGCAGGTTCGGAGTATTTGCAGCAGGAACAGGGTGGTGCATTTTCATAGGAGATGGAAACCTTTTCATAGGAGCAGAATTAGGCCATTCGGCCCAGTGAGTCTACTCCGCCATTCAATCATGACCGATCTCTCTTTATCTCTCAACTCCATTCTCCTGCCTTCTTCCTGGAATCTTTAATGCCCTTACTAATCAAAAACCTGTCAATCTCCTGTTTTAAAACACCGTGTGACAGCTTCCACAGGTTTCTGTGGCAATAAATGACACAGGTTTGCTTAAGAAATGTGTCCTTTTATTCTGAGGATGTGTGGTCTGGTCTTAGACTCTCCCACTAGTGGAAACATCCTCTCCATATCCACTCTATCCAGGCCTTCCACTATTCGGTAAGTTACAATGTTCTCCAATGTCAAGTTCAAGTCCACCTTTATTGCCACATGCACCAGTTAAGGTACAGTGGAATTTGATTTACCATGCAGCCACACAATCAAAAAGAGCACAATAGAATACAACATGAACATCCACCACAGTGGAATCAACATTCTTCACTGTGATGGAAGGCAATAACGTTCAGTCAATCTTCGTCCTTTGTTCACCCGTGGTCAGGGCCATGAAACCTCCACAGTCGCCGCTATGGACGTCCGGATGTACAGGCCCTCTGGTCAGGAGGCTCGAAACTCCGACGTCAGGACGGAAGGACACCGCAGCTTTGAGTGCCCGAATCGGCCGCTTCCTACCGGAGACCAGTGCTTCACGATGTTATAGGCCGCAGGCCGGCGGTCAGACCACCTCTCCGGCGATCCCCGGCGAAGGATCCCAGACTCTGCGATGGAAAGTCTACGCCGCGCCCGCGGCTAGAAGCTCTGCAAACCGCGATTTCAGGATGTTGTAGTCCACGGGCCAGCGATCGGAACACTTCTCCCCGGCAAGGGATCGCCCGGCTCCGCAATGGAAAGTCCGCGCTGCGACCGCTGCTGAAGCTCTGGGCCCGATTCCGGGAGAGGCCGTTCCTATCCAAGCTGTTACAACCATACAGCGTGGAAACTGGCCCTTTGGCCCAACTTGCCCACGCCAACCAGCATGTCCCATCTATACTAGCCCCACCTGTCTGCTTTTAGCCCATATCCCTCTAAACCTGTCCTATCCATGTACCTGTCTAAATGCTTCATAAACGTTGCGATAGAACCTGCCTCAACCACCTCCACTGGCAGCTCGTTCTATACCTCCACTTCCCTTTGTGTAAAAAGGTTGTCCCTCAGAGATACTGCCTGGCCTGCACAGTTACTCCAACAGTTTGTGTCTATCAAAGGTTTCCACTGTTCTTTCACAAGGGTGTCACGGTGGCGCAGCGGTATAGTTGCTGCCCTACAGCGCCAGAGACACGAGTTTGATCCTGACTACGGGTGCTGTCTGTACAGAGTCTGTACGTTCTCCCCGTGATCTGTGTGGGTTTTCTCCGAGATCTTCAGTTTCTTCCCACTCTCCAAAGACGTACAGGTATGTAGGCTAATTGGCTTGGTGTAAACGTAAAATTGTCCCTAGTATGTGTAGGGGAAGCCCCTGTCCCACTTAGGAGACCTAAACAGCAATCTCTGGTGACCTTGCCCGCCACCCAAAAAAAAATCAAGGTCGAGGTGACCTGCAACCTCCTACCACCTTCCACGCATATGTTGAAAACCTCCCTCGGCTATGAAGAAAACCGGCTTCGACTAGACCTGCGACAAAAAAATTATCGATTTTTAAAACAGCAACCTATTTTTAGTCGAGGCCGGTTTTAATCATGATGAAAAAATAGCAACAACCTAGATGAAGCTTCGACCACGCGGAAACCCCTTTCAACCATTAGGGAGGGTGACCAAAACCTCTGGTGAGCTCATGGAAACCATGAGTGGCGGGCAAAGTCACCAGAGGTTGCTGTTTAGGTCTCCTAAGTGGGACAGGGGCTTTGGTGTGCGGGGATCGCTGGTCGGTGCGGACGGTGGGCCGAGCTATATCTAAACTAAACAAATGTCCGAAGAGCCATGTTTGATAGAACATATTCATCTCCTGCAAAGCTGCACTCACCCTTTCGCTGGATTCACCACGATCCCAATTGGGGCCCCGACACTTGTCCTTTGGCCAGTGTTAGTCAGTATTGTCCTCCTGTACTGCACATCACCTTTCACCTTTATCACCTGAAAGGATACGAGAAATCTGCTTTTAAAGTCACGATGTTCACGTTTCAAAAAATAGTGAACAGAACTTGTGCCCACGTGTGTCCCATCGGTGGCACAGCAATTAAACATTCAACATCGCCTTGTTTATGCAGCACTTTTAAACTATCAATGAAAACATGTCAGAGATAAATCCAGAGGAAATCATATTCGTCTTACTGCATAAGGTTGAGAATGATTTAAATTTAGTTGAGAAGAAAAAAGGAAAAGCATTCAGGTGTGAGGTCATCATACGACATATTGGGCGGCTCGGTGGTGCAGTGGTAGAGTTGCTGCCTTACAGCACCAGAGACCTGGGTTCGATCCTGGCTACAGGTGCTGTCTGTACGGAGTTTGTACGTTCTTCCCCCTTACCTGTGTGAGTTTTCTCTGGGTGCTCCGGTTTCCTTCCACACCCCAAAGACGTATGGGTTTGTAGGCTAATTGGCTTCGGTAAAATTGTAAATTGTCCCTGGTGTGTGCAGGATAGTGTTAATGTGCGGGGATCGCTGGTTGGTGCGGACTCGGTGGGCTGAAGGTCCGATTTCCACGTTGTATCTCTAAACTAAGCTAAACCAAACACAGGAGCAGAATTAGGCCATTTGGCCCATCTAGTCTGCACCGCCATTCAATTCTGGCTGATTTTTTCCTGATCAACCCCATTCTCCCGCCTTCTCCCCGTAATCTTTGTTATGTTAATCTGATGATGAGTGTTGGAAGAGGCTTATGCAGAGCAAGAGGAGGAGGGCCTGCAAACATTTGGACTATGCAAACGCAAGCAAGGACAGGCAACAAAACATTCCGCACAGTAATTCACAACCCTATTTCTCCATGACGATGTGTTCTCAGGCCCTTACTGCGAACACAATCCTATCTCAGCAACCATCCACTCTGGACGTTGTTTAGTTTGCATCACGTACTTCAGTTTTGCTCAAAACAGAGCTGGTTATCTGATACTTACTTTACTTTAGTTACTTTACACTAGAGATACAGCGTGAAAACAGGCCCTTCGACCCACCGAGTCCGCACCGACCAGCGATCACCTCGTACACAAGCACTACACTGCACACTGGGAACAATTTACAATTTTTCCACCATAGCCAGTTAACCTACAAACCGAGACATCTTTGGAGTGTGAGAGAAAAACGGAGCACCCAGAGAAAACCCCACGTGATCACACGGAAAACATCCATACAGACAGCACCTGTAGTCAGGATCGAACCCGGGTCTCTGGCGCTGTAATGGGGCTGTCCCACTGTATGAGCTAATTCAAGAGTTCTCCCTAGTTTTCCCTGCCTCGAACTCGGAGATTTACGGTAATGGCCGCTTGAAAGTATTCGGGGCTCTCGTGGACATTTTTCAACATGTTCAAAATCTTCACGAGTCTTCACGAGCTTACCACGTTTCCCGAGTACCCGCCATTAACGTTACGAGCCGCTAAGAGACGTCCCGAGCTCTGACGTACCCGCTACGTACATTCTACGTGTTTACCAGGAGTTTGATTTTTTTTAAAACTCGGGAGAGCTCTTGAATTAGCTCGTACAGTGGGACAGGCCCTTAAGGCAGCAACTCTATCGCTGCGCCACCATGCCACCCGAATAAGTACAGATAATTAATTGTATTATACTTATTTGCCGTGTTGAGACTTTCATTGATCCGGTGCAGATGTCAATTAAACACTCTCTCCACATCCTCGCTATACTCACAACTGTACAGCCAATTTCTGCTCATTCTCCAGCTACGTTAGCAGATGACCCAACCACAGTCTGCCTTAACCTAACTGATCTCCTGGTTGCTCAGCACCCCCCCCCCCCCCCCCCATTCCCAATCTGACTTTTCTGTCCTGGCCTGAAAGGTTGGGTTGTTGATAACCCAACAGTGTGAACATTGAATTATCTAAATTTATGGAACTACAAAATACCACTCCTCCCTCCCTTCATCCCCAACACATCCCCCTCCCCCACCTCTTCTCTCCCCTGTACACCACTTGGAATTGCATCTGACTCTCCCCTTCTTCTCCCCTTCCACCAACATTCCTTCCTCCAGCTTCACAATTCACAACTCTTTAATCCTTTTGTCACACTCCTCCTGTCTTTTCATTTATGTCCTTTGTCCAGCCATCTACTAGCAACCCTCCCCCTCTCCTTAGTCCAAAATGTGGGCAATTTTGTTAAAATATTATCAGTCATGCCTATGAAAGAGTAAATTTGTAAACAACTGTTCAGCCACAATTCCAGATATTAATCTATTAATATAATAACTTACCTTGCATGGCAATAAATAGGCCAGACAATGTTGTACTTCATGAACTTTGATTACGAATTTATTTGAAAGCTATAACTTTAGTGACTATTCTTCTTTTAATATATTTTATATTTAGTTATATGTTTAGTATCTTAGTAACTAAGTATATATAGTTGGGTCCCATGTTCCGTTGGGTCCCATGTTCACACGGGAGGGCTGGTCCCCCAACACATTATTCCACCTCTCCACCAATTCCAATATTGGTGGCCAGTAGGGGGGGGCAGTGGACTTTCTGGAGCACTAGTATTGGTGTTATGGGTTGATGGGACTGGTTTCCAGAGGGTTAGTATGGACATTGTGGGCCGAATGGATTCTTGGGCTGGCGGCTCAGTCACTCAAGCCTGTTGTGTTGGCAGCTCACTCACTCACGGCTGGTTGGCTGGCAGTTGACTCACGGCTATTCCTTGAAATTCCATTTCAAGCTGGTTGCAAGGCCACCAAATTCAAGTGCAGTTTCTTACCACTTCAAGCAGGGTGCTAGACCACCAAATTCAAGTGCAGTTTCATACCATTTCAAGCAGGGTGCAAGGCCACTAAAGACAGCGAGTCGTGACCTCTCCGTCCTCCATCTTGCAGAGACTGAGCCACGCCCACACTTCTGGGTTTTATCGTCCATCCCCACTCCCACCAGAAGGGGCGTGGCCTTCATGGCGTGATTGACAAATGGGAGAATCTCAACATTTTTTAAACACTAATAACTCACAGCCAAATCACAGCCGTACGTCGTAACGTTTTTTCTAAAATCAATATAGAGCGCAAACAGGAGGTGGTCAAGATTAGACTTTTAATTATATAGAAGGCAAGGCAACTTTAATTAGGCAAGGCAACTTTAATTAGGCAAGGCAACTTTAATTAGGCAAGGCAACTTTAATTAGGCACGGCAACTTTAATTAGGCAACACAGCTTTAGCATTTCCAAACCAAAGGCAACACAGCTTTAGCATTTCCAAACTATATTTTCAAACCACATTAAGGGCACTGACAGGTCAGTAAAATCAGTCACAGTTTAGTAGACATGTGTTCAGTGTTATTCACAGCTCAGACTGAGACCTGACCCTCTTGCTCCCCCATCTTACAGAGACTGACTGAGGCACTAAACACTTCCGGGCTTTATATTCCCTCAGGAGAGAGAATCTCAACATTTTTTAAACACTAATAACTCTTTTATTTTCCATCGATGGGAAAAATCCTCATGTCCTGCGCAGCGGAGGGGGACTGAGTAAGATGGCCAAAAATCACATCTGTAAGTGGCAGCGTTCTTTCTAAAATCAATGTACAGGAAGTGGTCAAGATCAGACTTTTAGTAATAATTCCAATTATAATTTCGTAATTTTAAATAATATAGATCTATGTGTGTGTGTGTGTGTAGATCAAACTCCACCTTGGCACCGCTAGAAATTTAATCTAGTTAGTGACCTGGACTTTGTCTTGGAAGAAAGTCTTGTAGGAACTGCAGATGCTGGTTTAAATCGAATGTAGACACAAAACGCTGGAGTAAATCAACGGGACTGGCAGCATCTCTGGAGAGAAGGATTGGGCGATGTTTCGGGTCGAAAGCCTTCTTCAGACTGATGACAGGGGAGGGGGCGGGACAGAGATAGAATGTTGTTGGAGACAGTCAGACTGATAGAAAACTTGGAAGGGAATGGATAGAGAGAGAGGGAAAGCAAGGGCTATCTGAAGTTAGAGAAGTCAATGTTCATTCCGCTGGGTGTAAGCTACCCAAGAAATACGAGGGCTGTTCCTCCAATTTGCGCTGGGCCTCACTCTGACAATGGAGGAGGCCCAGGCCAGAAAGGTCAGATTGGGAATGGAAGGGGGAGTTAAAGTGCTGAGCAACTGGGATATCAGGTAGGTTAAGGTGGATTGGGCAGAGGTGTACAGAGAAACGATCTCCGAGCCTGTGCTTGGTCTCGCCGATGTACAGCAGTTTATACCTGGAACAGTGGATACAGTAGATGAGGTTGGAGGAGGTGCAAGAGAACCTCTGCCTCACCTGAAAAGACTGTGGGGAGTCCTTGAATGGAGTTGAGGGGGGGAGGTAAAGGGACAGGTGTTGCATCTCATGGGGTTGCAGGGGCAAATACCTGGGGAGGGAATGGTTTGGGTGGGAAGGGACCAAGCGGAGGGAACGGTCTCTGCGGAAAGCAGAACGGGGTGGAGATGGGAAGATGGGATCCAGTTGGAGGTGGCAAAATTGTTGGAGGATTATATGCGACGGTTGATGGGGTGGAAGGCTAGGACAAGGGGGTCTCTGTCCTTGTTGTGAATGTAGGGAGGGGGAGCAAGAACAGAGCTGCGGGATATCGAGGAGACCCTAGTGAGAGCCTCATCTATAACGGTAATGGGGAACCCCAAATTCCTAAAGAATGAGGACATCTCCAATGATCTAGTATGGAAAAACTCATCCTGGGTGCAAATTAGGAGTAGGGGATAGAGTCTTTAAAGGAAGCAGGGTGGGAAGAAGTCTAGATAGTTATGGGAGTCAGTTGGTTTGTAGAAGATGTCAGTCAATAGTCTGTCTCCTGTGATGGGGACAGTGAGATCCAGAAACAGTAGGGAGATACCGGACATGGTCCAAGTGAATTTTAGTGCAGGATGGAAATTAGTTGTGAACGTTAATGAGGTCAGTGAGTTCTGCATGGGTGCAGGAGATAGCACCAATGCAGTTAGCAATGTAGCAGAGGTAGAGTTCGGGGATAGGGCCAGTGTATGCCACAAATAGTGATTGTTTGAAGTACCCTACAAGGAGGCAGGTATAGCTAGGGCCCATGCGGGTGCCCATAACTACGCTTTGGATTTGGAGGAAGTGGGAGAAGTCGAAAGGGAAGTTGTTGCGGGTAAGGTCCAGCTCTGCAAGGCGGCGGTGGGTATTGGTAGACGGAAATTGTCTGGTTCTGTGGTCGAGGAAGAAACAGAGGGCTTTAAGACGTTCCTGGTGAGGGATGGGGGTGTAGTGTGACTGGACATCCATGGTAAAGATGAGGGAGTGGGTGCCTGGAAAACTGAAGTCATTGAAGAGACGAAGAGCGTGTGAGGTGTCTTGGATATAGGTTGGAAGGGATTGGACCAGGGGGGGGGATAAGACAGAGTCAAGGTATGTGAAAATTAATTTGGTGGGACATGAACAAGCAGAAACTATTGTACGGGTGGGGAGCAGAATGCTATATTTAAGAGGGAGTTAGATGTGGCCCTTGTGGCTAAAGGTATCAGGGGGTATGGAGAGAAGGCAGGTACAGGATACTGAGTTGGATGATCAGCCATGATCATATTGAATGGCGGTGCAGGCTCGAAGGGCTGAATGGCCTACTCCTGCACCTATTTTCTATGTTTTCTAAACAATGGGTCTGCCAGGACAGTTCTGTTTGTGGATTTTGGGAAAAAGATAAAATGTGGCTGTGCAGGGCTGGGGAACGATAAGGTTGGAGGTTTTAGAGGGCATAGAAACATAGAAACATAGAAATTAGGTGCAGGAGTAGGCAATTCGGCCCTTCGAGCCTGCACCGCCATTCAATATGATCATGGCTGATCATTCAACTCAGTATCCCGTACCTGCCTTCTCTCCATACCCCCTGATCCCCTTAGCCACAAGGGCCACATCTAACTCCCTCTTAAATATAGCCAATGAACTGGCCTCAACTACCCTCTGTGGCAGAGAGTTCCAGAGATTCACCACTCTCTGTGTGAAAAAAGTTCTTCTCATCTCGGTTTTAAAGAATTTCCCCCTTATCCTTAAGCTGTGACCCCTTGTCCTGGACTTCCCCAACATCGGGAACAATCTTCCTGAATCTAGCCTGTCCAACCCCTGAGAGAGCTAGAGAGCTAGAAGTAATAAAATCAGAAATGGTGTGTGATATTAAGGCCTGGTGCTCGTCCGTGGGGTCATGGTCTAGGGATATGTAGGAGGAGGTGTCTGAGAGTTGTCGCCTGGCCTCAGCACAGAAGAGGTCAACGCGCCAGACTGCCACGGCATCTCCCTTGTCGGCGGGTTTGTTGATAATGTTGGGGTTGCGAACGGCTGTACGTTCAGGGGGGGAGAGGTTAGAGTAGGTAAGCGGCGTGTAAATGTTGACGTGGTTAATGTCCCGCTGGCAGTTGGAAATGAAAAGGTCCAAAGAAGGTCGAGGGCCATCCGGGGCAGTCCGATAGGAGGGGGTCCTGTGGAGACGGGAGAAGAGGTCATCACTAGGGGGTTAAGGACTCCTTCCCATAGAAAAAGGCCCAGATGTGGGGGCGACGGAAGAAGAGCTCTACGAGGACCCGGAACTCGTTGAGGTGGGGGCGGAGGGGAACGAAGGTGAAGCCTTTGCTGAAGACAGACCGTTCCGTATCAGAAAGGGGAAGGTCAGGGAGGATAGTGAACACACAGCAAGGGTTTGGGTTGGGGTTGGAGGAAGGCAGGTGAGTAGACGGAGGCTGAGGCGATGTCTGGTGGTGGGATGGTGGGTGTTCAGAGAGGAGGGGGGCTTGAGGACTATTGTACGGGTGTGGAGTAGCTGGGGCCACCTGGCTAAAAGGGAAAGGGGAAGACCCAGTGGAATCCCCGCGGAGGTTCCCTGTAGGAGGGGGGGGGGGGGGGGGAAACAGTAGGGCCCAGCACTGTCAGCCCCCTGGTGTGGGAGTCTGCATCGTGAAGGTTGTGGGCCTGGTGCTGAGCCTGGGACTCAGGTAAGGCAACGGCTGAAGCCCGCTGGTGGGCGGTGAAGAGGCGAGGGTCTGCGGAGTCGCTGGTGCATATATATTTATATATATATACTAGACTAAGTGGGACCCATTGGGTCCCAGCTTCACATGGGAGGGTTGGTCCCCCAACGCAATATTCCACCTCTCCACCAATTCCAATATTGATGGCCAGTGGGGGGGCTTTCTGGAGCACTAGCATGATGTTGTGGGCTGAAAGGACTAATTCTTGGGCTGGCAGCTCAGTCACTGAGACCACACACGCACACTCACATACACACACACGCATGCACTCACAAACACATACACTCACACTCACTGACTCACCATATATATGGCAGTAAACATTCTTGAATACTCACACGGCTGAGCGCGGCCTCTCCACTTTGGGGCTTCCGCAATCAGCGTGACGTCTGCACTGACCGGAAATTACACAATCAGTGCGACCTGTCCACTAAGTGGAAGTCACGAAATGAGCAGGAATTTTGAACTAAACACAGTCGGACCTGATAAAGCATTTATTCCTTCCAAACACAATCCGACCTAATAAAGCATTGCAGTTTCAAGCACAAGCAGGGCAGCAGGCCAAACATCTCATGGCATTGTCAATAAGGGCAAATAAATCATTTATTGCAATTACATTGCAGACTCACAGTTCAGTTGATTCACATCTTACCATGAGAATCTTGGCCTCTCCCTCACGATCTTGCAGAGTGACTGAGTCACATCCAGGCATCCAGGGTTTTATAGTCCTGCCCCTCCCTCTCCCCCCCCAACAGGGGCATTACCTTCATCGCAGTGATTGACAGGCGAGAGGATGTCAAGGTTTATACTCATAACTCATAACTTTTTTATTTTTCATCAATGGGAAAAATCCTCGGGGCCTGCTCAGCAGAGGAGGACTGTAAGATGGCCAAAAATCATAGCGATATATGGTAGCATTTTTTTCTAAAATCAATATACAGCGGAGACAGGAAGTGGTCAAGATGACACTTTTAATTATATAGATATTTCATATATATAGATATTTTAGAAGTTGTTTTTCTATGCTACATCTTAATTTTCCTTTTCGATGTGATAAATGATTGAATTGAGATGCACTGACCTCGATGGACTGTTGGTCAAAGTTGGTGCAGTAAAGATTCATGGAGATCCAGTCGAAAGCCAGCCCCATGGGGGAGCCGATGGTGGAAGCTGGAGCAAAGACTGTGCGGTTGGTCCCGTCTGCCCCCACACGGTGGATATCTCCCTGACGAAACAAACAGCACAGTGAGCAAAAGCCTTGGGTTCAGGGGGAAAAATAACCATTGTTTCTTCCACTCATGTGAATCCGTTTCTTTTAATTGTGGGATCCCCAGGCACACTCGCGGAGGAATGCCGGAAATCCTCCTAACTACTTAGAAACACGTATGTCTCCAAAGACATACAGACTTGTAGGTTGTGTCGGAAGGAACTGCAGACGCTGGTCTAAACCGAAGATAGACACAAAGTGCTGGAGTCACTTAGCGGGTCAGGCAGCATCTTTGGAGAGGAATGGATTGAAAACAGTCTGAAGAAGGGTTTCGACCTGAAACGTCATCCATTCCTTCTCCCCAGAGATGCTGCCTGTCCCGCTGAGCTACTGCAGCATTTTATGTTGATCTCAGGTTTGTTGGTTAATTGGCTTGGTCTAAATGTAAATTGTTCCTAGTGTGTGTAGGATAATGTTAATGTGTTGGGATCACTGGTCGGTGTGGACTCAGTGGTCCCAAGGGCCTGTTTCCACGCTGTATCTCTAAACAGTTCACTAGGTGCAAGGTGCAAGCCAGCATTAGCAAACCTACACTCCCTTTGACAAAGACCCGATGGGCCTATGCCTGCAGGGAGAAGCCGCCCAGCCAGCTCCTGCTCGTGCCCCGAAGACCAGGGACCGGAGAGGTAGGAGCTGAAGAAAAGAGGAGGCGAAGGATAAGAGGAGCTAGACCGCTCGGAGAGGGACCGTGGTCTGGCCTTCCGCGGCCTTCCTACAGGAGGCGCCCCTGAGGCAGTAAGTTGGACGGCGTGGAGAGGGACGACGGCTCGCTGGTCGATCCTCACGTCCAAGGAAGGTGACGGCTGGAGGCCCTGCAGCAACCTGGGGCTCGCCTGGATCATGCTCCACTGTAGCACCTAGAGACTGGACTGGACTTTGAAAATGGCCCCAAAACCTTGTGCCTCTTGCATGCCTCTTGCAGTCTCAGTGGACTATTTCTGCACACTTTGCTAATGGGGGATTGTGCTTAGGTATGGCAATGTACTACTGAACTGTGTGCAAAAATAGTCATTTCATTGACCATTGACCTTCTCAGGTCAATTTGTACCTTCCCACCCCCTCTCCTGGCACGTTCCCATGCAACCTCAAGAAATGCTACACTTGTCGCTTTACCTCCCCCCTCGACTCCATTCAAGGACCCAAGCAGTCTTTCCAGGTGCGGCAGAGATTCACCTGCACCTCCTCCAACCTCATCTATTGCATCCGCTGCTCTAGGTGTCAGCTGTTCTACATCGGTGAGACCTCTGCACGGTTCGCAACAACCAACATGATCTCCCGGTGGCTCAGCGCTTCAACTCCCCCTTCAGGTGGCACTTACTTTCTCCTCCCCTTCTCAGCTCTCCCTCAGCCCACTAGCTACACCTCTGCCTTTCTTCTCCCCCCTCCCCCCCCCCCCACCAGTCTGAAGAAGGGTTTTGGCCTGAAACGTCACCTATTTCCTTCACTCCATAGATGCTGCCTCACCCGCTGAGTTTCTCCAGCTCTTTTGTCGACCTTCTCAGCTGCTGTGTTTGTTTCTCAAACAATTTGGTGTTTATAAATGGGAAGAGTCTGGTGTGGGATACAGGTAGATAGACTACCTGTCACTTGCATTACATGTAGTGTCAGAGTCATAGACACAAAGTTCCCAAATCATGTGGTGATGCATCCTGATAATAAGCTTTCTATGCTCTCGATGTTTACTTCTTTCTCAGTCGGGAATAGCAACTGCAGAACCACTTGTACTTACCGGATTTTCCACCCAATATATCATGTCTTCTTCGTCAAAGTCCACATCAAAACCGTTCTGGACACCGGCTATGGGGACCATGGCATCGCTGGACTTGTCCTCGGGGTTGAGGGAAATGCCAAAGATGACGTTATTTCTCACCACAATTAGGAAGGGGTCGTCATCTGAAAGGATGAACAAAGGTAAGTTCAGGCTTTTAGAAACATAGACAATAGGTGCAGGAGTAGGCCATATAGAGTTAGGATGCAGGAGTTAGATAGAGCTCTTGGAGATAGTGGAGTCAGGGGATATGGGGAGAAGGCAGGAACGGGGTACTGATTGTGGATGATCAGCCATGATCACAGTAAATGGCGGTGCTGGCTCGAAGGGCCAAATGGCCTACTCCTGTACCTATTGTCTATAGTCTACCCAGCTTTATTATTGTCTTGTGTACCGATGAGCAGTGAAAAACATTGTTTTGCATGCTACGCATTCAGATCAGGTACAGGTACATGGATAGGAAAGGTTTAGAGAGATATGGGCCAAATGCAGGCAGGTGGAACTGGTGTAGGTAGGGCACCTTGGTCAGCATGGACAAGTTGGGCTGAAGGGCCTGTTCCATGCTGTATGGCGTAAATACACTCGAGTCAAACTAACAAAGTCTAGAGCAAAGAGGAAGATCCGGAATGCAGAAAATAGTTTTCAGCGATGTTGGCTAGAAACAGTATTCGATTTACAAGTGGAAAAGAGATGTCAAAGAATGGAACGATGTATCAGATGATAGTAGAATCTCCTCTCGGACCAGAGTCGCCATGCTCCCGTGCTATGAAATACTGGATAATAAGATATAAAACATGCTCGCTCTATTTCTTTGCATCATTCCTTACTATGGGAAAGCATGAGGAATAGGCAATAATTGTCAGAGGAAAAATATTACATTACACAATTGTAGAATTGAACAGATTTCAAAATTTAAATTATTTCAAAGGACAAAGACACTTTAAACTGCAGCAGAGCAACAGTACAGCTTGAGAGAAACAGAACATACCAAAGCCTTTCATAACCTACGGCCATGATTTTAGTTTGGAGCCACTGAGCCACAGAATACTTGAGCAAAATGAGTCTTATTTTTGTAAAAAGGTGCGAACTTCCCCAAATCAGCTGGAACAAATCTACTACACTGTGAAACACTTAATTTCTCCCATGTTTTTCCACCTTGCACCGTGCACTCGTGTCTGGGGAATTTAACAAATTGATTTTCGTTTAGTTTAGAGAAACAACGTGGAAACAGGCCCTTCGGCCCACCGATCCACGCCAACCAGCGATCCCCGTACAATAGCACTATCCTACACCCTTGCGACAATTTACAATTTTACCGAATCCAATTAACCTACAAACCTGTACGTCTTTGGGATGTGGAAGGAAACCGGAGCACCTGGAGGACACTCACGTTGGTCACAGGGAGAACATGCAAACTCCACACAGGCAGCAGCCGGATCAGGATCGATGCAGGGTCTCTGGCGTTGTGAGGCAGCAGCTCTAATCGCTGTGCCAGTGGACATAATCTTCCATGTTCTTTCATAACGTCAAATACAAATGGTTTGCTTATAAAACTATCTTGTCTCACTGTAGTACATGTAATGGGGTGATTCTGTGACTTGAGGAATTGACCCAGTCATCGCTGCCGTTACCACACGAGAGCAGTCCGTGACTAATCCATGGCTCTATCCCACCTTTTATGCAGTGCTCCAAATCTTCCATCAGTTTCCAGCCAGAGGGGCAGACGCACGAGTAGAATCTGGGTGCTGAGGCCGACAGCAGGCAAAGGTGGCTGCAGGACTTGGATGCGCATGGGTTTCCAGCTACAAAACATACACACATCCCCAAATTACCTGGCGCTCACAACAGTAAGACTAACACTTGGCAGTTGTCTACTTGTCTACCACGGGCTCCGTGCCGCCGACCAGCGATCCCCGCATATTAACTGTCTCCTACACACACCAGGGACAATTTTCTCATTTACCAAGCCAATTTACCTACATACCTGCACGTCTTTGGAGTGTGGGAGGAAACCGAAGATCTCGGAGAAAACCCACGCAGGTCACGGGGAGAACGTACAAACTCCGTACAGACAGCACCCGTAGTCGGGATCCAACCCGGGTCTCCGCAAGCGCTGTAAGGCAGCAACTTTACCGCTGCACCACCGTGGCCGCCCATTACTTTCTAATATCCAATAACTGGATAAAATAATTGTAAAAACTGTCAATGGAGTCTTTTTCCCCAGGGTGGTTGAATCAAGAACCAGAGGACATATGTTTAAGGTTAGAGGGGAAAGGTTTAATGGGATGCTGATGAGCAACTTTTTCACACAGACGGTGGTGGGTACAAGGAACGAGCTGCCAGAGGTGGCAATTGAGGCAGGAACCATAAGAACATTGAACACGCATTTGGAGATACATGGATAGGAAAGGTTTAAAGGGACATGGATCAAATGGGAGCTGGTGGGACTAGTGTTGGTGGGGCACCTTGGTTGGGATGTAGGAGATTCCATGCTGTGTGAATCTATTTTATGGCAGTCATCTAGTACAAAAGCTAGAAATGGAAACAAATACATTGACAGCGTATAATGGGTGACCATCTGGAATTACCTTTGGTTTTGTGCCGTTAATGCTTTAAATTTCCAACTAGACAATGATACAATATCATTGCTATAAACGTATAACGCAGATGGATGAGGTAACTTGCATATTGTTTTCTGGTGGTGGTAATAGCAAGAAAATGTAGTTTAAAGTGTGTGTGTGTGTGTGTGTGTGTGTGTGTGTGTGTGTGTGTGTGTGTGTGTGTGTGTGTGTGTGTGTGTGTGTGTGTGTGTGTGTGTGTGTGTGTGTGTGTGTGTGTGTGTGTGTGTGTGTGTGGGGGGGGGGGGGGGGTGAGGTGGAAGGAGGTGGCGGTTTGTATTAGCATATCTACTAGTTAAAGTTACTTGGTGAATAAAAGTTTTTGAACTCCATGACCCTGATATGTTAGTTTAGTTGATTCTTGTCATGTGTACCGAGTTACAATGAAAATCCTTTGTGAAGCATGCTATCCAGTCAGCGGTAATACTACATGTGATTACAATCAAGCTGTCCACAGTGTACGGGCAAAGAATAAAGGGAATAATGTTTAGTGTAAGATAATGTCCAGTAAAGTTCGATTAAAGATAATCCGAGGGTCTGAAAATGCAGTAGTTGGGAGGTCAGGACCATACTCCAGCTGTTTACTAACAGTACACAACGTATTTATCATTTCATGCCTCGGTTATTGAACAAGTGTTTTAGTTTAGTTTAGTGATCCAGCGCGGAAACAGGCCCTTCGGCCCACCGAGTCCGCACTGAGAAGCGATCCCCGCACATTATCACACTAGGGGTAGTTTTACATTATCACCAAGCCAATTAACCTACAAACTTGTACGTCTGTGGAGGAAACCCACACAGGTCACAGGGAGAACGTACAAACTCCGTACAGACATGCACCCTTACTCAGGTCGGAACCGGGTCACTGGCACGGTGAGGCAGTAGCTCTGCCGCTGCGCCACCATGTCGCCCAAGTGTTAATAGTATTTATATGACTTCTGACATACCGGGCGGCTGCCTCACGGAATGAACGGCAGTAATTCCGAGTGGTTCAATGACGCTGCTGATCATCACACTCTGATTCTTTCCGTTCCATTTGTTCACTCGAACAACACGGTTCGAATGACGATCAGTCCAGTACACAAAATCTTCAAATATGGTTATGGCGTGTGGGTGTCTCAATATCTGCAACACAACAGATCATGTGTTTGTGTTAAGTGTATACATTCTGTAAAACTCAACTCAGCTGATTCCTAAAATAAACAACAGGAAGGAACTGCAGATGCTGGTTTACACCGATGATGGACACAAAATGCTGGAGTAACTCAGCGGTACAGGCTGGGTGTGAAGAAGGGTCTCGACACGAAACATCACCCATTCCATCCATCCAGAAATGCTGCCTGTCCTGTTGAGTTACTCCAGCATTTCGTGTCTATCTCGAGAGTGAGACACAGTGGAACTCGGCGGGTCAGGCAGCATCTGTGGAGGGCAAGGGTAGACGACGTTTTGGATCGGGACCCTTCCTCACACTGATGGAGTAGGGGGCAGAAAGCTGGAAAAGGGAGGTTGGGTCGGGACAAAGTCTGGCGACTGATAGGCGGATACAAGCGAGGGAAATTCAATTCGCAGATGGGTGGACAAAGACTTGAGATGAAAAGGAGACTGAAGGGTGTCAAGTAAGGAGAAGGAGTGAGAGGGGAGGGAAACGGAAAGACAGAGAGAGGGCAATAGTTGGAAGGTGACATGCCGGGGAGGGGTGGGTGGAGGGGGTAAGGGTGGGGGGGGGGGGGGGTGGTGAGGGAGGATGTGGGAAAGGGGGTAGAATAGTGGGAGAAGTCGGCGCGGGCTGGGATGTTGGGGACACAGGATACGTCACCAAGCCATGTTCTCCACAGATGCTGCCTGACCCGCTGAGTTCCTCCAGACTGTGTGCTTTACTCCAGTTTGCAGCACCTGCAGTTCCCCGTGTGTGTGTGTGCCCAGACATTTCACTTACTAAGTCACTGGCCAAAACCTGTCTCCTGTTCTTCCCATTGTAGTCACAGTACTCAATGTAATCCAGGTAGGCATCAGCAAAGTAAAGCAGCTTGGTTGGATAATCAATGCACAAGCCATTTGGCCAGTAGAGCTTGGTATTGATGAGAACAGTTCGCAATGCTCCGTCCATGCTGGCTCTTTCTACACGTGGATTCCTTCCCCAGTCTGTCCAGAACATTAGATGGATACTACAAAGGAAAATCAAATTGATAAAACACGTTTCAGTTCAAAGTGTCTCTCCACAGAGCTGGGATCATCAACAGTGGTGCAGCGGGGAGAGCCGCTGCCTCACCACGCCAGAGACCCAGATTCGATCCTGGCCTCGGGTGCTGTCTGTGTGGAGTTAATTAACCCTCTGTAAATTGCTCCTATTGTGTGGGGAGTGGATGAGAAAGTGGGATAACATAGAACTAACTAGTGAGTGATCAATGTCAGCGTGGACATGGTGGGCTGAAGGGCCTGTTTCCATGCTGTATCTCAAAGAATGTTGTACTTCCGGTGTTGTACTTCCGGTGGCGCTGGTGCCAGCAGCCTCCACCTACAGCCCGGTATCTTTTTGTTTTTTTGTTTATTTAGTTATGTTAAAGTGTGTTTTTTTAAATTTTTTTGGTGTCTTTATGTGGGAGAAGAGGGCACGGTGCGGGGGACACCGTCCTTCAGCCGCTTCCTGGTGAGGACGCGACTATTATTCGAGTCGCGTCCTCGCCCCCCCCCCCCTCCCCCCACAGCGGCCTACCTACTGGATTGGCGCGGCCTTTCCTACCGGGATCGACCGGAGCTCCAGCAGCGGCGGGACAGCGCTGGAACATCGCGGGGCTGGCGATGCCTTACCGGGGGTCGCCGTCTGGAGCCCGGAGTGCTGGACCTGCTGCACCGACATCATGGAGCTGCGGTTTGCGGAGCTCCCAACGCGGGCGGCGCTGATGGACAGCGCGGGGTCCTGCGACTCTGCCCAGCTCGGGGTGTGGACTCAGGAGCTGCAGACTCCGGCAGCGGGAGGTGGCTGATCAGGAGGTCCGGGCCGCTGAGGAGGAGGATGCTCACCGTCGGGGTTCGGCGTCGGCGTTCCACCAGCCCGGCGTGAGGGCCTGAACATCGGGCCACCCGGGGCGGCGACTGCGGGTGCTCGGAAGACCCCGACCACGGATGAACACGGAGGGGAGGCTGGCTGGACTATGGTGCCATCCTCACCTTGGTGCCATTTGTGTTATGTTGTGTTGTGGACTTTCTGTGTTTGTGCTTTTTAAAATTTTTTAATTCAATTTCAATTTTATTTTTAATATGTTTTATTATTTATTTATTATTTATTTTTATTATTTTTTTCTTGTGATTTTTTTTTAACGATACTGCCTGTACGGGAAATTCATTTCGTTGTCTCAAATTGAGACAATGACAATAAATTTGAATACAATACAACAATACAAAAGAAGTTATTAAACTATAACTAACGATATCTCAATGGCCTTTGGATGCTAAACAACTTTGTCTGCTTGTCATCTAGAAATCAGACAGCATGTAACAGGTAAAGCTTTAGACTTGACTTCAGAGACACAGCTCGGAAATAGACCCTTTGGCCCACAGAGTCTGTGCCAACCAGCGATCACCCCATACACTAGCACTATCCTACACACTAGGGACAATTTACAATGAATAGAAGCCAATTCATCTACAAACCTGTACGCCTTTGGAGTGTGGGAGGAAACCGGAGCATCTGATGAAAACTCAGCTGGTCACAGGGAGAACAATGAAACTCCGTACAGACACACCCATAGTCAGGATTGAACCCGGGTCTCTGGCGCTGTAACGCAGCAACTCTACTGCTGCGCCACTGTGTTGTCCAAAGTACCAGATCACAGATTAACACAATATTAACTCTTCTGACTGAGTTCTTTGAATATCATTTTTGATCTTATAGAGGTGTATAAAATCAGGAGAGAAATAGATCGGGTAGGTGCACAGAGCTTCTTGCCCAGAGCAGGTGAATCGAGGACCAGAGGACATAGGTTTAAGGTGAAGGGGAAAAGATTTAATAGGAATCCGAGGGGCAACATTTTCACACAAAATGTGGTGGGGTATGGAACAAGCTGCCAGAGGAGGGTGGTGAGGCAGGGATTATCCCAACATTTAAGAAACCGTTAGACAGGCACATGAATAGGAAAGATTTGGAGAGATATGGACCAAATGTGAGCAGGTGGGACATGTTGGCCGGTATGGGCAAGTTGGGCCGATGGGCCCGTTTCCACACTGTAGCACTCTTTGACTTTATAAACTAAAACAATTTAAATACAGAACGGACCTCCTCTAAGCTAGGGATGAGTTCCCGATCCTCCAACCTACCTACTGTGTCCTTTTCACTTTTTTCATCTGCCCTTTCTCTGTAGCTGTGATACCACATTCTGCACTCTATTTATTTTCTCCTTTGCACTATTTGGACAGGTACACGGATTGTAAAGGTTTAGAGGGATACTAGACCAAGTGGGACCCGTTGGGCCCCGTTCCCCCAACGCAATATTCCACCACTCACTCGTTCCCCCAACGCAATATTCCACCACTCACCCGTTCCCCCAACGCAATATTCCACCACTCACCCGTTCCCCCAACGCAACCCGTTTCCCCAACGCAACATTCCACCACTCACCCATAGCCCCAAAGTTTTTCACGTTATCTCAGTGCACATGACGACAGAAATAAACCACTCCCTCCACACTGAACCTTTGAAGATGCATGGTGTAAAAATGCCTTACTCATCCCTGGGATCCACGACCAAGCCTCTGGGATTGGTTATGTTGTCGCTGATGAGGACAGTCCTGTGGCTGCCATTCAATTGGGAAACCTCGATGGTTTGGAGAATGTGGTCCGCCCAGTACAGGTTGCGGCCGATCCAGTCCACGGCGATGTTTTCTGTAATCGTCACGCCACTGTCAAATATCTGTCGGGCAACGACAGTGAGATTCACCATAAATATCCTCCCGAAAAACACGTGGAAATGAGACCATCCGGGGGACATGGGCTTAAGGTGCGAGGGTGGAGCGGAAAGGTTAAATAGAAAACATATTGGTGCACGTTTTCACACAGAGGGTGTTGGGTGTATGGAACGAGCTGCCAGAGGAGGTAGTTGAGGCAGGGACTATAACAACATTTATTCGGACAGGCACATGGACAGGAAACATTTAGAAGGATATGGACCAGGCGAGGGCAGCTAAGACTAGTGTAGATGGGGCATGTTGGTCAGTGTGGACAAGTTGGAACATATAAGATCGTTAAGGGTTTGGACACACTAGAGGCAGGAAACATGTTCACGATGTTGGGGGAGTCCAGACCCAGGGGCCACAGTTTAGGAATAAGGAGTAAGCCATTTAGAACGGAGATGAGGAAACACGTTTTCTCACAGAGAGTTGTGAGTCTGTGGAATTCTCTGCGTCAGAGGGCAGTGGAGGCCGGTTCTCTGGATACTTTCAAGAGGGAGCTAAATAGGGCTCTTAAAGATGGCGGAGTCAGGGGATATGGGGAGCAGGCAGGAACGGGGTACTGATTGGGGATGATCAGCCATGATCATATAGAATGGCGGTGCTGGCTCCAAGGGCTGAATGGCCTACTCCTGCACCTATTGTCTAGTGACTAATTTCAAGTAACCCTTGCTTTCCCTCTTTCCGTCCCCGCACCTCCCCCCCTCCCCCCCACTCTTGTTCTCTGACTACTTTCACTGTCCTCCTGATTAAATTGTATTAATTGTATTGAATCACCTTCCTCCCAGCTAACAATGAGCCATTCTACATTCCCTTTACATCGTCTGCTTTGATCTGTGTTTTCACACCTTACCCTTCCATATCTCTATGTCTCCCTCTTCCCAACTCTCAGTCTGAAGAAGGGTCTCGCCCCAAAATGTCACCCACTCCTCTCCAGAGATGCTTCCTGTCCCGCTCAGTTACTCCAGCACTTTGTGTCTATCTTCGATTTAAACCAGCATCTGCAGTTCCTTCCCACACACTAAGCCTTCGAATAGGTCTGGTACTGAATTGTGAGCAATGTCTTGAGCCTCATGTGTGGAAGAACTCAATTACCTGCGAACCTGCCACACAGCTGGCTCAGGTAACCAGTGCAGCACTGTATAGAGTAATTCAGTGTGGAAACAGGATCTTTGGCCCAACTTGCCCACACCATCCAACATGTCCCATCTACACTAATCCCACCTTCCTGTGCTTCAACCTCTAAACCTGTCCTATCCACGTTCCAGGCCAAATGTTTCTTTAATGCTGTTATAGTCCCCGCCTGAACGAAGTCCTCTGGCAGCTCATTCCATATACCCAGCAACTTTTGTTTAAAAACATTGCCCCTCAGGTTCCTATTAATATCAGGTTCCTATTAATACCCAGTTATACCCAGAGTCAAACAGGTCACCGTTTATTGGCCTCCTTTGCCCCAGTGGGGCTTCCAGTATCTGAATTTCCATTAGAAGCTACCACAAGGAATAAAACAGGCAATTTTCAACAAATCACATTTATCCGCCAGTAAACAGAAATATACTTACAACTTTTTGATCAGTTCCATTTTGAAAAGCACTCCAAACTTTATCCTGAGTTACATCTGACCAATAGATTCGCCCAGTTTGCGAATCGAAATCAATCGCCACGATATTTCTCCCTCCACGGATCACGCTTTGAATCTGGTACGGCCTCACATTGATGTTCTCCGAGACTATCTGTCCTCGACTTGCCACCATCAACTGCATATCTGATCCCTCTACACAGTAAGTCAACATGTCAGTTGTATCGACTTCACAGCATTCGCCACAAATAGAGGTCCATTAATAACATAGATAGGGTGTCTTTTACCCGGAGGAGGGGGATTCAAGAACCAGAGGACATAAGCTTAAGGTGAGGGAGAAAGATTGAATAGGAACCTCAGGGGCAACCTTTTCCACACAGAGGATGGTGGGTATATGGTGGCTTAATCTTCTCCTCAATATCGACCTGTTTTGCTGTACATAAACTAGACAGAGGTGACTTAGCCCAGAACCCGTGGAGTTCATAGGTGTATAAGACATAGGAGCAGATGTAGGCCATTCAGCCCATCGAGTCTACTCCGTCCAGACAACCATGGCTGATCTATCTTTCCCTCTCAAACCCATTCTCATGCCTTCACCCCATAACCTTTGATGCCCTTGCTAATCAAGAACCTTTTCAATCTTGGCCGATCTGCCTAATTTGCCAACTAGACAGCTCAGGCTGAGGAGAAGCAATATCATTAATAGTTGGTTATGGAGTGACTCATATTCCCATTGGGTATCTTACATCACAACAGTTTGAACACTGGATTCTCCAATTTCAAGAGATCTCTCTCGACTCCCACTCCTTCCCATTCCCATTTCCCCATGCCTCCACCCACACGTTTCTGCCGTCCTGTGGCCATTGCTCCTTCTCCCCAATACACTCATCTCCCATCCCAGAGTCCCCCATTTCCCTTTTATCCCCCCTCCCCTGTTCCCTTCCACCCACATCCTTTCCTCTGGCTTCACACTTTACTCCTTATCTGACCCTTTTCACCTCCAGCCGTTGCCGATTATTCCACCCATCACACCCCCTCCACCTGTATCCACCTATCACTTCCCAGACTTTGTCCTGCCCCCAACTCTCTTTTCCAGCTTTCTCCCCCCACTCCATCAGTCTTAAGAAGGGCCCTGACCCTCCACAGATGCTGCCTGACCCGCTGAGTTCCTCCAGCACTTTGTATTTTGCTGCTGATTGAGGAACCAAGCTAATAAATGTGAAAGATTATACGATAAATACCATAGATACAGTCTCTATATAACAACACAGGTTATATATTTGTCCTTGCAATATTATTATTTGTTTGATATATATGTGTGTGTGTGTGTGAGCGAGATAAATATATATAACATATATTATCATTTGTTTGTTATATATTTAAATATATAATAAACAGTGATATGTGTTTATGTATACGTGCGTGTGTGCCTGTGTATATGTGTGGTGCGTGTGCTTGTTTGTGTGTTTGCATGTGTGTGCGTGTGTGTTTTGTGTGCATGCGTGCGTGTGTGTGTGTATGTGTGTGTGCGCACATGTGCGTGTGTGTGTACGTGCTTGCTTGCGTGTGTGTGTACGTGCGTGCGCGCGTGTACGTGCGTGTGTGTGTACGTGCATGTGTGTGTGTCTGTGTGTGTGCGTGTGTGCATGTGTCCATGTGTGTGTGCGTGTGTGTGCGTGTGCACGTGTGCGTGTTTGTGCCTGTGTGCGCGTGTGTGTGTGCGTGCATGTGTGTGTGTGTGCGCGTGTGCGTGTGCGCGTGTCTGTATGTGTGTGTGTGTGCATGTGTGTGTGTGTGTACGTGTGTGTGTGCGTGCGTGTGTGTGTGTGCATGTGCACGCGTGTGTGTGTGTGCGTGTGTGTGTGTGTGGGTGTGTGTGTGTGTGTGTATGTGTGTGCGTGCGTGTATGTGCGTGTGCACGTGTGCGTGCGTGTATGTGCATGTGCCTGCGTGTATGTGCGTGTGGCGTGGGTAAACATAGTACTCTGTAAAGACCATAACAAATGTACATATTCTGTTGTACTACGGCTGGAAGTAAGAATTTAATTGTTCCATTTCGGGACATATGACAATAAAACACTCTTGACTCTTGACGAACGATCTGATAAAATGCACTTCAGCAGAACACAGAAGCATACAACAGACGTTACCTGAAACTTTGCAGGTGCTTTGGTCAACTTCGAGCCCGTAGCCTTGGTCACAGGTGCACCTGAAGGAGCCTCTCTGGTTGTAACACATCTGGCTACAGGTTCCTGGCAGGCCACACTCATCCACATCCTCACATGTCTTGGAGTCGTTTGCTAGCTGGTAGCCACTTGGACAAGTACACTGAGCACCAAAGGGTCCCTCAAAGCATCCGTGTGTGCAGCCACAGCATTGCTTGCATCACAGCTGTCTGTACCTACAGCATTGGAGACAACAGCATTAATACTTACAGAGTAGCATCCTTGAACCTTTATAACGGTGTCACGTTTCTGCACATCATTGCAATGAAATGCTTAGTGTGACCCAGCTGCAGAAACAACAATCCTGGAGTATTTTTTTATTTTTTGCCTAATTCATGACAAGGTCATGTCAGGAGAAACTTCAAAAGCTGGTTTACACCTAAGATAGGCAAAAAATAGTGGAATAACTCACTGGGACAGGCAGCATCTCTGGATAGAAAGATTTCTTCTCTCTAGAGATGCTGCCTATCCCGCTGAGTTACTTCAGCATTTTGTGTCTAACTTCATGCCTCAACTAGATTAGAAAGGTGCACACAGGTTGACAAATGTTATGCAATTGGTACAGCTCAGATACAGAACATCAAACAGTGTTTACATTTCTTCCACCTAATTAGTTTTATTATGATTCTGAAAGTGAATGTAATTAAAGTAATTAAGTTTGTTTAGTTTAGTTTAATAGTAAGATTAAACGAGAACTTACCAGTTTGAAGTTTGATCTTTATTTTATGAAGAGTTACGATGAGGGATTACATGAAGACCCCGCCAGCACGCATGCACGACATTCTTCAAAGCAGCGGTGTGGAATCACAGACAACAGTAGATGAAATAAACATAGTAAGATAAGAAGAACTAGAATACCAGTTGACCTTTATGATAGAGGGTGGGAGCAGAGGGCACGTAATCCCTCATCGTAACTCCTCATAAAATAAAGATCAAACTTCAAATTGGCAAGTTCTCGTGTAATCTTACTATTTTACTTCGGAGTCATGTGAGTGATTACGTGAAGATTTTAAAGATCTGTGATTTCATGCCATGAAACGAGTCCATGCTTCACTCACTGCCTTAGTTGACCAGGGGAGGAAGTATGTTATCGTATTCAGACATGGATAATGACAATAGTAACCTCCCTCACCCGGGAGGAACTATGAACAGAACTATGAACAGAACTTAACATAGAGTTCGTAAATACCCCCGATCTGGTAATGAGTTAGTGGAAAATTGCTAGATTGACCATCCTGCAACCGCTAGGATGTGGTCCCGCTAACTTGCATAACCCTGCTGCTGAGGTTGTTACAGCCTTGGTGGAGTGATTTGAAATGTCAGTATTTACTCCTGTATAAACCAGACCCATAACCACCTGAAGATGGTCTGAAGTGATACCTTCTTTTGACGCTAGTTCTAACTAACAATATTGCTAGTTCAGAGTCTCTAGGCTCTAGTGATCTAACATTCTGGTGTAGATGTGTCACCATACACAATCGAAGGTTCATGGGATATGTGAACATCTAGTTTGAGATCTGGTGTCCCTGGTCTATATTGCTAGACTAAGTCACAACATAAGTGTTATTTAGTCTGCAGATATAATCAGCCTATCCAGTCAATGTTTATGTAATGACTGGACCCGTAGTGCTGCATGCAGGGCTATGAGCATAACCACTTATAAGTGAGTTAGCCCAAGGACAGGGATGTAGCTGGAGCCCTTCAGCGAAACGACGTAGCACAACATTAACACTCCATATCTCTGCGTACCTCGGCCTGGGAGTTTTCGAGTTGCAGATTTCCTTCATAATCTAGAGCTAGGTGACCCCCCAGAGTAGATTCTACTCCTCTCAGCCAGTGTGATGAAGCACTTAGGTATGGTAGATGGCACTTTAGACATCATGATTTGTCAAGCCCTCATATGAGCCTGAACTACAAGGCGTCAGCCATCCGTGCCGAATATGTAATATAATCATAAAACAAATACCTCCCATCTCCTTATGAGGAAATATTGATATATTTTTGGTGCTATCCCTGCGATCTGCAGGGAGCACGTTCATGGTTGGTTTAACAACCCCAGCCGCAGGAACGGTCTTCTCAGTCTCTGCAAGTCAAAGAATTGATTATATCATGCTGAGGACGGTTTTCCATGTCACGGCTAGACCAATACTTGTGTCTAGAATAACCATATATGGTTCCATCATTCCCCACATCAGTGGGAACCATGGCTGGCTAAGCCCGGCAGGCACTATAAAAATGCATGGCGGGAACTTGCTGAATTTTGCAAACCCGTCTGATGAGGTAGAAATGGAGGAAGACATAAAAGAACATTCCTCCTTAGTGTAGCTAGAATGTAACCAGCGCTACCGATATGCCACATATTTTCCACTGGTGATTGAGCCTGGATGCAAGCTTCTTGGTCTTTAATGTTCACAATGTATTTTAATACTTTGTGATCCAACACCCATATTTGACTTGTTTGCACCCATGTAAACAGACATTTGCCACCACCGAAGTGTATCAACTTGGACTAGAGCATGCAGATTAGGCATATTCGCATAAACCTTTAATCCACAGAATGCACCCAGTGTCTATAGGTAGTTGATACCATGTATCTGAGGAATTGGTAACTCTCCCATCCACATCTGTAACTAGATGGCATGAGCAATTTCTCATCCTGAACAATAGCATCAGTTTGTAATTTAACTGAAGATTTACTGATTTAGTGGAATAGCATAGAGCTGGTAACAATGACCACATGGTACTTGAGTGCTTACTTCTTTTGCATGCTGTATAGTTCTGATTGTGCAAAGGCCTAAATAGCACAGCTGTAAGCCAATTATACTTGATGAACAGAAGGTTGCTTGATCAGTTTTGTTACGGGCTTCAATTAATTCCAATCCCTTACCTCAGGGCGGAGTCCCAGACGATTAAATAGAGTTAAAGGTAATCCCAATCATCAATAAGTTCAGTTGGTATCAACTTAAATTTATCTGGACAGATGAGAACCCAATTTCTCAAATGGGTTTTGTGGCTGATACAGCTAATTTAGCAAAATACAGCGTTTAATCTCATCCAGATAGTTCTTAACAATATTTTTTAACTCTGAGCAGCCGAAGCACTCATTTAGTAAATGGCCTGGGAACTGAAGTTAGCCTATTTTGCAATGTTTTAACTGTATCATTGCCCCATCCAGTTAAATTTCAGATATTTCCGGTGCCCTGTGAAGCTGACCCCATGGGAATTAATAGTCACGAAGTTTCAATGTCTATACTGCACATGCGAGTTGGGCTTGTTGATAATAAACAGGCCTCATTTGTCATAATAGCGAGTCTGCCTAAAGAGGCAACTCCAGCCATATTCCTAGACTGTCTCGCTTGTACTGTGCAGTATAAACTATCTCAATCCAACCTTCTTGTAAATGGTCCACAACCCCACGTTTCGGAAAGAACCAGACCCACCTACCGTCATGGCTACCGGTGGTTTTATGGTAAGCCCAAAAGGCCCCCGATGTGGGTTCGATTTCCATCCTTGATTGGGTCGTAGGGCTGCTGGTGTATGTGGACCCATGTATTTCCAGGTGCATGGTAACTCCCAGCCGGCACCTGTGAACTCGGACATGCTTCCGAGTTCAGAGTCAGTTGCCACCTGACTCCTCGCACTCACCTTCGCAGAAGGGAGTTTTGTAGGCAGCCCTGGCCAATTAGGATGGGTAAAACGTCCGAGGACGAACCCATGTCGGAGGGGACCCTCCTGGCCTGACTTCAGTCTAGGCCTTTCAGTCTCCTGTTTTAGCTCTTACCCTCCTCGGGCAGCCGGAGTCTGAATTCGCCGCCGGCTACCCGCTCTTCTGCAGTCCTAGTCGTGTCTTCCACACGGTCCCCATAGCTGGGGTGCCCCCCAAGCACGGTTCTACCCGCGGTCTTCCACACGGTCCCCGTGGCTGAGGTTTCCCCCACGCACGGATCTACCCGCAGCTTTTGCATGGTCCCCGTAGCTGAGGTTTCCCCCCAAGCACGGTTCTGTCCGTGGTTTTCCACGGTCCCCGTAGCTGAGGTTTCCCCCCAAGCACGGTTCTACCCGTGTTCTTCGCAAGGTCCCTGTAGCTTGGTTATCCGTGGTCTTCCCATGGCCCCCGAGGCTGGGTTATCCGTAGTCTTCCCGCGGTCCCTGAAACTGGGTTACCCGTGGTCTCTGAAGTCGGATTATCCGTGGTTTCCCGTGGTCTCTGAAGTCGGGTTACCTGTGGTTTTCCCGTGGCCTCCAAAGTCGGGCTACCTGCGGTCTTCCCGTGGACTCCAAAGTCGGATTACCCGCGGTCTTCCCCCGGTCCCGGACGGCAGGTTACCTGCAGTTTTCTGAGGTTCCGTGGTCCCCGCAGCCAGGCTTCTTCCTGCGGTCGGCATTCCCCACGGCCCTTGTAGTTGGGACCTAAAATGCTGGCGAAACTCAGCGGGTGCAGCAGCATCTATGGAACCTTGTAGCAGGGATCCTTGCGGTGTCGGGAGCCGGGATTTCCCCTTTGAATGCTCCCTCGGTTTTGGCCTTCCCCCTGTAGAAGGGAGCCGGGTGGCGCTGGGGTTCCGACCTCGGACCTCCAGCAGGGGCTCTGAACGCTTCCTGCAGTCAAAAAGAGACCTGAAAAAGTTAAAAACTTACCTTCAGGTCCGAGCTGTTGGAGGCAGAGCTCCAATGGCTCTGTCCTTTGCGCAATGCGAGAGACGATATTGCACGCATGCGTGATGGACGGGGTCTTCACGTAGTCACTCACGTGTCTCCGAAGTAAAATAGTAGTCACTGGCCCTTCGGCCCACCGAGTCCGCACTGACCAGTGATCATCCGTAGACTAGTTCTATCTACACTCTAGGGACAATTTACAGAAGCCAATTAACCTACAAACCTGCACATCTTTAGGATGTTGGCGAAAACCAAAAACCCATGCAGTCAATAGACAGGTGCAGGAATAGGCCATTTGGCCCCTCAAGCTAGTACCGACATTCAATGTGATCATGGCTGATCATCCACTCAGTACCCCGTTCCTGCCTTTTCCACAACCCGTGACTCTGCTATCTTTAAGAGCCTTTTCCAAGTCTCTCTTGAAAGCATCCAGAGAATCGGCCTCCACTGCCTTCTGAGGCAGAGAATTCCACAGATTCACAACCCTCTGTGTGAAAATGTTTTTCCTCATCTCCGTTCTAAATGGCTTACCCCTTGCACGTTCTTCCTGTGACCCCCTTAGTTACAGGAAGAACGTGCAAACTCTGTGCAGACAGCAACCGTAGTCGGGTAACTGGCGCTGTAAGGCAGCAACTCTACCGTTGCGTGGAGCAAAGTTGTTGCATGTCAACCCGTGCTATAAAAATGAAGACTTGCAACCGGTGTTAAAGTTACTTTGCCTTGTAGAATAAGAATAAAGATGGCACGAATATACAAAATGTATCTACTTAAGCTAGTCCCAGCATAGTCATATAAACTACATGTAAATAAATAAAGACATTTTGATGTAAAAATTGATGTAACATATTTAATGCCATACTGGTTAAATTATTGGATTAATACCTAGGGTAGAATTGTTTGCAGAAAAGTGAGGAACTTAAATTCAAACAATTAAAAAGTTATGGGCCTGTCCCACTTAGACTATTTTTCAGCGGACTGCCGGTGACTGTCAAGTTGCCGGCACTCGCCTGAAAAACCGGCAACTGGAACGGCGGCAGTCAGAGTGGAACACACACACACATCGCTTCCTTCACCAGCCCGTTATGCAGGCGGGGGACAGGGCAAGCGGGGGAGCGCTGTCTAAAAAATTCACACGGTGCAAAGCCAATGTGATACAAACACACACCACCACGATGAACAGGAAGGTTGGCGCTGTAAAAAGACGGCTAAAGCACAGTGTACGGGAAGTCCTTTAAGAGGTGGGGGGGGGGGGGGGAGGGGGGGGAAGGGGGGGAGAAGGGGTGGAGTCAACTTTTAAGAAGCCAGAGATACACGGCTGAAGCTCGGCAACATTAACATTACCGGTTGGTTATCCTTGGTTCTGAAAACGACTGCCCTACCTTTTTTTTCCCCAATGACCCAATGAAATTCACCGGTCAGCACCGGCTCCAACCTACGAGAACCCCCGAGAACCTTCGACCTCCTGGCGACCCACTAGGACCTCCTGGCGACCCACCTACGGCACAAGAATTCTCGCTACTCTCCATGGCGGCTTCATTCGAGTCACCGCTAATTTTTCAACATGTTAAAAAATTCACGGCGACCATAATGAGGCCACGACTGGTTCCCAGAATGCGGGAACTCCTCACGACCATGAAGGCGACTCCCCGGCAACCACCCGCCAACATGTGGCGACCATGAGCCTCCTGCAGCCGCCTAAAAAGTCGCCTAAGTGGGACAGGCTCATCAGTAGTGGTAGCCATGGATTGCCACTAGATTGTGGAAAAATCCCATTTTAGTTTAGCAATCTCCTTTTAAGGAAGGAAACCTTCTCTTCTTCCCAATGTAGATGATATGTGACTTAGACCCATAAGAATGTGGTTAACTTGAGCTATTTGCTGAAATAGTTGAATAAGCTGCTCAGTATTTGGGTGATTTGGGATGGTTCAATAACTACTGTCCCAGCCAGCAATGTTCAGATTCCAGGTAAAATCAAAATCAGCGGTAGAGTTGCTGCCTCACAGCGCCAGAGAACCCGCGTTCGATTCTAACCACGGGTGCTGTCTTTTACAGAGTCTGCATGTTCTCCCTGTGACCACGTGGGTTTCCTCCCACATCCCATAGACGTGCGGGTTTGTTGGTTAATTGGCCCTCTGTAAATTTCCCCTGGTGTGTAGGGAGCGGATGAGATAGTGGGATAACATAGGACTAGTGTGAATGGGTGATCAACAGTCAGCACGGACTCGGTGGGCTGAAGGGCCTGTTTCTGGGCTGTATCTCTGAACTGAACTGATGTGCAGAGTAATATCTGCTTCCTGTCTTTCCCTTTCCCTCTAAACACCTTATGTTTGGATCACTCTGCTGGGTTCCAAGTTCATTATATGGAATATGGGAGATATTAAACCTAATGAGAGGCACAGATGGGATATACAGAGAGATTGTTTCTCCCAGGATGAAACAAGGGGTACTGAGAGGGGTAAACTTAGACAGGTGAGAGGGGTAACATTAAAGGAGATGTGTGGGACAAGCTGTTTTACACAGATGTCTGTGCCTACAACGTGGTGCCAGGGATGGTGATTGAGGCAGATAGTTTAAGAGACTTTTGGATAGGCACATGGATATGCAGGGGATGTAGGTTTATGATCAGGCAGAAGAGATCAGGCATCATGTCCGGCACAAACATTGTGGGCTGAAGGGTCGGTTCCTGAGGTGCGCTGTTCTATAGACAGAGGGTGCGTAACGTTTTAGTTCGGGACCCTTCTTCTGAAGAGTCTTAAGAAGGGTCTCGACCCGAATCATCGCCCGTACTTTTTCTCCAGAGATGCTGCCTGACCCGCTGGGTTACTCCAGCACTTTGTAATTGTAATTGTAATTAATTTATTAGCCAAGTATGTAAAAACATACAAGGAATTTGATTTGCCATACAGTCATACCAAACAAGCAACAAGACACACAGCTATATAAACATTAACATCCACCACAGCGCATATCTTTGGCATAAACCAGCATCTGCAATTCCTCGTTTCCACTGTACTGTTCTATGTTCTATGTCCGATGTACAGGCAAGAAGTGTTCTTCTTGGCATCAGGTTTGGCACAGACATAGTGGGCAGAAGGGCCTGACCCCCTGCCACACTGTGCTATGTTCTATGTCCCGTGTGCAGGCAGTTAAGAGTTGATCTTAGCATCAGAAATAGACACAAAATGCTGGAGTAGGGTTCGTAGGTTAATTGGCTTGGTATGTATGTAAAATTATCCCCAGTGTATGTAGGGTAGTGTTAATGTGCGGGGATCGCTGGTCGGCACAGACTCGGTGGGACAAAGGGCCTGTTTCCGCGCTGTATCTCCAAACTAAACTAAACTCAGCGGGACAGGCAGCATCTCCGGATAGAAAGAATAGGTATCTTCGGGTAGAGATGCATGTTCGGCAAAGTCGGCCTGTAGAGCTGTACTGCAGTGCGCTCTGTGTACTAATGTACTTGATGGAGATTCAACAGCACCATTTGAGTGGACATTGTGGCCCGAATGTGGGATCTTATTGAACCATATAAGATTATTAAAGGATTGGACATGCTAGGGGCAGGAAACATGTTCCCAATGTTGGGGGAGTCCACAACCAGGAGCCACAGTTTAAGAATAAGGGTTAGGCCATTTAGAACGGAGATAAGGAAAAACCTTTGCACACAGAGAGTGGTGAGTCTATGGAATTCTCTGCCTCAGAAGGCAGTGGTGGCAGGTTCTCTGGATGCTTTCAAGAGAGAGTTAGATAGAGCTCTGAAAGATAGCAGAATCAAGGGATATGGGGAGAAGGCAGGAACGGGGTACTGATTGTTGATGATCAGCCATGATCACATTGAATGGCGGTGCTGGCTCGAAGGGCCGAATGGCCTAGTCCTGCACCTATTGCCTATAGTCTATTGAAGGGCCTGTCCCCTGTGCTGTAAATCACTACTGCTGTGTGCTCCGTGTCCTCATGTACTTACTGCAGAGTGGAGATTCATCAGCGCCGTTGGGACAGTCGGGATTGCGGTCACAGATCTTCTCCAGGCTGAGGCAGAGGCTGAGGCCGGGGCACTGCCACAGGGGGCTGATGCACTGGAAGGGCTGTGTGGGGCAGTCTCTCTCGTCGCTCATGTCCCTGCAGTCGTTGTCGCCGTCGCACAGCCAGTCCCTGGGCACGCAGTTGCCGTTGTCGCAGCGGTAGTGGCTGAGGGAGCAGTTCCTGGGCAAGCAGCCTGGGTGTTCATCCGAGGCATCGGTGCAGTCAGCGTGACCGTCACACTCCCAGTTGGAGGGGAGGCACGTCCCGTCACCCTGGCACTGGAACTCACTCTGGTGGCACATACCTGGAGGCCGAGTGGCTGCAGGGTAAAAACAACACTGCAATTAATGCCTACCTAACGTTTCATCTCTTACCTCAAGTAACCCTTGCATCCCCTCTCACTCTCCGTCCATCCCTTTCCCACCCTAGTCGTACCAGCTTCAGTCGTCTTGTTGAGTCTCATTGTCTGTAACTCATTTTCACCCAGCCCACAGCTAACAATGGTCTGTTTCCTTGATCATCGTTATCTTTTTGCATATCTTTCATTCATCTGTTCTATATCTCCCTACATTACCGTCTATATCTCTTGTTTCTCTTTCCCCTGACTCAGTCTGAAGAAGGGTCTCAACCCAAAACGTCACCTATCCATGTTCTCCAGAGATCCTGACATACCAGACTGATTCCTGGGATGTCAGGACTGTCTTATGAAGAAAGACTGGATAGACTTGGTTTATACTCTCTAGAATTTAGGAGATTGAGAGGGGATCTTATAGAAACGTACAAAATTCTTAAGGGGTTGGACAGGCTAGATGCAGGAAGATTGTTCCCGATGTTAGGGAAGTCCAGGACAAGGGGTCACAGCTTAAGGATAAGGGGGAAATCCTTTAAAACCGAGATGAGAAGAACTTTTTTCACACAGAGAGTGGTGAATCTCTGGAACTCTCTGCCACAGAGGGTAGTTGAGGCCAGTTCATTGGCTATATTTAAGAGGGAGTTAGATGTGGCCCTTGTGGCTAAGGGGATTAGGGGGTATGGAGAGAAGGCAGGTACGGGATACTGAGTTGGATGATCAGCCATGATCATATTGAATGGCGGTGCAGGCTCGAAGGGCCGAATGGCCTACTCCTGCACCTAATTTCTATGTTTCTATGTTTCTATGCTGCCTGACCCACTGAGTTACTCCAGCTTTTTGTGTCTATCTTCAGTTTACTTTAGTTTGGTTTAGTTTAGTTTATTATCACACATAACGATGTACAGTGAAAAACTTTTTGATGTGTGCTAACCAGTCAGCGGAAAGACTATACATGATTACAATCAAGCCATCCATAGTGTACAGGTACAAGATAAAAGGAATAACCTTTAGAGAGGGAAAAGTCCGGTAAAGTCCGATTAAAGATAGTCCGAGGGTTTCAAATCAGGTAGATGGGAGGCCATTCCCAGTCTCTAGTTGCTGATAGGATGGTTCAGTTGCCTGATAACAGCTGGGAAAGTTTCAAAGCAATCCTTTGTGGCAAGGACAGGGTCTATTCCCCAGGGGAGGGGAAGCAAGAACCAGAGGGAGGGTGGTGAGGATGGATGAGGGGAAGCGGGGTGAGGGAGGGGAGGAAGGGAGTGCAGATCCACGACTTACAGTCAAAGAGTCATCCAAAGCATAACATCAGACGAGGTAGTTGAGGCAGGTACTGCAACAGCCTCTAATAGACACTTGCACAGTCTTTTACTGAGGGTTGGGGAATCACGTACCAGAGGGCATAGGTTTAAGGTGAATGAGGAAAGATTTAATAGTAAACTGAGGAGCAACATGAGGCTACTAAGACCAGGAACACTCTTTCCCTCCCACTGCGGCATGGTTGGGCAGCGGTGGAGTTGCTGCCTCACAACGCCAGAGACCTGGGTTCCATCCAGACTACGGGTGCCATCGGTAAAGAGTTTGTACGTTCTCATACGTTGCCATAGAGGGAGTGCAGAGAAGGTTCACCAGACTGATTCCTGGGATGTCAGGACTGTCTTATGAAGAAAGACTGGATAGACTTGGTTTATACTCTCTAGAATTTAGGAGATTGAGAGGGGATCTTATAGAAACTTACAAAATTCTTAAGGGGTTGGACAGGCTAGATGCAGGAAGATTGTTCCCGATGTTAGGGAAGTCCAGGACAAGGGGTCACAGCTTAAGGATAAGGGGGAAATCCTTTAAAACCGAGATGAGAAGAACTTTTTTCACACAGAGAGTGGTGAATCTCTGGAACTCTCTGCCACAGAGGGTAGTTGAGGCCAGTTCATTGGCTATATTTAAGAGGGAGTTAGATGTGGCCCTTGTGGCTAAGGGGATCAGGGGGGGTATGGAGAAAAGGCAGGAACGGGATACTGAGTTGGATGATCAGCCATGATCATATTGAATGGCGGTGCAGGCTCGAAGGGCCGAATGGCCTACTCCTGCACCTAATTTCTATGTTTCTATGTTTCTATGCTGCCTGACCCATTGAGTTACTCCAGCTTTTTGTGTCTATCTTCAGTTTACTTTAGTTTGGTTTAGTTTAGTTTATTATCACACATAACGATGTACAGTGAAAAACTTTTTGATGCGTGCTAACCAGTCAGCGGAAAGACTATACATGATTACAATCAAGCCATGGATAGTGTACAGATACAAGATAAAAGGTATAACCTTTAGAGAGGGAAAAGTCCGGTAAAGTCCGATTAAAGATAGTCCGAGGGTTTCAAATCAGGTAGATGGGAGGCCATTCCCACTCTCTAGTTGCTGATAGGATGGTTCAGTTGCCTGATAACAGCTGGGAAAGTTTCAAAGCAATCCTTTGTGGCAAGGACAGGGTCTATTCCCCAGGGGAGGGGAAGCAAGAACCAGAGGGAGGGTGGTGGGGATGGATGAGGGGAAGCGGGGTGAGGGAGGGGAGGAAGGGAGTGCGGATCGACGACTTACAGTCAAAGAGTCATCCAAAGCGTAACATCAGACGAGGTAGTTGAGGCAGGTACTGCAACAGCCTCTAATAGACACTTGCACAGTCTTTTACTGAGGGTTGGGGAATCACGTACCAGAGGGCATAGGTTTAAGGTGAATGAGGAAAGATTTAATAGTAAACTGAGGAGCAACATGAGGCTACTAAGACCAGGAACACTCTTTCCCTCCCACTGCGGCATGGTTGGGCAGCGGTGGAGTTGCTGCCTCACAACGCCAGAGACCTGGGTTCCATCCAGACTACGGGTGCCATCTGTAAAGAGTTTGTACATTCTCCCCGTGACCTGCGTGGGTTTTCTCCGAGATCTTCGCTTTCCTCCAACACTCCAAAGACGTACAGGTTTATAGGTTAATTGGCTTGATGTAAGTGTAAATTGTCCCTAGTGTGTGCAGGATAGTGCTAGTGTGTAGGGATCGCTAGTCGGTGCGGACTCGGTGGGCCGAAGGGTCTGTTTCCGCGCTGTATCTCGAAACTAAACTAAACTTTTTCACTCAGAGGGTATTGGCCATATGGAATGAGCTGTCAGAGGAGGTAGTTGAGGCAGGTTCTATCACAACATTTAAGAGATGTTTAGACAGATACATGGATAGGAAAGGCCCAGAGGGATATGGGCCAAAGACAGGCAAATAGGACTTGTGTCGATGGAGCATCTTGGTTGGCAAAGGCAAGTTGGGCAGAAGACTTAGTTGCTGTGCAATGTGACTCTACGACTTGAGTCAAAACGCAAGACTGTTTAACTGTCACATGTACTGAACAATGACATTCTCACTTGCTGCAGCTTAGCAGGCCTGTAAACGTAATTATGTACAGCTAATGCAATAAATTCATGATCTGTAATTAATTATTTTGATAACCAGACACCTATAGTGCAAAACACAGTCCAAAGAAGATCACGGTTGCTGAGGTTAGTGTTGTGCAGTGTGAAAGCCCTGTCCCACTGTACGAGTTCATTCAAGAGTTCTCCCGAGTTTGCCCCGATTCGAACTTGGAGATTTACGGTAATGGCCGCTCGTAGGTATTCGGGGCTCTCGTGGACATTTTTCAACATGTTGAAAAATCTTCACGAGTCTTCCTGAGCTTACCGCGTTTCCCGGGTACCTGCCGTTAGCGTTACGAGTCGCTAAGAGACAACCCGAGCTCCGACATACCCGCTGCGTACATTCTACGTGCTTACCATGAGTTTGATTTTTTTTTAAATTCTGGAGAGCTCTTGAATGAACTTGTACAGTGGGACAGGGCTTTGATGGTTGTTGGGCAGAAGCTGTTCTTCAACCTGGAGGTCACTGTTTTCAGGCCCCTCCCTGTACCTTCTTCCTCTTGGCAGCAGTAAAATGAGAGCATTTCAAGTAACACAATTGGCAAACCTATTACAGCTAATTGGGAAAAATCATGAAAGTGATGTTGGCTAACATCTTATAACATGACCAGGATAAATAGAATATTGCAATGTTAACAGCATTGGCTCCTGGGTTACTTCCATGAACTAATTCAGAGGTTCATGAAAAAAAGATATGCATGGAATCATGATGGTCCTGCAGATCAAAGCAGAGTGAGGAAGAGTGTTCCTGACCTTAGAAGCCACAAACTCCAAGAGCAGCAAGGTTTAGGTTCAGGATGGAACTGCAAATGCTGGTTTAAACCGAAAAACATTTTTCACACAGAGGGTGGTGATTCTCTGGAATTATCTGCCACAGAAGGTAGTTGAGGCCAGTTCAATGGCTATATTTAAGAGGGAGTTAGATGTGGCCCTTGTGGCTAAAGGGATCAGGGGGTATGGAGAGAAGGCAGGTACAGGATACTGAGTTGGATGATCAGCCATGATCATATTGAATGGCGGTGCAGGCTCGAAGGGCCGAATGGCCTACTCCTGCACCTATTTTTTATGAAGATAGGCACAAGAGGCTGGAGTAACTGAGTGGGACAGGCAGCATCTCTGGAGACAATGAATGGGGGGTTGGCTGAATGGAGGTCTGAAGAAGGGTCTCGCCCAGAAACGTCACCCATTCCTTCTCTCCTGAGATGCTGCCTGTTACTCCGGCATTTTGTGCCTGTCCAAGGTTTAGATTTATTCCTGTCACTTGCACCGAGGTACAGTGAAAAGCTTTGTTTTGCATGCTACCCAAACACATCAGATGATACAATCCGTTCAAACTCAAGTACAATAAGTACTGAAAAGGGAAAGATGCAGAGTGTAGCATCTAGTTCTCAGGCAAAGCAACAAGTGCGTAGAAATACAGAAATATTGGGTGAAATTATATACGTACGACATCCTGCCTCGTCAGATTCATCGACGCAATCAAAAATGCCATCACAGTAGTAGAAGATGCTGATGCACTGCTCCCCGCTTGTACATTTAAACTCGTATGAGGTGCAGTTGTACACTGTAAAGAAATACATTCTGATTAGGGGAGCTGAATCGTGAGGTATTGTCGGTGAGGGAGTCTGCCACCACCGTCTCTCACTCACCGCATCCTTGTTCGTCCAGTCCATCCAGGCAGTCCTTGTCTCCATCACAGACGTACGATGGGTCGATGCACCGATGTTCCGGGCACAGGAACTGTTCAGGCGGGCACGAACTCGTGAAATCTTTTCATGGTGAACAAAAAGAGATATTAGTTCAAAGTGAACATTGCCACCAGGGGCGGCACTGTAGCACAGGGGGTCGAGTTGCTGTCTTACAATGCCAGAGTCCCTGTAGTGGCCATTTGGCTTGTTTTGCATGTCATTGATGATGGCATGTGTCTTTAAATTTTAGACTGCCCGTTATATTGTGGGTGGGATTTATGATGTATTTTAAGGTGAGTTTGGAGCAACGTTTCTTGCGCAGAAGCTTAGTTTTTAGTTTAGTTTGGCACCAGCATGGAGAAGGTTTACCCTTTGACCATGTGAAACGTAACGGAGACACAAGGAGTTCTCTAACGTTTAAAGCGATAAGCTAGAGTTCGATGAAGATTATAGTAACGAGTCGGAAGAAGTTTGGATGTACCTTATTGCTTTTCATCAACAAAAAATAATTTATTAATTAAAAGACTGTGTTTTGAAGATTTATCTGTGAAGAAGCTCTGAAGGTCTCTGACGGAGAGCTCGCATGTTTATAAAGATATTCCCCTTAACCATGTAGTACATGTAGCGGCTAGAGGGAGTAATCTCTTGAACGATATAAAAATCTTGACTGAGGGTCAGTACGGAGTTTGTACGTTCTTCCTGTGAATGTGTGGGTTTCCTCCGGGTGCTCCGGCTTCCTACCACACTCCAAAGACATGGGGGTTAATTGGCTTCTGTAAAAATTATCCCTAGTGTGCAATGAGTGGATGAGAAAGTGAGATAACATAGAACTAGTGTGAATGGGTGATCGCTGTTTGGCGAGGTCACAGGGAGAGCATGCAAACACCGCACAGACAGCACCCGAGGTCAGCATTGAACCCAGGTCACTGGCGCTGTGAGGCAGTGGGTCTACCCGCTGCTCCACTGTGTTGCTTGTGAAACAAATGTTGTGCCTGTACCCTGTCCATAATCTCCAACTACATCTAAGAGAGGGGACATGTCTTGCCCAAGCAGTTGTCCCCACGTGCCTTAAAACCACCTCCATCATGCCAGTGCCAAAACACTCCACTGCGGCAAGCCTCAACGACTTCCGCCCAGTTGCACTTACCCCCATCATCACCAAGTACTTCGAGAGGCTGGTCCTGGCACACCTCAAAAGCTGCCTACCCCCCACACTGGATCCCTATCAGTTTGCCTACCGCAAGAACAGGAGTACGGAGGATGCCATCTCAACGGCACTTCACTCCGCCCTCTCCCACCTCGACAACAGAGACACTTACGTAAGAATGCTGTTCATCGATTACAGCTCAGCATTCAACACCATTATACCATCAAAACTGATCACCAAACTCGGTAACCTGGGCATCGATCCCTCCCTCTGCAACTGGATACTGGACTTTCTAACCAACAGACCACAGTCTGTGAGGTTAGACAAGCACACCTCTTCAACCCTCACCCTGAACACCGGCGTTCCACAGGGCTGTGTGCTGAGCCCCCTCCTCTACTCCCTCTTCATCTATGACTGCACACCTGTACATGGTACTAACACCATCATCAAGTATGCAAATGATACAACGGTGATTGGCCTCATCAGCAACAACGATGAGTTGGCCTACAGGGAGGAGGTCCAGCACTTAGCAGCATGGTGCGCTGACAACAACCTGGCCCTTAACTCCAAGAAGACCAAGGAGCTCATTGTGGACTTCAGGAAGTCCAGGGGCGGCACGCACACCCCCATCCACATTAACGGGACGGAGATGGAACGTGTTTCTAGCTTCAGGTTCCTGGGTGTTAACATCTCCGATGACCTCTCTTGGACCCACAATACCTCTACTCTGATCAAGAAGGTTCACCAGCGTCTCTTCTTCCTGAGGAGACTGAAGAAGGTCCATCTGTCTCCTCAGATCCTGGTGAACTTCTACCTCTGCACCATCGAGAGCATCCTTACCAACTGTATCACAGTATGGTATGGCAACTGCTCTGTCTCTGACCGGAAGGCATTGCAGAGGGTGGTGAAAATTGCCCAACGCATCACCGGTACCTAGCTCCCTTCCTTTGAGTCTGTCCAAAGCAAGCGTTGTCTGCGGAGGGCGCTCAGCATCGCCAAGGACTGCTCTCACCCCAACCATGGACTGTTTACCCTCCTACCATCCGGAAGGCGCTACAGGTCTCTCCGTTGCCGAACCAGCAGGTCGAGGAACAGGTTCTTCCCGGCGGCTGTCACTCTACTAAACAACGTACCTCGGTGACTGCCAATCCCCCCCTGGACACTCCTCCCCACAGGAAAAACACTATGTCTGTATATATGCTAATATAAATATTTATTCAAATCATATGCTATGTCGCTCTTCCAGGGAGATGCTAAATGCATTTCGTTGTCTCTGTACTGTACACTGAGAATGACAATTAAAGTTGAATCTGAATCTGAATCTGAATCTGAATGTCTGAGTAAGAATACTGGCACTGTTTGGGTGATGCACAGGGTCTTGCAGCAGTGTTGACTATAGTCAGGGTAGGAAGTAGAGGCAGGTTGAATTGGACTGCATTAACTGTGCACTCTATTCCAATTCCCAGAAGCCATTCAAATGAGCTCCACGAGAATTCCTTCTAATTAACTACCTATTAAAACAGACTGCAGTGAAATCATACCAGATCACGAGGGAAAAGGAGGTTACGTAAGAGACTGCAGATGCTGGAATCTTTTATAAAACACATATGGCAGCACGGTGGCACAGCGGTAGAGTTGGTACCTTACAGTGGAAGAGACCCCGGGTTCGATCCTGACTATGGGAGCTGTCTGTATGGAGTTTGTACGTTCTCCCCGTGACCGCGTGGATTTTCATTGAGATCTTCGGTTTCCTCCCACACTCAAAGACGTACAGGTTTGTAGGTTAACTGGCTTGGTATAAATGTAAATTGTCCCTAGTGTGAGTAGGATAGTGTTAATGTGCAGGGATCGCTGGTCGGCGTGGACTCGGTGGACCGAGGGGCCCGTTTCCGCGGTGTATCTCTAAACTAAACGAGACTACGTGCTGGAAGAACTCGACGGGTCAGGCAGCATCTGTGGAGGGCATGGACAGACCATGTTTCTGGTTCCCAAGTAGGTCCCGACCCAAAACGTTGTCTGTCCATTCCGCCCACACTTGCTGCCTGACCCGCTGAGTTCCTCCAGTGCTTTGTGTCTGCCGCCGTTTTAAACCAGCATCTGCAGTTCATTCCGACACATTTGAAGTTGCAAGATGGGCTTGCAGAATAACATCCGATACTCACTGCAGCTCAGCTCATCGGAGCCATCTCCACAGTCATTGTCTGTATCGCAGACCCATCTTGTCGGGATGCAGTAGGAGTTGGTGCAGGTAAAATAGTTCGCGGAACAGCTGGCGGGACTGCTGGTTGGACACTCCTGCTCGTCACTTGCATCAAAGCAGTCCTTTTGTCCATCACACCTCCAAAAAATTGGGATGCATTGGTGGTTTGAGCACGTAAATGCAGCTGAAGAGCACGTGGTATCTAGACGTGCAGAAACAAGACTTTTATAAATGGCTACAACAATACAGGTGTCAGGGGTTATGGGGAGAAGGCAGGAGAATGGGGTTGGGAGGGAGAGATAGATCAACCATGATTGAATGGCAGAGTAGACTTGATGGGCCGAATGGCCTAATTCTGCTCCTATGACATGACCTTATGAACACCTTTCCTAGTTTACGCAGGTGAACTGGCAAACGTTGCTATTCACTGGTAACATACGCCAGATGCTGAGGTAGGTTGCCTCAAAAATAAAAGCTTGTAGCGGCGCCTGCTTGCGCACGCAGGTATCGAACCCGGCGTTCGGAGGCAGTGGTCACGTGACTCGGGAGGGGCTGCTGTTTTCGCGCGGTTTCGCTTTCGCGCGACAGTCATGTGCTGACCACCGTTGTGGCCAGACGTGTTTCTAACAATCTGTGAACTAAGAAGTTATTTTCGAAATAAATAACTTGGTAAAACGTAGTTGTCGTTCTTGCGATCGCCAAAAGCTCATCAATTTAAAGATGTTTAGGACAAATCGATAGTGCTCCCTGTATTTTATCCATGAATACTTTCTGAGTTCACATAGTAGGTAGAGATATTTCACAAGATATATGTTAACAAAATCCATGAACTGTATCATACTGTTGTATTTTATGGACATTACAGTCTATTTTTTGTAAGCAGAAAGCTATACACATACATTCATTGCTGTCTTTGGGGTGCCATCATCCTGTAAATTTCTTAAGAAAGGCTTAGATAGAATGGAAGTCGAGAGGATGTTTCCACTTAGAATTAAAGGACGTTCTTTTAGGAAGGAGATGAGGAGGAATTTCATTAGAGGGTGGTGAATCTGTGGAATTCTTTGCCAAAGAAGGCAGCGGCGGCCAAGTCAGTGGATAGATCGATTCTTGATGAGATAGATAGATTCTTGATGAGTTCAGGTGTCAGGGGTTATGGCGAGAAGGCAGGAGAATGGGGTTAGGAGGGAGAGATAGACCAGCCATGTTTGAATGGCAGAGTAGACTTGATGGGCTAAATCTGCTCCTATCACATTATCTTATGATCTAAGTTGTTCAAGGGCCTGGCCACCTAATTTAATTAATGCATTGTATTTTTTTAAACTTTAGTCATCTTTTAGTGATATGGAAAATGTGGAAGTCGACTTGCAGGGGTGCTGGTGCTTTGAACTGATGCTTTACAAATCACAAGTAAAGCACTGCTTCTCAGAAATAAAATTAGACTTCAATGATATACTTCTGAAATTTGTACACAGCAAGATAACATTAAAAGTGTCACGAAAATCATTTTGCAATCAATCTTGGCTTCACATTAAATTATAGCTCTTTATCAAAAATATGTAATAAAAGGTAATCGAAATGATTATATTACTCAGTTCCTCCCTTGCTGGCGTTCCCTTGCAATAGGTATGTGAATAGGAAAGGTTTAGAAGGATAAGGGCCAAACACAGGCAGGTGGGACGAGCGTAGATAGGGCAGCTTGGTCGGCGTGGGAAGTTGAGTCAAAGGGCCTGTTTCTATGCTGTTTGACAAGGGGTGGCACGGTGGTGCAGTGGCAGAGTTGCTGCCTTACAGCGCCAGAGACCTGGGTTTGATTCTGATTACGGCTGCCATCTGTACGGAGTTTGTAACTGTCTGTGACTGCGTGGGTTTTCTCTGGGTGCTCTGGTTTCCTCCCACACTCCAAAACCATGCAGGTTTGTAGATTAATTGGCCTCGGTAAAATTATAAATTGGCCCTAGTGCTAGGGTAGTGCTACTGTACGGGATGATCGCTGGTAGGTGCAGACTCGGTGGGTCAAAGCGCTTGTTTATGCGATATATCTTTAAAGTCTAAAGACTCTGTGGTTCAATGTGTGTCGCTGGTGCCAGCAATGCCCAATGTGTAGATCTCTCTTCAGAATGAGAGGTTTAGCAAGTTAACTGCAGGTTCACCACACACAATAGAGGCTCACACCCTAGTGCCATAACTGCAAGAGAGCCTTCAACTATTGATCGATTGAAATCCCCTTCGGTCCACCATGTCCATTCTGACCATCGATCACCCCATTCACACTAGTTCTATGTTATCCCACTTTCCCATCCAATCCCTGCACACAAGGCGCCAGTTAACCTTCAATAATATTATCTTTCACAACCACAATATCTCCCAATGCATTTTATAGCCATTGAAGCGTTTTCAGAATTATAGTCTCTGCTAGTCCTGACTGGACATCAATTATTGGGACATCCTGATATTAAGAAAAATATCACATCAATGCTGCTTTTCATTGCTTTTCGTCGAAGACTATCTATTGCAGAACAGAAGCTTTGTAATTAAAATCTATTTGTCTATATTTCTATCTGCATTCAACAGCATTCTTATAAAACACCACGGATGTCAGTTCAAACCATGCAAGATAACTTCTGTAACGCAAGCACATTTCCCAGCCCAAGGATATAGTGGCTCATGTTTAATTTCCCCATATTAAATTGCACTTTGCTGCTGCGCAGACTTACTGGAGTTCCGAGTCAATCCAAACACCGCTTGAAGTATCACTCACGATGTCGCAATTAAATGTAATGATTCATAAAGAATTGAATGGGTGCATTATAAATTTAATTAACGACACAACAATACGCTTTCTGGGAATGGAGGGCAATTCATGACTTTCGGTAAAAATTTCATAATATGTTGCTTCTTAGCCCAAGAATGCTTTAATTAAATGTGCTGAAAGGTAAATTTGATCTGATGCAACTGGAGAAATGTAGGCATCTTAAAGAAATTCACTGTGTCGCTAAACATTTGGCCTGGACTGACATGTTGGCTGGGTTTTGTGCAAACTTCCACAGGGCAGCACGGTGGCCCAGCGGTAGAGTTGCTGCCTTGCAGCGCCGGAGACCCGGGTTCAATCCCGACTATGGGTGCTGTATGTACGTTCTCCCCGTGACCTGTGTGGGTTTTCTCCGAGATCTTCTGTTTCCTCCCACACTCCAAATATGTACAGGTTTGTAGGTTAATTACGGTGGGTTTGATCACTTGGTATGTGTAAATTGTCCCTAGTGTGTGTTGGGGTAGTATTAGTGTGCGGGTCGGTGTGGACTCGTTGGGCAGAAAGGCCTGTTTCCGCGCGGTATCTCTAAACTAAACTAAACTAAAGTACGTACTCAACGTTCCACAGTTGGCTTCATCGCTGTTGTCATGACAGTCATTCACCCCGTCACAGTGGTTGTAATCAGGCACGCACTTCCCATTGGCACAGGTGAAGGAAAAGATGGCACACTGCTGCGTGGACACCTCACTAGACGGGTCTTCCACGCAGTTCAGATTGTTGGAGTCTCGTTTCATTCCATACGGACAGCCACACACTCTCTGCAAATTGGGGGTCGGGAAGCAGAAATGGCTACAGTCCCCGTTGGGGTTTCGTCGGCTTGTTACAGGAGTTGGATCCTAGATTTAGAACACAGCAGAATGCTTGTCAGGTTGGCAGAGACAATATGAGGACACAAAACACAAAAAATAGCAAATGGTTTCATTAACACCAGCACTTATTCAAACAACAGTTTTTCTTTGATGTTGAGCGTTTGACAGCACTGGGCCTGTACTCGCTGGAGTTTGGGAGGATGAGGGGTGGGGGGGGAGGCTCATTGAAACTTACCGAATAGTGAAAGACTTGGATAGAATGGATGTGGAGAGGATGTTTCCACTCGTGGGAGACTCCAGGACTAGAGGTCATAGCCTCAGAATTAAAGGATGTTCCTTTAGGAAGAAGATGAGGTGGAATTTCTTTAGTCAGAGGGTGACTATGATGGCTGTGGCGGCCGTCAATGGATATTTTTAAGGCAGAGATAGATGGATTCTTGATTAGTACGGGTGTCAGGGGTTATGGATAGAAGGCAGGAGAATAAGGTTCGGAGGATGAGATAGATGTTATGATTGAACGGCAGAATAGACTTGATGGGCCGAATGGCCTATTTCTGCTCCTATCACTTATGTTGAAGTTGAAAGCTATTTTTGCGCATTTTGCTTATGGGAAAATTAGAGATCTCATCTCCAGTGTCAGTGGCTCAGTGGCACTCAGCAGAAATGTTGCCTTTCAACACCAGAGACCCAGGTTGGATCCTGAGTATGGGTGCCGTCTGTATGCACGTTCTCCCTGTGACCGCGTGGATTTTCTCCATGCACTCCAGTTTCCTCCCACACTCCAAGGACGTGTAGCTTTGCAGGTTAGTTGGCCTCTGTAAATTGTCCCTAGTGTGTAGGATAGAACTAGTGTAGGGTGACTGCTGGATTACGTGGACTCGGTGGGCCGAAGAGCCTGTTTCCATGCTGCATCTCAAAACTAAACTAAGTACTGGCAGATCAAGACATGTACAGGCCCAATGCATAATGGATACATTTCTTTTGGTTCATGTTACCTTCTGCATAATTCCAAAATCTGAATGGTGTGGCGCCATCATGTGGCCGAACCACTTTGGTCTCGAACCGCCGTTCGAACCGTGGCGTGATCAGGGCCGACCGATCAACGCCAATCTTTGTGAACAGCTGACAGGCCGCAGCAGACGATGGAGCTAGTCTTCACTTCGCAGTCAACACCATAACGCACGCACCTTGCCCTTTTGTACTAATATTAGTGTTTAATATGAGTGTTCAGATATTAAACCGAGTGTTCATACAACATGTGAACATCTTCAATCTATGACTTTTGCTGCGCTATATAAAATGAGTAGGCTGCATTTCCACACATACCGGTCTGCACAGTGGCATCAAAGGATTTCACGTGCATGATGTTGTCGATACCTCTTCTGATAATAGTCATCCCACCGCCATCGACTTTATGCAAGCGGACAATTCCATTCAGTCTCCAGTCAGTGAAGTACACGTGATCTGCAAGGAGAGACCACATAGACATTGCTGCGGATTGAACTATTTTATGCCGTTTTAAAATCTTTTTGTTGTTTTTTTTCCAAAAAAACAAAAATAAAACATAAAAAACAGAGCAAAAAGAATAATGATAAACACAACAATGATATAGATACATAGGGATCAGCATTACATTAATAACAGGTATAACCTAATACGAGTCCAGTGTCAAAATACACATTAAATATAGTTAAATATTTAAAAGAAAACTTATAAATGTAGAAATAAACAAAGATTAAAAAGACAAAAAGAAGAGGAAAAAACGAAAAAACAAAACCCCCCTAAACTAAAGGAAAAAAAATAAAAATAATAATAAAAAATAAAAATAAAAATTAAATAAATAAATAAACAAAGCAAAGCAAAACAGAATCTGAACTGAGAATTTCAAAAATTTAAGTCTGTTTGTCGTCAAGTCCGTTCCACCCTATAGAGGTAAAATAGTTTTTATAACGGTTAAAGAGGGAGCAATTCATGTTGTATGAAAGTGTTCAATAAATTTTCCCCAAGTCTTATCAAATTTAACCAAGGGTTCAACAATGTCACTCCTGAATTTTTCTAAATTTAAACAAGATATCGTTTCAGAGTAGCATGGAGTGTGGTCGGAGGGTTGGAATCTTTCCATTTAAATAAAATAGATCTTCTGGCGATTAATGTGGTAAAAGATGGGCGGAGCGGGACAAATGAATAAAATCTAACATTGGGAGCCAAAAATTGCAGTAATAGGATGAGGTTGTAAATCAATACCAAAGACTACAGAAATAGTATCAAAAATGTCTTTCCAATATTTTTCCAAAAGTGGGCAGGACCAAAACATATGGGTCAGTGAGGCCACTTCAGAGTTACATCCGTCACAGGTGGGAGTTATATGACCATAAAAATGTGCCAACTTATCTTTTGACATACGAGCTCTGTGAACCACCTTGAATTGTATCAAAGCGTGTCTTGCACACATTGAAGAGGTATTAACTAATTGAAGAATCCTCTCCCATTTCTCTATAGGTAGAGAAATTTGGAGTTCTCTTTCCCAGTCATTCTTAATTTTATCAAATATATCTATTTGTAATTCCAAAATCAACTCATAAATAGTTGTTATTAATCCTTTCTGATAAGATTTTAACTTGAAAAATGTTTCCAAAATTATGGTTTGATGTGGTAGCGGAAAAAGGGGTAGAGTAGCCTTCAAAAAATGTCTAGTTTGTAAATATCTAAAAAAAGTGTGAATTAGGTAAGTTATATTTATTGGAGAATTGTTTGAAAGACATAAAACAACCCTCCAAAAACAAATCACGAAAAGCTACTAATCCCTTCCTCTTCCATAACAAAAATACTTGATCAGTACTAGATGGTTGGAAGAGAAAATTGGATAAAATCCAATAAGACTCGATAAGATAAAATCCAAAAAACTTACGAAATTGATCCCTTACGAAATTAGAAAGATACCTTACCGCCAAATATGGTGAGCCCAAAAGGATGAGACATTTGGCTGATTTGACCAAGGGTCTGTCGATTCAGACCGTCGAAGGAACTGTGCTCAATTTTGTCAAAAAAGGCATCCACCCAATAGAGACGTAAATAACTAGAGAAGGAGAAATCTTTAGTTCAGTTCAAGGCGAGAATGAATAACTATGTAAGGCAATGTACAACAGAGCATGCTCCCAAAACCCAGGAAGTAGATATTCAGTACAACTACAGGGCCACCACCCATTTTCCAGCACGCTTGTTTCCAGAGCCTTTCTGGCGGAAATCGGTTATGGCAACGGATCTGCCGGCTCTGACTGGCTGGGCCGGAGTTCCAGAGCCCCAGACGTAAGGGGAGAATTTGATCAGCCATGGAAGTGCCGATGAGATTGAGGGCATCAGTTGCTGGAAAATCACTGCTAGTTGGCTGTATCTGGTTAATGGAAACAGGCATGAGTCCAGCACATGAAATGATCACGCCTCCCACCATCTCCCCCCACCCCAGCCACCCTGCTCCTTCCCCTTCACCCTATGCTCATATCCCATCCCTTCACTTTAATCCCCCATCTTCCTCTTCCTCCTGTCTCCTTCCACCCACATCTCTCCCTCCAGAATTACATTTCGCCTCTCTTCATCTCCTTATTCTCTCATTTTGTCTCCTTTTCACCTCCAGCCTTTGTCACTTACTCCACCCACCTGCCAATCATCCGCCCCCCCCCTCCGCACCTGTATCCACCTATCACTTGCCAGGCTTTGTCCTCCTCCTGCCTCTCTTCTCCACCTTTCTTCCCCCATCCCCCCCTACTACATCCGTCTGAAGAATGGTCCCGACCCGAAACCTCGTCTGTCCATTTCCTCCACAGATGCTGCCTGGCCCGCTGAGTCCCGTTTGTGTTTTAATGTAGAATAATGCTGGAAACTCTAAAATAAAAGCAGCAAATGCTGGAAATGCTCGGCAGGCCGGGCAACATTTGTGGAAAGAGAAACAGAGAGACTGTTTCAGATAGAAGATCCCATATCAGAGCAGAAGAAACGGGATGAATTTTCAAGAGACAAGAGACATTTATTGTCACATGTACCAATTGGTACAGTGAAATGTGTTGTCGCCATACAGCCATACGAGTAACAAAGAACACAGAACACGATAGTCTTTAACACAAACATCCCCACACGGCGGAATCAAAGTTTCCCACTGTGAGGGAAGGCACCAAAGTTCAGTCATCCTCCTCTGTAGTTCACCCGTGGTCAGAGCCTCCCGAGCCCCCCCGAGCCCCCCGCAATCGCCGCTATGGGCGACCTGATGGTCAGGCCCTCTCGCCAGGATGATGGAACTCCGACGTCGGAGCGGGAGAACATTCTCATCGGCTTGGACCTCTGAATCGGCCACTTCCTACCGGAGACCGCAGCTCCCGAAGTCCACAGGCCGAGCTGGGCGGAGATTCACACTGGCGGCCCTCAGCAAAGAGATCCCAGGACTCCGCGTTGTTGAAATCAGCGCGGCCCGTGGCTGGGAGCTCCGCAAATCACAGCTCCCTGATGTTAATGCAGCAGGCCCAGCACTCCGATGCTTCAAAGGACGATCCGGGTAAAGCCTTGCCCGCTCCGCGATGTATCCAGCGCTGCGCTGCCGCCGCTGAAGCTTTGGCCAGTTTCCGGCAGGAAAGGCCGCGCCAATCCAGTTGGTAGTCCGCGAGGGGGGTGAGGACGTGACTCGGAGAATAGTCGCACCTCGCCAGGAGGTGACAGGGAAACCGTTCCCCCCTTACCCTACCCCCCCTCCCCCACATAGAAATACTAAAAAAAATCCTCCAAAACATACTTTTAAACAAATAAAAAATAAAAAAAGACAGAAAAACAGACAGACAGACAGTAGGCAGAGGCTGCCACCATGCGGCACCCCTAGTGGAATTTTGTTGAAGGAAGAATGATAGAACGAGTGGAATAGTCCCACTAGGATGAAGCAAGTGCATATTCACAATACATAGAGCCACATCTAATGCCAAGGCCTGCTGGATCTCCTGGTTGCTAACCATTTTAACTCCCCTTCCCATTCCCTCACTAACCTGTCCAGGGCCTCCTCCATTGTCAGAGTGAGGCCACATTCAGGCTAGAGGAACAGCACCTCATATTCCACTTGGGTAACTTACAACCAATGGTATGAACACTGAATTCTCCAATTTTAGGTAACCCCTAACCAACCCTCCCCCCCCCCCCCCCCCCCCCCCCCCCCCCCCCCCTCCTGTGCCCACCTGCCCACACCTATTCCTTCCCTCCCCCTCCTCCCACATTCCTTCCTCTGGATCCTTCGATCCTTCTGTCTCAATCTCTGGCCTTTGTACAACCATCTTCCTATCAACCCCCCCACCCTATTACCTGCCACACTTTTTCCTACCTCTTCTCTCTCCCAGCTTTCATTCCCCTCCCCTCCCTACGTTCAGTCTGAAGAAGGGTCTCGACCAGAACCTACCCATGTTCTCCAGAGATGCTGCCTGACCCGCTGAGTTACTGCAGCACTCTGTGTCTATCTATTCACAGCACAGTTGTGTGGGCAGTGGAACTCCTGCCCCAGGTCCAGTGATCTGCATTCCATATCTGATGTTGTCCGTGTGAGGGCCACACATTCCCCTGGGACATCCTGGGTTATTTCGCAGGTGACAGGTACATGGATAGGACAGGTTTAGAGGGATATGGGCCAAACGCAGGCAGGTGGCACTAGTGTAGATGGGGCATCTTAGCCGACATAGGCAAGTTGGGCCGAAGCGGCTGTACCAGTCTATGATTCTTTGATTAATACCACCACAGCTCGACAAATACTGCATCAAAAATCTGAAGCAGCATCTCAACCTGAAACATCATCTATCCATGTTCTGCAGATATGCTGCCTGGCCCATTGAGTTGCTCAAGCACTCTGTATCTTTCATTTGGCTAACGTTCAGGCTATCTATTCAGGTTATTGGAGCCATACATCGTGGAAACAGGCCCTTCAGCCCAACATCCCGCACCGACCAGCCTGACCCATCTACACTAGTCCCACCTGCCTATGTTTGGCCCACATCCCTCTAAACCTGTACTGTCCAAATGTCCAAATGTTTCTTAAACGTTGCGGTTAAACATTGCGATCGTCAACATAGAGGTGAGCCTGTGGGAGTTGAACGACCATCTCCCTCAGATGGTCAGCTATGCTTACCTCCAGTCTATGGCGAGACCATTTGGCCAGCCAAGCGTTGAATTGACTATGGGCTCGGCATTGGACCCATCACACCAGGCTCTCATCACCTTGGCAGGCCGGTACCAGTCTGTCCAGAAGATGTACCTGAGGGTGAAGGAAACAGCAACACTCTTTTTGCACTTTAGAAATTAAAGAAACAGCATGCAAACAGACCCTTCGGTCCACCAAGTCCGTGCTGACAGTATCCTACACACTAGGGACAATTCACAATTTTTCACAGAAGCCAATTAACCGGTTCAGACCAAAAACGTCACCTATTCTTTTTAATAGACAATAGACAAAGGTGCAGGAGTAGGCCATTCAGCCCTACGAGCCAGCACCGCCATTCATTGTGATCATGGCTGATCACCCACAATCAGTACCCCGTTCCTGCCTTCTCCCCATATCCCTGGACTCCCCTATTTTTAAGAGCTCTATCTAACTCTCTCTTGAAAGCATCCAGAAAATTGGCCTCCACTGCCTTCTGAGGGAGACAATGCCACAAATTCACAACTCTCTGGGTGAAAAAGTTTCCCCTCATCTCCGTTCTAGGTGGCCTGCCCCTTATTCTGCCTGCCAGAGATGCTGCTCGTCCCGCTGAGTTACTCCAGCCGTTTGTGTCTGTCTTCGGTATAAATTCAGCCTCTGGAGTTCCTTCCTGTACAACCCGTAAACCAGCGTGTCTGTGTAGCGTGGGAGGGAACGGATGCGAACGCTGTACCCGGGCGTGCGTGACGCTGGATTAGTAATCTCACTGCTGCTGTTCATTTACCCCACGATTGGATGGACCACGATCGAGCGGGGGTTGTTCAGGTTCTTGACGATTGTTCTCCGCGAGTTATCGGCCAAGCGCAGCACGGAGATGGTGCTGTGGCGCGTGTCCGTCCAGTAAAGGTTCCTGGAGATCCAGTCAAACGCCAGATCCTCCACTCCATCCACCCTGCTGGCCACGAGGACCTCCCGACCTGGGGATCAGAGAGAAATCACAGCACCACTGACATTGACGCTGCTCGCTGCTCGCTGCTCGCCACACGGCTCTGCCTCTGGATGGTTATTACAACGGAGGTCTAGGTCCATTATTGTCACGTGCACCAGGGAACGGTGAGAAGCTATGCTTCACATGCAATCCAACCAGATCAGATTTTACCACGCATCAGGTCAAACTCAAGTACAATAGGTAGAGCAACGGGGAAGATACAGAGTGCAGAATATAGTTCTCAGCATTGTAGCGTATCAGTTCCAGGGATAATGGCTGCAATGGGGTAGAGGTGAATCGGACTGTACCCCAGCTTATGGAAGGACCGTTCAGAAGCCTGATAACCGAGGGGAAGAAGCTGTTCCAGTTCGGTGGTACGTGCTTTGAAGCATCCGTGCTTTCTTCTGGACGGGATCGGGGAGCGGAAGAAAGAATGACCGGGGTGTGACAAGTCTTTGATTTTGTCGGCTGCTTTTCCGCAGCATGAAGTGTGGATGGAGTCAATGGTGGGGAGTCTGGTCTGTGTGATGGGCTGGGCTACATCCACAACTCTCTGCGATATCTTGCAGTCTTTGGCAGAGCTGTTCCCAAACCAAGCCGTGATGCAACCCAACAGTGTGTTTTCCATGGGGCACCTGTCGAGGTTTGTGACAGTCACTGGGGGCATGCTGAATTTCCTCAGTGTCCTGAGGAGGTTTAGTGTTTAGAGGTACAGCATAGAAACAGGCCCTTCGGCCCACCGAGTCTGCACCGACCAACGATCACTGTACAATAGTTCCATACTGCACACTAGGGACAATTTACTGAAGCCAATTAACCCCCATGTCTTTGAAGTGTGGGAGGAAACCGGAGCACCCGGAGAAAACCCACGCGGTCACAGGGAGAACGTACAAACTTCGTACAGACAGCACCTGTAGTCAGGATTGGACCCTGGTCTCTGGCGCCGTAAGGCAGCAACTCTACCGCTGCGCCACTCCAGTACTCTTTCATAGTCATCCCACAATGGGATGTGGTAAGGGAGAGGAGGAAGGAGGTGAGCAGGGGAATGCGAGGCAGATCCATGGGCAACAGTGAACAGCACCCACTGCCGACCCCAGGGCTAGTTCACTGCATCTCTCCATACACACGCTGAAGTGGTGCGGAAACATTAACCGGGCCAGCAGGGTACAAGTTCACAGCTTAGTTTAACCGGACTCTAACTCCCACCCTGCTGATGGTACATAGGAAAGCAAACCAATTTGGCTGAAGAAGCAGCAACATTTACCCCCGAGCACTGACACAAAATGCTGGAGTAACTCAGCGGGACAGGCAGCATCTCCGGATGGAAGGAAAATGGGTAGCGTTTCAGGTCGAGACCCTTCTCCACTCTACCCGGAGATGCTGCCTGTCCCATTGAGTTACTCCAGCATTCTGTATCTTCGGGTGTAAACCAGCATCTGCAGTTACTGCTAAACATTTATCCCTGCACTGGTGAATTTGAACAGACTTTGCTTTAAACAGTGTTGGTATAGCATTTAACTTCAAACTGAGTGAGTTGGCAACTTCATTACAATTTCCATGTCATGGCAACACGTGATTCTTTAACTGGGCAGGTGTACTAGTTGAAACATCTATAAAGTGAAACTGTCGATATTGTAGGTAGACAAAAGTGCTGGAGAAACTCAGCGGGTGAGGCAGCATTTATGGAGCGAAGGAAATAGGCAACGTTTTGGGCCAAAACCCTTCTACAGACTGATGTGGGGGGGGGGTGGCGGGAAGGGAGGAAGAGAATAAGAGGTGGAGACAGTGGGCTGAGGGAGAGCTGAGGGGAAGAGATAGTAAGGACTACCAGAAATTAGAGAAGTCAATGTTCATACCGCTGGAGAGCAAGCTGCCCAAGCGAAATATGAGGTGCTGCTCCTCCAATTTACAGTGGTCCTCACTCTGGCCATGGAGAGAAAGGTCGGATTCGGAATGGGAGGGGGGGTTGAAGTGCTGAGCCACCGGGAGATCAGGTCGGTTAATGCAGACCGATCGCCAATACTGCGCTTGGTCTCACCGATGTAGAGCAGCTGACATCTAGAGCAGCGGATGCAATAGATGAGGTTGGAGGAGGTGCAGGTGAACCTCTGCCGCACCTGGAAAGACTGCTTGGGTCCTTGAATGGAGTCGAGGGGGGAGGTAAAGCGACAAGTGTAGCATCTCTTGAGGTTGCAAGGGAAAGTGCCCGGAGAGGGGGTGGTACGGCTGGGAAGGGACAAATTAACCAGGGAGTTACGGAGGGAGTGACCTCTGCGGAAAGCCGACTGGGGAGGAGATGGGAAGATGTGGCAAGTGGTGGGGTCACGTTGGAGGTGGCAAAAATGACGGAGGATTATTTGTTGTACGTGACGGCTGGTAGGGTGGAAGGTGAGGACAAGGGGACTCTGCCCTTGTTACGAGTGGGGGGGATGGGGAGTGAAAGCAGTGTTACGGGATATAGAAGAGTCCCTGGTGAGAGCCTCATCTATAGTAGAAGAGGGGAACCCCCGTTCCCTGAAGAATGAGGACATCTCCGATGCCCTGGTGTGGAACACCTCATCCTGGGTGCAGATGCCGCATTGGCGGAGGAATTGGGAGTAGGGGATGGAGTCCTTACAGGAAGCAGGGTGGGAAGGAGTGTAGTCCAGTTTTACCCCACTGTCGATATTGTGTTCTAGTGATGCTTTTCACATTGCAGTGATGTTAAATTAACATTTAGACCCACTGTGTGCTTTCTAATGTATGAAATGTATCTAATTTTGAAGCAAGTAGCATTTATATAGAATTGATGTCACATTTATATGTAAGGCTACCTTATTGAAGATGTCAAATGTTAAACGATCTGCAAAAATATATTTGGATAGAGAAATGGAGAGGAAGGGTTTAGAGGGCTATGGGCTAAATGCAGGCAAATGGGACTAGCCCAGGATGCCAACTTGGTTTGCATGGATATGGTGGGCTGAAGGGCCTGTTACTGTGTTGTACAGATCTATGACAGCATGGACAATAGACAAAAGACAATCGGAGCAGGAGTAGGCCATTCGGCCCTTCGAGCCAGCACCACCATTCAATATGATCATGGCTGATCATCCCCAACCAGTAGCCCGTTCCTGCCTTCTCCCCATATCCCCTGACTACGCTATCTTTAAGAGCTCTATCTAACTCTCGAAAGCAACCAGAGAATTGGCCTCCACTGCCTCTGAGGCAGAGAATTCCACAGACTCACAACTCTCTGTGTGAAAACGTTTTTCCTCATCTCCGTTCTAAATGGCTTACCATTTATTAAACTGTGTGGCCCCTGATTCTGGACTCCACAAACATCGGGAACATGTTTCCTGCCTCTAGCATGTCCAAACCCTTAATAATCTTATATGTTTCAATAACATTATTAAGGCTGGAGGGCCTGTTTCCGTGCTGTACAGATCTATGACTCAGCATGGATAAGGTGGGTTGAAGGGCCTGTTTCTGTGAAGATATATGACAGCATGGATAAGGTGGGCTGAAGGGCCTGTTTCTCTGCTGTACAGATTTATAACAGCATGGATAAGGTGGGCTGAAGGGCCTGTTTCTGTGCTGTACAGGTATACAACTCTCTGCCGTATTTTGTGTAAGAGGTAGAACTTTCATTCTCTTGAAGAAACAGAAAGGATGAGTAAAAATGAATGGTTCTTTGATTTGATTAATGGTTCTATAATGGTTTTTACCTGTTCCATCAATTTTCTGCTTACAAATCAGGTCATTCCTGGTATCAGAAAAAAATATAGTCCGCTCCACCGCTTCGAAGTCAATTCCCACAAAGTAAGAGGGGTTCCCTGTCACGGGGAGGATGATATCTTCCTGGGTGGAGATGTTGAAGGGGATTCCTCGGACCGACAGCTGTGACGAGAACAGCAGGAACTGGGTCACCGCTGCAGGAGAGAGAGAGCAGACAGCGTTCAACAAGAAACTGCGGACCCTGCAACCTTCAGCAAACCACAGTGTCGGTAGACCTCAACGCTCAGGCAGCATCTGTGGAGGGAATGGGCAGATGACGGGTCGAAACACCGTCTCCACCATGAGGGGGGGGGGGTCTCACAGGGGTGTACAAAACCATGAGGGGAATAGATCGGTAGATGTACAGAGTCTCTTGCCCACAGTAGGCGAATCGAGGACCAGAGGACATGGGTTTAAGATGAAGGGGAATCAGAGTGGTAACTTTTTCACACATAGAGTGGTGGGTGAATGGAACAAGCTGCCAGACGAGGTGGTTGAGGCTGGGACTAACCCAACGTTTAAGAAACAGTTAGACAGGTACATGGGTAGGACAGGTTTGGAGGGATGTGGACCAAACGCAGGCAGGTGGGACTAGTGTAGCTGGGAGTTGGCCGGTGTGGGCAAGTTGGGCCGAAGGGCCTGTTTCCACACTGTATCACTCGATGTCTCTATGGTCAAGACTCCACAGATGCTGCCTGACCCAGTTGAGTTCCTCCAGAACTTTGTGTTTTAGTAAGAATTCCACTGTTCCGTTTCAGGAAATATGACAATAAAACACTCTTGACTCTCGAATGAAGTTCTGTAGCCATGATCAAATTGGGCTGAATGCAGAGGGCTACGTAGGACGGTGCGGAGAAAGGGAGGCGATGAATAAGGTACAGACGAGGGGAGAGGGGACAGGGAAATGGATGGCCAGCAGAGAAGAGTGGGGATTAAAGAGCAAGTTGAGAAAAGAGGAGAGAAGGCGATAGATGCAAACAATGGAGGGCATGAATGGCAATGAAAGGAGAGGAGGAGAAGGTTGAAGAGGTTGGCACTGAATTAAGGAACAAATGCAGGCAAATGGGACTAGCCCTGCACACCAACTTGGTTGGCACGGACAAAATAGGCTGAAGGGCCTGTTTCCATGCTAGACAGCTCTCCTTGTCTCTCAGTGAAATACCAACAAAACAGCAAAAATGTGGAGAGAGACCTTGAGTTAAGGAACAAGTTTATGATAAATCACTCAATAAATGCCTACATCCACAACAAGCTGTATTAGGTTTATTATCATCACATGTTCACAGGTACAGTGAAAAGTTTTGTTTTGCATGCCATCCAATCTAATCAGTTATATTATACATAAATACAATCCGTTCAAACTCAAGTACAATAGATTGAGCAGAGGGGGAGACACAGAGTGTTCATCTTCATCCTCTTTCTAAAGGTACATTCTTTTATTCTGAGGTTATGCCCTCTGGTCCTAGACTCTGGAAACATTCATTCCATGTCCACTCTATTGTAGCGGCACCCAGTGGTTAAGCTATGTTATGCAGAACCCTCGTCAGAAGTCGGGACTGTCACGTGACAGGGTTTTTAGAGTTTGGAGGTGTGTTCAGTAGCTAGTGCTTTTCGCAGCAACAAGATGTTAAAAAACGTTTTCTCTCGATTCAGTGCACGTGTATGTAGTGGCCGTTAATTAAAACTGTGTTATGAAGATTTATCTGTGAAGAAGCTCTGAATGTCTCACGGAGGGCTCACATGCGTATTACGACATTCTCCTTAATCCATGTAGCTTACTTAGTGGCTAGAGGGAATAATCTCTTGAACGATATATAAAAATCTGTCGCTACATAACGTTTAAATGCCGTTTTGTTAATAAAACTATTTACTGTACCCGCCTGGTCTCGCTACACTATCTCGATACAGGAAAGTTAATGAAGGTACTCATGGACAAACAATTAAAGGCGGCCGCAGATTTTCGTAACAGAGCTATTTCACATTAGATAACGATAAAATTGAGAATACCTTGAGGCCAATCACTTACGGTAGCAGTGTTTCTGGTCATGGTAGAGATCAAACCCCAGCTTGCACCTGCAGCGATAGCCCAGGCCCTGATTATCCATCCCATGGCTGAGGATACAAATGTGTTCACACCCACCATTGTTACTGCCGCATGGATTCTTCACTGCAACAACACATACAAAACACATTCATTATTCAACCTTGCAAACATTTCCAGACCTGTGCACGCTCATAGTGCCCACTGTCACTCACCTCAACGGGACAGACTTTTCCACCCTTTCGTCACATAGAAATATAGAAACATAGAAAATAGGTGCAAGAGGAGGCCATTCGGCCCTTCGAGCCAGCACCGCCATTCATTGCGAAAATGGCTGATCGTCCACAATCAATAACCCGTGCCTGCCTTCTCCCCATATCCCTTGATTCCACTAGCCCCTATAGAAACAGCCACTTTTTTCATATGTTTAACCATTTTTCATCTAGTGCAATTTAGTTTAGAGATACAGCGCAGAAAACAAAGCCTTTGGCCTACCGAGTCCGCACCGACCAGTGATCCCCGCACATTAACATTATCCGACACACACTAGGGACATGTTTTACAGTTTTACCGAGCCAATTAACCTACAAACTTGTACGCCTTTTGAATGTTGGAAGAAACCGGAAATCCCGGGGAAAACCCACCCAGGTCACAAGGCGAGCGTACAAACTCTGTACAGACAGCACTCATAGTCAGGATTGAACGTGGTTCTCTGGTGCTGTGAGGCAGCAACACTACCGCTACACCATCCATGATGCCAGTGGACACTCATATTGCCCACTATCACTCATTTAAACGGGGCAGATTTTCCACCTTTCTTTAACCATCACTCCTTTCATATCCTTAGCCACTTTTATTTTTTACTTTAGAATCAGTCTGCTGCTCCCAGATGAAGTCAATAGAATTCAGTTGAGAGGGGAAAATAGATCAGCCTTGATTGAATGGCAGAGTAGACTTGATGGGCCAAATGGCCTGATTCTGCTCCTATGACTTATGAACATGAACTTAGGATTCTGATCTGATATGTCATCTGTCCATTCCCTCCACAGATGCTGCCTGACCCGCTGAGGTCCTCCTGCACTTTGTGTTTTGCTCAAGGCTCCTTGTGTCATTGCTCTTTTCATGTGTTTGTGTGCACCAGTTCGGAAATAGAAATTGTGGAAAGATGGAGATAATTAGCAGCAAAAGAACACAAAGTGCTGGAATAACTCAGCAGGTTAATTGCCAGGTCAGACAACAAGTGCGGAGAGCGAAACAAGGGTAACCCAGAGGAAACCCACGCGGTAACAGGGAGAACATGCAAACTCCTCACAGACAGCAACCGAGGTCAAGATCGAAACCGGGTCTCATTTAAATGTTTTAAATATTAGTAAAGGGCCTGTCCCACTTTCGCGACCTAATTCACAACCTTTTTTACTCGTGGACATTTTTCATCAGGCTTGAAAAAATGCCCCGACCTACTTGATGCCACGAGTACCTACGACTAGCATCACAGCCTACCTACGACCTCGTGACGACCATGCTGCGAGTGTAAGTGAAGGGCAAACTCGGCGGAGGTCGTGAATTAGGTCGTGAAAGTGGGACAGGCCCTTAAAGCAGGGAAAGGAGGAGGGAAAAGGACAAGAGGGAAGAATGCTGATAGGATGAAAGACAGGAGAGATTAAAAAGCATTAGAGATGAGGACCAACACAAAAGATGAATGTTCAAGTGAACACACAAAAGATGAATTCAGCGGAGACGTAAACTGGAATCATTCTCAATAGCTGCCCTCTAGAAAACAAACAATGTGCTTCTACAAAGTTAAGACATTAATAAAAACAGCAATTAGCAGCTTAATATTAGTAGGAGGTTAAATATATAATAAAAATAATAAAGATAGACACAAAATGGTGGAGTAACAGCAGGTCAGAGCATCTCAAGAGAAAAGGAATAGATGATGATACGGATAAATTAACAAAGAAGAGAGAGTTTTTTTTGCTTTTATTAAATCCATTGGATCTGCAATCATTTCAATCTGGAAAGAATAGCTTGAAATGCCATTACAAAGTGAACTTACCAAAGGGCTGTCTGAATGCATGGTACACAGCCACTCCATAGGGCTTCAGTGGAGACTGATAGATGATTTGTGGATTGTTGTCTGCAGACTTATTGACTCTTATAACAGCCATCTTCGTCCAGTCAGTATAAAATAATTTATCTTCAAAATTCGCTATTCCGTAAGGGTGGGGAACTGACCGACCTCCACTCACTACAGTTTTCCTGCGTAGAAGCAAAGAAATTATGAATTAAAGCATGGAAAAATGCTGAATATGGAGGCTGGATGACTGCACAAGGCAGTAAGTAACGAAGGACAAAACATGGTGGAGGAACTCAGCCGATCAGGTGGCAACTGTGCAGAACAATTTCTCCAGAGATGTTGCCTGACCCGCTGAGTTACTCCAGCACTCTGTGTCCTTTTGTGTAAACCAGCATGTGCAGTTCCTTGTTTATTGTCACGTATATGGAGGTACAGAGAAAAACTTGCCGACATGCCACTTTCCTTTGAAACATAGAAACATAGAAAATAGGTGCAGGAGTAGGCCATTCGGCCCTTCGAGCCAGCACAGCCATTCAATATGATCATGGCTGATCATCCAACTCAGTATCCTGTACCTGCCTTCTCTCCATACCCCCTGATCCATTTAGCCACAAGGGTCACATCTAACTCCCTCTTAAATATAGCCAATGAACTGGCCTCAACTACCTTCTATGGCAGAGAATTCCACAGATTCACCACTCTCTGTGTGAAAAATGTTTTTCTCATCTCGGTCCTAAAAGGATTTCCCCCTTATCCTTAAACTGTGACCCCTTGTTCTGGACTTCCCCAACATCGGGAACAATCTTCCTGCATCTAACCTGTCCAACCCCTTAAGAATTTTGTAAGTTTCTATAAGAACCCCCCTCAATCTTCTAAATTCTAGTGAGTACAAGCCGAGTCTATCCAGTCTTGCTTCATAAGAGCCGCAAACTGATTTTAAGCAAACTGTTGCTTGTATTGTGTGAAAAGGGAACAACTGTGTGGCAGCAGAGATTAATTTGACCAGTTCCAGCAGTAGAAAACGGAAAACTGTGGTATGTGCAGGCCTGGAACACAAAAACTTATATCAATCATGTCATATTCTCTCAAGTATGAGTCAAGCACGATGGCGCAGAGGTAGTGTTGCTGCCTTCCAGCGCTTGCAGTGCTGGCGCCCCGGGTTCGATCCTGACTACGGGTGCTGTCTGTATGGAGTTTGTACGTTCTCCCCGTGACCTGCGTGGGTCTTCGGTTTCCTCCCACACTCCAAAGAAGTACCAGTTTGTAGGTTAATTGGCTTGGTATAAATGTAAAATTGTCCCTAGTGTATGTAGGATAATGTTGATGTGCAGGGGTCGCTGGTCGATGTGGACTTGGTGGGCCAAGGGTCCTGCTAACGTGCTGTATCTTTCAAGTAAACTAAACTATGGCCGTCACATCGTGTACAAAATCACTTTCACTTCACGCTCCACATTTTCCCCTTCAGGCCACCTATTGTACTAAGGTTTGGTCTGATTGGAACTATGGATGGTACACTTGCTCTGATTGAATGGCATGCAGAACAAAGTTTTTCACTGTACCTCGGTACACAATTAAAACATTTTTTTAATTAACAACTTCTCTTTTGAAAACCAAGGAGAGGGAAGAATTACATGTTTTTCTTCACTCCTTACAATGCTATGTACGACAGTGAGCGCAACCTCTACTGAAGTGTGGCTCGCTAGAAGCTCATCAGCCCATTGACAGGTCTTGTTTTTGGTCCTGCTGAGGGTCCACAGCCCCCTCCTTACCTGGCAAATCAGGTGGGGGAGACGGTTTAGTCGCCGACTATCCAACCATGGAGCAGGTAGCACGGGATTACATGGTACCCGTGGCGGAGGGAACTCCCCCCGACCTTACCCAAGAATCGGTACACAATAATAGGCCTAAACCTAAACATTCCCCCAATAAATCACCATAACCGAGTGGACCCTCAAGAGAACCAAATCAATATCCATCTAAACAAATGATTTTCTTCACAATAATTCCAGTGGGTGGGTGTTTTACCTTTCCAGTCCATCGTATGTTACAGTTTCAATGTAGTCGTAGCGACTGTCAACCCAGTAGAGGCGTTTGGTAATCAGGTCCAAGCTTATCCCAGCCGGCCAACCCAGCTTGGACTTGACCACTTCAAACCGGTGGCTCCCGTCCATGAAAGCTCTCTCCAGCTTCGGGGCACCAGAGCCATCGTTCCAGTCAGAGAAGAATAAATAACTGGGCAGAAAAGGTACAGTTTGATCAATCCGCTCGAAAGAAAAATCATCAGGCGCAAAAGAAAAATTGGAACTCTGCAGTGGTGCAGCGGTAGAGTTGCTGCCTTACAGCGCCAGAGGCCCGGGAGTTTGTACGTTCTCCCCGTGACCTGTGTGGGTTTCTCCGGTGGCTCCGACTTCCTCACCTACTCCAAAGACATGCAGTCTGTAGACTAATTGGCTTGGTATAATTGTAAATTGTTCATAGTGTGTGTAGTATAGTATAAGTGTGCCGGGATCGCTGGTCGGCTTGGAGTCGGTAGGTCGAAGGACATGTTTCCGTGCTGTATCTCTAAACTAAACTAAACAAAGACAGACACAAGATAGACTCCAAACCAAACTAAACTAATCTAAATCTTCCCTATTCAACCCCATGAGGATGATATGACATGTCTATGGATATAAAGAAGTACCTGGCTTGCATTTGAGCAGATCAGGTGAGCTAGTGGGACTTGCAAAACCCTGAGCAATCTAGACACTGTCAATGTGAAGAGGATGTTCTTTTCTCTAGAAGACGAGATATACTAGTGTCGGCAAGGCCACACGTATTCATTTTTGGTCAGGACCCCAAGTGTGGCTTCAGCATGCAATAGCACAGATGCTATTCATTTAGTTTAATTTAGTTCAGAGATACAGCACCGGGTCCGCACCGACCAGTGATCCCAGCACATTAACACAACCCAACACACACACTAGGGACAATTTACACTTATGCCAAGTATACAAACCCAAGCCAATTAACCTACAAACCTGTACGTCTTTGGAGCGTGTGAGGAAATCGAAGGCTTTGGGGAAAACCCAGGGAGATAAGGGGAGAATGTGCAAACTCCACACATGCAGTATCTGAGGTCAGGATCGAACCTGGGACTCTAGCACTGCGTTCCAGCAGCTTCACCCACTGCACCACTTCATAATTCTCACTTGAGGGACTTATTTCTAACCGAACTCCAGCGCAGAAGATTAATGGGATCAGATTGGCTACATTCTGTTTCATTCAGTCACAGCAGACTGTTGTCTGTGTAACAGATTCGTTAGGAGTTCAAACTCAAAAACTTCCGCACAAAAGGACTCAGAGTGCTGAAGTAACACACAGTGGGAGGTGATTACTAGAAGCAAATAAAGTGCAAGACGTATGCTATACCTCCTCCCTCGACTGTCCAGGGATCCCGACAGTCCTTTCAGGTGAGGCAGAGTTTCACTTGCACCTCCTCCAACCTCATCTATCTGTTGTTAAAGGTGCAGACTTGTAAACATTGGCGATGGTTTCGCTGAACATCCTCGCTCAGTCCGCCTAGATCCACCTGATCTCCTCGTTGCCAAACACTTTAATTCTTCTTCCCATTCGAACATTGATCTTTATGTCCTGGGCCTCCTCCGTTGTCAGAGTGAGGTCAAACACCAATTGGATGAACAGCACCTCATATTTCGTTTGGGCAGTATACAGCCAACCCAGCGGTATAAACATTGACTTCTCAAACTTCAAGTGACCCCTCTCTCGTCATCCCTCCCCCACCCAAGTTGTACTAGTGTTGAAGTCAACATGTTGAGTCTCATTGTCAGTAACTCATTTTCACCTAGGCCACAGCTAACCTCGGCCTGTTTCCTTCATCATCGTTACTTTTGGGAGCATCTTTCATTGATGTGTTCTATATCTCTCTACGCACCGTCTATATCCCTCGTTTCCCTTTCCCGTGACTCTCAGTTTCAGGAAGGGTCTCGACCCGAAACGTCACCTATTCTTTTTCTCCAGAAATGCTGCCTGACCCGCTGAGTTACTCCAGCTGTTTGTGTCTATCTTTGGCCACTTCCTACATTGAAATCGACAACTGGATATGTTTCTCCTCCCTGCTCCTTCAGATCTTTGCTGGAACCAAAATGTGATTCATAATTCGACTCCAGTCTGAATCACACCACATTTGCTTGACATTAGGATGATGAGGTACTGAGACCATCAGGGGTCAACAAGCACCGATTTGATTTAGGGGGTGTGATCCAAAACACCTCAGTAGTGTAACAGAAGGTTGCAGCTTCATTACCTCCCATGGGACCTACTGGGTTTTGTTCTCAATTTACGAAATGTCATGGGCGAATGAATAAGGTGGCACAGTGGAGCAGCGGAAGAGTTGCTGCCTCACAGCGCCAGAGACCCGGGTTCGATCCTGACTACGGGTGCTGTCTGTACGGTGTTTGCACGTTCTCCCTGTGACCTGCGCTGGGTTTCCTCTGGGAGTTCCGGCTTCCTCCCACACTGCAAAGACGTGCGGGTTTGTAGGTTATTTGACTTCTGTAAATTGTCCCTAGTGTGTGTGTGTGTGTGTGTGGGATAGAACAAGTGTGAACGGGTGATCGGTGGTCGGTGCGGCCTTGGTGGGCCGAAGGGCCTGTTTCCATGCTGTATCTCTGAATGAACCTAAACTAAACTAAAGGCAATGGGTGAGTTTCTTACCCGACAGTAGGATCGAGAGCAATGCCTCGTGGCCTGCCCAGGTTTTCTCCAATTAAGGTGATACGGTTCCCTCCATCCAGATCAGTGAGCTCAATGCGGTTGATGCTGGTCTCCACCACGTACAGTTTATCGTTCACCCAGTCCACAGCGAGGTTTTCCGGAGTGTCAATGGACACGTTCAAGATTTCCCGAATGCTAGTGCCGTCGAGATTGACAGAGAAAACCTAGCAGAACACGGGTAAGTAAAACGCTTCAGCAGACAATCTGAATCACTTTGGTTACAAAAAAAGACACAAACTTAAGGGCCTGTCCCACTGTACGAGGTAATTCAAGAGCTCTCCCGAGTTAAAAAAAACAATCAAGCTCGTGGTAAGCACGTAGAATGTACGTAGCGGGTGCGTCAGAGCTCGGGACGTCTCTTAGCGGCTCGTAACGCTAACGGCAGGTGCTTAGGTAACGCAATAAGCTCGTGAAGACTCGTGAATATTTTTCAACATGTTGAAAAATGTCCACGAGAGCCCCGAGTACCTGCGAGCGGCCATTACCGTGATTCTCCGAGTTTGAATTAGGGGAAACTCAGGAGAACTCTTGAATTAGCTCGTACAGTGGGACAGGCCCTTAAGGGGGTGGCACAGCGGTAGAGTTGCTGCCTCACAGCACCAGAGACCCGAGTTTGATCCTGACTATGGGGGCTCCCTCCAAATTTGAGCAAGGACATTCTTTCTAACGAGGTGAGTGCAGCGTAGGTTCACAAGGTTCATTCCCGGGATGGCGGGACTGTCATATGTTGAACGAATGGAGCGGCTGGGCTTGTCTTCACTGGAATTTAGAAGGATGAGAGGGACTCTTCTTGAAATATATAAGATTATTAAGGGATTGGACAGGCTAGGGGCAGGAAACATGTTCCCAATGTTGGGGGAGCCCAGAACCAGTGACCACAGTTTAAGAATAAGCGTTTGGCCATTTAGAACAGAGATGACAAAAAACTTTTTCACCCAGAGAGTTGTGAATCTGTGGAATTCTCTGCCTCCAAAGGCAGTGGAGGTCAATTCTCTGGATGCTTTCAAGAGGGAGTTAGATAAAGCTTTTAAAGATAGCGGAGGCAAGGGATATGGGGAGATGACAGGAACGGGGTACTGATTGTGGATGATCAGCCATGATCACATTGAATGGCAGTGCTGGCTCGAAGGGCCGAATGGCGTTCTCCTGCACCTATTGTCAATTGTCTATTGCCTGTATGGAGTTTGTATGTTCTCCCCGTGACCGTGTGTGGGTTTTCTCCAGGGAGTTTCTCCGGGTACTCTGGTTTCTTCACTATATTCCAACGACGTGCAAGTTTGTAGGTTGATTTGTAAGTAAGTTGGAAAAATGTCCCTCGTGTGTGTAAAGTTAGTGTACGGGGTGATCGCTGGTCGGCACCAGCTCGCTGGTCTAAAGCGGCAGTTTCTGTGCTGCAGCTCTAAAGTGTAAAGTATAAACTCAGGAGGTCAGGCAGCATCCCTGGAGAACATGGATAGATGACTTTTCAGGGCAAGACCCTTCTTCAGGTGGTCTGAAGATGGGTCTCAGCTCGAAACATCACCTATTCCTTCTCTCCTGAGATGCTGCCTGACTCGCTGAGTTACTCCAGCATTTTGTGTCATTTCCATGGATCAAGACAAAATATGTATATATAAAATATCTATTATATATAGCTATGTTTACAAATCTTGGAGATTTGAGTTATTCGTATGGCTGTAATGTGACCACAAATTTCACTGTACCAATTGGTATATGTGACAATAAATGGCTCTTGACTGTTGTCTTGTCTCTTATCTTATTTCAGCTCCTTAAAATGGATGGGCGATCTGTGACAGATTACAGGTAAATTCTAGTGTGAGGTGGAAGGTGGGTAGGGATTTAGTAGTTGCTGCTGTAGCTTTTAAGGGGCTTTTGCATATGTACATGGATATGCAGGTAATGGAGGGACATGGATTAAAAATCTAAACCGACCACCCAACTTTTACCCATCCCTTCTCTGCATCACAAGGACTGGCCAAGCATGGAGACCTGGGATGTGCAGGAAGAAACTGCAAATGCTGGTTTAAACCGAAGATGGACACAAAATGCTGGAGTAACTCAGCGGGTCAGACAGCATCACTGGAGAGAAGGAATAGGTGATGTTTCGGGTTGATACCCTTCTTCTGGTCTGAAGAAGGGACTCGACCCGAAACATCACCAATTCCTTCTCTCCAGAGATGCTGTCTGACCCGCTGAGTTACTCCAGCATTTTGTGTCTATCTATGGAGACCTGGGAGACAGCTTCCTCAGGAAGACCAATTGTTGGCCTCCAGGCACCAGAAGCCATCCATTCATTATTTCCTCACTAGACCTTGTCTGCTCCACCCTACAGCCGAGTCCCTCATCACCATGTCCTTCTCCCCACCACTACCCACTCAAACAACATAGGAACAGACCCTTTAGTCAGAAATGGTGAATCTGTGGAATTGTTTGTCACAGAAGACTGTGGAGGTCAAGTCAATAGATATTTTTAAGGCAGATAGATTCTTGATTAATACGGGTGCCAGGGGTTATGGGAAGAAGGCAGGAGAATGGGGTTAGGATGGGAGAGATAGGCAGCCATGATTGAATGATGGAATAGACTTTTGTTTAGTTTAGTTTAGTTTAGTTTATAGACACTGCACGGAAACAGGCCCTTTGGCCCACCGGGTCCGCGCTGACCAGCAATCCCCACATATTAACACGCACTAGAGTTTTCACTTTTACATTTACCAAGCCAATTAACCTACAAACCTGTACGTCTTTGTAGTGTGGGAGGAAACCAAAGATCTCGGAGAAAACCCACGCTGGTCACGGGGAGAACGTACAAACTCCGTACAGACAGCGCCCGTAGTCAGGATGGAACCCGGGTCTCCGGCGCTGCATCCGCTGTAAGGGCAGCAACTCTACCGCTGCGCCATCGTGACCGCCCAATGGCCTAATTGATGTGTTCTATATCGCTCTACCGAATGGCCTATTTCTGCTCCTATCACTTATGACTTTATGACCCTTCAGCCCACAAGGTCTGTGCTGAACGTGCCGCCAAGTTAAGCCGATCTTATCTGCTAGCACGTGATCCATATCCCTCCATGCCCCGCATATCCATGTCATCAGTTAGTCACATTGCAGTTTGGCTCACCACACACTGTGTTGCACTGGAACAGTGTCACGGTGGTACAGTGCCTTACAGTGCCAGAGACCCGGGTTTGATTCTGACTACGGTTGCTGTCTCTACGGAGTTTGTACATTATCGCTGTGACCACGTGGGTTTTCTCCGGGTGCTCCGGTTTCCTCCCACACTCCAAAGACGTGCAAGTTTGTAGGTTAGTTGGCAGCTGTAAATTGTCTCTAGTGTGTAGGATAGAATTACGGTATCGGTGATCTCTGGTTGGCGTGGACTCGGTGGGCTGATGGGCCTGTTTTCACACTGTATCTCTAAACCAGTGAAAACCAATGGTGCTGACCTTTGGTGGGATCTTACTCCAGCTCCTCCCTGGGCACATCTCCCGGGCGTCGTTAAATAAATCCCACCATTCATGGGGAAACCTCTGCAAAGAGCATGTGTAGGAAGCAACTGCGGATGCTGGCTTCAACCAAAGATAGACACAAAAAGCTGGAGTAACTCAGCGGGTCAGACAGCATCCCTGGAGAAAAGGAATAGGTGGCGTTTTGGGTTGAGACCCTTCTTCAGACTTACAGTCAGGGGGAAAGGGAAACAAGAGACATAGACGGTGTTGTAGAGAGATATAGAACACATGAATGAAAGATATGCAAAAAAAGTAACAATGAAAAAGGAAATAGACCATTGTTAGCTGTGGGCTAGGTGAAAATGAGTTACAGACAATGAGACTCCACGAGACGACTTTGAAACTGGTACAACTTGGGTGGTGGAGGGATGGAGAGGGAGGGGATGCATGGGTTACTTGAAGTGAGAGAAATCAATATTCAATAAGTTGCCCAAGCGAAATATGAGATGTTGTTCCTCCAATTTGCATTTGGCTTCACTCTGTCAATGGAGGAGGCCCAGGATAGAATGGTCAGTGTGGGAATGGGAAGGGGAAGTGTATGGCAACTGGGAGAAATGAGATAGGTCCAGGCAGACTAAGCGAAGGCGTTCAGCGTAATGATCGCCCAGTCTGCGTTTGGTCTCGCCGATGTATAAGCATTTTGCATGTAAGAGCATTTTGGGCAAGGGATTGATATTTGCGCCCTTTTGTTAGAAGTTTTGTAAGCCATGGAGGGAGTGAGAGTGGAATTTGTATCCTTGGTAAGGAGTTGATTGAAAGCTTGGCTTGAGTCGGTTGGCCTAACCTAAGTTTGACTCTGTTCTTGGTGTTCTGTTACAAGAACCTGAACAACCTCCAAGCCAGTTTATTTTTAGGATGGAGGATTTAATAATGTATGTGTCACCAGACAAGGAGTGGGGTTCTCAACAGTAACGTGCCTCAGCGAAATTAAAACATAGAAACACAATACACATGAGGTACATGGGTTTTCAACACCACTTCATCTGCTCCGGGTCACTGAATCGGTGCCCAGTTTCGGGAATGTTACGCACCTTATTTTGAATGGTATCTGTCCAGAAGATCTTGCCCAGATTGTAGTGGAAATCCACACCGACAGCAATGCCGCGGTTGTGAGATTCCACAAGGATCCGCGTGTCCCGCCCGTGGATGTTGCCAATCAGCAGATCACGACCATTGGAGAAGACGATGGATGGAATTCCAGCTGCAGGGCAAGAACGAAGGTCTACAGTCAGTGCCCTCCCACTGACCACCGTCAGAGACACATGCCCATTGGTCTAGTTCACAATCATATACGCGCTGCAATACGTTCATACGTCACAGGAGCAGAATTAGGCCACTCGGCCCGTCGAGTCTACTCCACCATTCAATCATGGCTGATCTATCTTTCCCTCCCAACCCCATGTTCCCGCCTTCTCCCCATAACCCCAGACTGAAGAAGGGTTTCGACCCGAAACGTTGCCTATTTCCTTCGCTCCATAGATCCTGCCTCACCCGCTGAGTTTCTCCAGCATTTTTGTCTACCTTCGATTTTCCAGCATCTGCAGTTCTTTCTTAAACATTATTTTTGGAAGGTTTGTTTTTGGAAGCTGTGTCCACAGATTCCCTGAATATATTTACAGACTAGCTTCAAAAAGCTGAAGCTGCTGGGCTGCCTTTAAAATGGAAGTGGACATTGGATAGCAAGATACAAAGTGCTGGAGTAACTCAGCAGGTCAGGCAGTATCTGTGGAGAAAGTGGATAGGTGAACTTTCGAGTCGGGACTCTCTTTCAGACTGCCCCAGGGTAGACCTGACAACAGCTGCGGGAAGGTTTAGTAAACACGAGACGGTGTGGCAAAGTTGTGCTGGGGGACCCAAGGTCTGGCACGGCGGCACAGCAGTAGAGTTGCTGCTTCACAGCGCCAGAGACCCGGGTTTGAACCCGACTACAGGTGCTGTCTGTGTGGAGTTTGCACATTCTCCCTGTGACTGCGTGGGTTTCCTCAGGTTAACTCCCACATCCCAAAGCCGTGCTGGATTGTAGGTTAATTGGCTTCTGTAAATTGTCTCTAATGTGTGTAGGACAGAACTAGTGTAGGGGCGATCGCTGGTCGGTGTGGGCTCGGTGCTACCCTGCCCCCAATGCTGGGACTTACATGAAGCGTTAGCTCGGCAGTGCTTGTGGTGTTCCAACACGTAACCTTGCACACAGGCGCACGAATAGGCTCCAACCTTGCTCTCACATAGTTGGTCACAAGCCCCCCAAACATTACACTCGTCAAAGTCTACAGGCAAAGGAAACACACACAGTTACAGTTCACACATTTGGTCACATCAATTAGATTAGATTAGATTAGATTCGTTTATTGTCATTCAGAACTTTCGGTCTGAACGAAATTTTGTTTCCCTGCAGTCATACATATAATTAAAAAAATGACAAAAACACACAATCAACACAAATTTAACATCCACCACAGTGAGTTCACCAAACACCTCCTCACTGTGGTGGAAGGCAAAATCTTAAAGTCTCTGTCTCTTCCCTCTTTGTTCTCCCTCTGCGCCGAGGCGACGGCTCAAACTCCGCGGGTGGTCGCTGCCTCGCCACAGCTCAGAGGCCGAGTCAGGTCTCCGCTGCCTGCTGCCGCCGCTACAGCTTCGGGGCCGAGTCGGGTCTCCGCTGCCGCTGCTGCTGCCGCTGCCGCTGCCACAGCTCCAGGGCCGAGTCAGGTCTCCGCCGTCTCCGCCACAGCTCCAGGACCGAGTCGGGTCTCCGCCGCTGCTGCCGCTGCTACAGCTCCGTTGCCGCCAGCTCCGCCATTAGGCCTCGGCGCAGACGGAGACGGGGATGGGGAATACGACCGAAGAAAAAGTCGCATCCCCTGAAGGAAGAGGCCAAAGCATGTTTCTCCCACCCCACCCACACACATATACAACTTAATAAAACAAAAATTAACTAAAACATGACAAGGAACAAAACGAAAGAAAATAAACAGACGGACTGCAGGTGGGCCGCAGCTGTTAAGCCAGCGCCGCCATCATGACTGTGGCCTTTCTAGTATCATCTCTTACAAAGGTTGTGGCAGGATTAAGAACTGGTTCAGATTAGTTTAGTTTAGTTTATTGACCCGTGTACAGTGAAAAGCTTTTTTGTTGCGCGCTATCCAGTCAGCGGAAAGACTACACATGATTACAATCGAGCCATCCACACAGATAGATGATAAAGGGAATAACAGTTAGTCGTGTAAAGTCCAATTAAAGATAGTCCGAGGGTCTCCACTGAGGTAGATGGGAGGTCAGGACCACTGTCTAGTTGGTGAGGAGATGGTTCAGTTGGCTGTAACAGCTGGGAACAAACTGTCCCTGAATCTGGAGGTGTGTGTTTTCACACTTCTGCACCGCTTGCCTGATGGGAGAGGGGAGAAGAGGGAGTAACCAGGTTGAGACTGGTCCTTGATTGTACTGGTGGCTTTGCCGAGCAGCGTGAAGTCAATGGAAAGGAGGTTGGCTTGTGTGATGGTCCGGGCTACGTCCAACTGGAAAGGAGACTGGGAGGAACGAGATCAGTTCTCATATCACTGAGTTCTAATCCTAACTTTATTTAATCTTTGCTGCTCTATATAAGGACACGGATGTATACGATGATAGGAGGTGTCTGAAACCACCTGTGTCCTTTGCACAGTCACACTGCAAGCGTGGCCACTCTTTGCTGCTGGTCCCAGAAGACAATCTATCATCCTCCCCTACAACAAATAGTGAAAGGCCTAGATAGAGTAGATGTGGATAAGATGTTTCCACTAGTGGGAGAGCAGCCACTAGGATCAGAGCCAATAGCCTTCGAGAGCATCCTTACCAACTGCATCACAGTATGGTATGGCAACTGCTCTGTCTCCGACCGGAAGGCATTGCAGAGGGTGGTGAAAATTGCCCAACGCATCACCGGTTCCACGCTCCCCTCCATTGAGTCTGTCCAAAGCAAGCGCTGTCTGCGGAGGGCGCTCAGCATCGCCAAGGACTGCTCTCACCCCAACCATGGACTGTTTACCCTCCTACCATCCGGGAGGCGCTACAGGTCCCTCCGTTGCCGAACCAGCAGGTCGAGGAACAGCTTCTTTCCGGCGGCTGTCACTCTACTAAACAACGTACCTCGGTGACTGCCAATCACCCCCCCCCCGGACACTTATTATTTATTTTTTATTCAAATCGTTTGCTATGTCGCTCTTCAAGGGAATGCTAAATGCATTTCGTTGTCTCTGTACTGTACACTGACAATGACAATTAAAATTGAATCTGAATCTGAGAATAAAAGGATATTCCTTTAGGAAGGAGAAGAGGAGGAATTTCTTTTGTTAGAGGGCGGTGAATCTGTGGAATTCTTTGCCACAGACGGCTGTGGAAGCCAAGTCAATTGATATTTTTAGGGCAGAGATAGATAGAGTCTTGATTAGTACGGGTGTCAGTGGTTATGGGGAGAAGGTAGGAGAATGGGGTTGAGAGGGAGAGATAGATCAGCCATGATTGAATGGTGGAGTGGACTTGATGAGCTGAATGGCCTACCTGAATGTTCCTATGATTTATGAACATGAGCTCCATTCTTAGATCTCCATTCAAATTATAAAACTACCAGGATTTCTACAGTATATTCTGCACTCAGGTATGTTTCTCTTTGCACTTTCCGTTATATTTATGTACAGGTTGATTATCCGTGTCAGGATAACACACAAAGCTTCACACTGTACCTCGGTACACAAGACAATATTAAACTAATATGAGTAAAACTTAGAAAGTTGTACACTGTCGTAGAATGTCAAACATTGTGAAGGTCTTAGACATAGACATAGCAAATAGGTGCAGGAGGAGGCCATTCGGCCCTTCGAGCCAGAACCGCCATTCATTGTGATAATGGCTGATCGTCCCCAATCAATAACCCATGCCTGCCGTCTCCCCTTGTCATGTGATCTTACAGAGGTGCACAAATCATGAGAGGAATAGATTGGGTGACCTTTGACCCAGACTAGGGGAATCAAGAACCAGAGGACGTAGGTTTAAGGTGAAGGGGAAAAGGTTTTATAGGAATCTGAGGGGTAACTTTTTTACACAAAGGGTGGTGGGTGGATGGAACAAGCTGCCAGAGGAGGGAGTTGAAGCTGGGGCTATCACAACTTTCAAGAAACATTTAGAAAGGTACATGGATGGATTGGACAGGTTTAGAGGGATGTGGGCCAAACACAGGCAGGTGGGACTAGTGTAGATGGGGCAGGTTGGCCAGCATGGGCAAGTTGGGCCAAAGGGCCTGTTTTCACGCTGTGCGATCGATGGGTACAAGACCAAACTTCCCAAAATTGTTAAAAAATGTTTGTTGTTCTTTTATTCAACCAACAATGGTGGTATGTGAGTGAAGTAGAGCTTCTTCCCCTCTCCCCACACCCCCGCCCCCCACCCCTCCATTGCCCGTAGTCTCTGTGTCAGCTCCCCTCATTATTGGACCATGATATAGTCCATGGCGAGCGGGTAGTCATCCAGCCCGCCCAGCAGAGAGACTATCCCAGATCCTTCATCTTCAGCACGAGGGTCAATCTATGCACTCTATGCATCTCATGGCTTTTCAAATTACTGACAAATGACGTTCTGATATTTCTATCATCACAGAGGGTAGAGCTGCTGCCTCACAGTGACCCGGGTTCGATCCTGACCTCGGGTGCTGTCTGTGTGGAGTTTGCATGTTCTCCCTGTGACCACGTGGGTTTCCGCTCCGGAGAGGATGCTCCGGTTTCCTCTCACAACCCCAAAACATGCTGTTTTTTAGGTTAAATGGCCCTCTGTAAATTGCCCCTAGTGTGTGGAGAGTGGATGAGAAAGCGGGATAGCGTAGAACTAGCGTGAACAGGTGATCGATGGGCGGCGCGGACTCGGGTGATCGATGGTCAGCGTAGACTCGGTGGACCGAAGGGCCTGTTTCCATGCTGCATCAGTAAAACTTACCAACACAGGAGCGCGCATCAGTGCCCAGGATGTACCCTGAGGGGCAGAAGCAGATCCCGCCTGATGGGGAGGAACGACAGTGGTACTCACAGCTTAGAGCAGCGCAGTTACGTACACCTGAAAGTAAGCACAGTCACACCTGTATCTATGTACAGTTGAATGTTAACGCACACATACTTGTATTTATGTACACCTGAACTAAACACATTCATGTATTCATGTACATGGGAAAGTAAGCACAGGTATACACGTATCTATGTACACCTGAAAATAAGCACATGCATTCACCGGGTGGGTTTTGATAGAAAAATTACACTTTAATTATCAATAAATAGCAATGGTTTTTTTCAAGATTTCAGCATCTGCAGTTTCTTGTGAGGCATCTCACTGGCTTTCCCCTGGCATCTCGAGGCAGATGGACACTGCAAGAATGTAGACACAAAAAAGCTGGAGCAACTCAGCGGGACAGGCAGCATCTCTGGAGAGAAGGAATGGGTGAAGTTTCCGGGTCGAGACCCTTCTTCAGAGTGAAAGTCACAGGAAAGGGAAACAAGAGATATACTGTAGACAGTGATGTTGAGAGAAATATAATAATAATAATAATAACTTTATTTATAAAGCACTTTAAACAACTGCAGTTGCCACAAAGTGCTGTACATGAGAACTCATGGACAAGAAGTTATTACAAACCATTAAAAACCGTAAAACAAAGGACTATAAAACTGTAAAAATTAAAAGACATTAAAAGCACTAATAACAGGAGCAATGTCTCAGCCAGTGTCGAAAGCCAGAGAATAAAAATGAGTTTTTAGGGTGGATTTGAAGATGGACAGTGAGGGGGCCTGTCTGATGTGCAACGGCAAGGTGTTCCAGAGTGCCGGAGCAGCAACAGAAAAGGCTCTATCCCCTTTTAAATAGAACAATGAATGAAACAAATGCATAAAAGTAACGATGATAAAGGAAACAGGTATTTGTTGGGTGAAAATGAGAAGCCAGTGCAACTTGGGTGGGGGGGAGGGATGGTGAGAGAGGGAATGCTGGGGTTACTTAAAGTTAGGGAAATCCGTTTTCATACCACTGCCAAGTGAAATATGAGATGCTGTTCCTCCAATTTGCGTTTAGCCTCATTCAGACAATGGAGGAGACCTAGGACAGAAATGTCAGTGTGGGAATGGGAAGGGGAATTAAAGTGTTTAGCAACCGGGTGAGCTGGTAGTTTCAGGCGGACTGAGCGAAGGTGTTCAGCGAAACGATCGCCCAGTCTACGTTTGGTCTCGCCGATGTATAAGAGTCCACATCATGAACAGTGGATACAGGATATATTACAAGAGTGTACCATCTTCTCTTAGAACATTCTGCAGGCAGGTGGTACAAGTCTTGTTCCAAGATCAGAGTACTCACTGCAGTTATTTCCGGTCGTGGAGTTAGTCTCATCTCCCCCGTCGGAGCAGTCCTGGGTGCCATCACACAGCTTGTTGAGGGAGATACAGTGTTGAGTACCAGGACAAATCCACTGCCGGGGCGAGCACTCTTGCAGTTCCCCCCTCTCTGCTCAAACCGAGAGAAACGGAAATAGATTAGTAAAGGAGCCCAGCATGAACCAAGCACAAACGCTGGCTAAACTGAAAATGCCGCTGTCTACTGTAAAACCACATCTGGCGGATCTGGCGAAGTGCACTTGTGGTGGGTGTATAGAACGAGCTGCCAGAGGAGGCAGTTGAGGCTGGGACTATCCCATTATTTAAGAAACAGCTAGATAGGTACATGGATAGGACAGGTTTGGAGGGATATGGACCAAACGCAGGCAAGTGGGACTAGTGTAGCTGGGAGATGTTGGGTGGAAGGGCCTGTTTCCACACTCTCTGGCTGAAGCGCTCTACGACTTTTACTTTCGACAATATGATTAGTATAGGTGTCAAAAACTGGTGACTTATCTGAGGGAGAAGCCCTGAAGAATGGGGTTAGAGAGCTTGGAGAGATGTTGATCAGCCATGATTGAATGGCTATCCAGTAGACTTGGGATTCCATGGGCGCGAAGGGCCGAGGACCAGAGGACAAAGGTTCAATTCTACTATCACGTATATGAATGGGCAGTCAGCTTGGGGAGTGGAATTGTTCCACACAATGATTCACGTTTGGTGAATTCTGCAACCCTCAATCCACGGTTTGTAGGTCCCACTCATTTAAACGTTAATATCCTCACTGAATGCCCACATTCTTACCACAGCCTCTTTCATCAGCATTGTCTCCACAGTCATCGTCCCCATCGCACAGCCAGTACTGATGAATGCAGTGGCCACTGGGGCAGCTGAAGTAGTCTCCAGAGCATGCAGGGTAAGCTGCAATACACAACACCATCACCGCTCCATGTTACGTTGCACAGATACAGGCTACCCTCGTTAGTGTACTTTCGTTTAGTTTAGCTTAGAGATACAGCCCACCGAGACCGCGCCGACCAGCGATGCCCGCAAACCAACACTATCCCACACGCACTAGCGCCAATGTGCAATTATACCAAACCAATGCACCTACAAACCTGTACGTCTTTGGAGTGTGGGAGGAAACTGGAGTTCCTGGAAAAAAACTCACACGTGTCACAGGGAGAAAGTATAAACTCCATGCAGGCAGCACCCATAGTCAGGATTGAACCCAGGTCTCTTGCTCTGTAAGGCAGCAGCTCCCCCACTGCGCCACCATGCTGCTTTTATGCACCTCTTTGTAATGGATTTGGTTTATAGCAACGGGACTTCCCACAGTAATTCAATTTCTATTCAATTCAATTCAACTTTAATGTCATCGCACAAATACAAGTATGAGTACAACGAAATGCAGTTTTGCGTCAGTCCGTAGTAGTTGTGCATAAAGAAATTAAAAAAAATAGAAAGAGAGAAGATACAGAATAATCAAAAAATACAGAATAATTAAACAGTGGGGACGGAGGGACCAGAGAAATCTATCGGCGGGACTCCGAGTTCAGCAATGTGATTCTATTGTTGTAGAAGCTGTTCCTCATCCTACTAGTACGTGACCTGAGGCTCCTGTACCGCCTCCCTGATGGGAGGAGGGCAAACAGTCCATGGTTGGGGTGTGAGGGGTCTTTGATGATCTTCCCAGCCCGTCTCAGACACCGTTTTCGGTGGAGGGCATCCATGGCAGGGAGCGGGGCACCGATGATGTGCTGCGCGGTTTTCACCACCCGTTGTAGTGCCTTCCTGTCCGCAGCAGTGCAGCTGCTGTACCATACCGTGAAGCAGGTGGTCGGGATACTCTCTATGGTACAGCGGTAAAAGTTGGTCAGGATCTGGGGGGACAGGTGAGCTTTCTTGAGCCTCCTAAGGAAGTAAAGGCGCTGCTGTGCCTTTTTGATCAGCTTGGTGGTTAGACAATTAGACACCACTGTCTCTTTAAGAACACAGGCTGCTAGTTTCACTGCGGGAGGTCATTGACATTGCCAAGCAATTGCTTCGGTCGACACATGGGCAATGATATTCCATTAAAGAAGGGTACGGTCATGGTGGCGCAGCGGTAGAGTTGCTGCCTTTCACCGCCAGAGACCCAGGTTTGATTACAACTACGGGTGTTTTACATTCTCCCCGTGGCCGCATGGGTTTTCTCCAAGATCTTCAGTTTCCTTCACACTCCAGGTTTGTCGGCTAATTGGCTTGGTGTAAGTGTAAATTGTCCCCAGTGTGTGTAGGATAATATTAATGTGCGGGGTTGACTGGTCGGTGAGGATTCGGCTTGGCCAAAGGGCCTGTTTCTGCGCTGTATCTGTAAACTAAACTAAACTAAACTAAACTAAAAGTCTTTAGTATTTTTTGCATGCCGCCACAAAAATACATCTTTGTCCGTTAAAAAGAACTTTGTATTTGAAAACACCTTGTAGTTTCATGGAGTGACCACTAGGTGTTTGGAGCGAATCCCTTACTCGAATCCCTAACTCAAGCGAAATATGAGCTGCTGTTCCTCCAATTTACGTTGGGCCTCACTCTGATAATGGAGGTGGCCCAGGACAGAAAGGTCAGTGTGGGAATGTGAGGGGGAAATAAAGTGTTTGCTAACCGAAAGATCAGGTAGGTTTAGGCAGACTGAGCGAAGATATTCAACAAAATGATCGCTGAGCCTGCGCTTGGTCTCGCAGATATATAGGAGTCCACACATGGAACATAGAAACATAGAAAATAGGTGCAGGAGTAGGCCATTCGGCCCTTCGAGCCTGCACCGCCATTCAATATGATCATGGCTGATCATCCAACTCAGTATAGAAACATAGAACATAGAAATTAGGTGCAGGAGTAGGCCATTCGGCCCTTCGAGCCTGCACCGCTATTCAATATGATCATGGCTGATCATCCAACTCAGTATCCCGTACCTGCCTTCTCTCCATACCCCCTGATCCCTTTAGCCACAAGGGCCACATCTAACTCCCTCTTTAAACAGCGGATAGAGTAGATGAGGTTGGAGGAGGTGTAAGTGAACCTCTGCCTCACCTGCCCTATCTTCTCCAGAGATGTTGCCTGTCTCGCTGAGTTAGTTACCCTGGCACGTGGTGTCTATCTCGATGAACCCTCTCCCTCGACTCATGTCAAGCACTATTACAGATGGAGGCAACGTTTGAGTAATGATAAGAAGACGTTACCGCATGTCTGCTCGTCGCTCCGATCCCCGCAGTCATCGTCGTGGTCACATACAAATAGTCGTGGAATGCATTCTTCGTTGGCACACTGATAGTACCCGCTGCTGCATTTGTGAGCTGTGCAGGTCGGAGACGGGTGGGGGGGGGGGGTCAAGAGAGAAGAAAATTAACACAAGATTTCCTTTTTGACCACTAGGTCAGGAGTTAATTTTCGGAGGGAGAGATAGATCAGTCATGATTGAATGGCGGAGTAGACTTAATGGGCCGAATAGCCTAAGTCGGCTCCTATCTCTTATGAATTTATGATTTCATATTATGAAGTCATGCATGGTTTTTCTTGGCTTGGCACAAGAAAGCGCAGACACTGGAATCTGGTGCAAAAAACAAAGCACCGGCGGAAATCAGCGGTTCAGTCAGCATCCATGGAAGGTACAACGCTATGAGTCAGGGTACACATTAAATTGTTCCCCCGCACGACTTGTGTGTGACAATCTCTGTCTATCACAGTGCTTTGCCGAGGGGTAGAAACATAGAAAACATAGAAAATAGGTGCAGGAGTAGGCTATTTGGCCCTTCGAACCAGCACTGCCAGTCAATATGATCATGGCTAATCATCCCAAATCAGTTTCTGCTTTCTTCCCACACCCCTCGATTCCGTTAGCCCTAAGAGCTCTATCTAATTCTCTCTTGAAAGCATCCAGTGAATTGGCCTCCACTGCCTTCTGTGGCAGAGAATTCCACAGATTCACAACTCTCTGGGTGAAAAAGTGTTTCCTCATCTCAGTCCCAATTGGCCTACCCCTTATTCTTAAATTGTGACCCCTGGTTCTGGACACCCCCAACATTGGGAACATTGTTCCTGCATCTGGCCTGTCCAATCCCTTAAAAATCGTAGATGTTTCTATCAGATCCTCTCTCACCCTTCTAAATGCCAATGAATACAAGCCCAGTCGACCCATTCTTTGTTTTGGGTTGGGTAATATAGGATCTAAAGGCGAGTAAAACAGAACTTACTGCAATTGGTCTCGTCTGATCCGTCTCTGCAGTTCAGCATTCCATCACAATGCTGGCTGGAATTGTAACATGCACCATTTGCACAGTTCATTTGGATGCAAGGGGGGTAATCTAAAGGAAGAGACGGCAAGGACAATAAAATGTGAGCATCTGAAGCCTGCATCCAGAATCAACATTGTACTGGAAGTGAGAGATACAATAACATCAGTTAACAGACGATGCTGATCTGAAGACAGAGAGGCAAAGAGGATTAAATACTCCAGTTATGGTTACTGCCCTTATATCCTAGTGATAAGAGCCAGGTGGGATTTGTTGCAGACAGGGACACAGGTTTTTACTATGTTCAACATGCGAAAGGTGATTTTACCGCTGTTCAAAGCGTTAAAGCTAAAGATTATTAATTTTAAATGATTAAAGTACTAAAGGAAGTAAAGTGCTATGTTTGGTGTGTCTCCAACCAGCTGTGTGGATCATCTGGCTCCTAGCATGCTGGGCTATACCGCCCATCGAGGCTATGCCAGCTCTCAGAGAAATCCACTCTATCCAGGACTTTGATGATTCAGTAGGTATGCTGCTTATCACAATGTATGGCATGTGTGCTGTGCTTGTCAGGAAGATGTGAGCTTGGACCTGTAAAGCCTACAAAGCTTTCTAGCCATTGTGATACTCTCCACTGCATGCCCCGAGTGACTGTAGACTGATGCGTTGAGTGAAGTACAGCGTGCTGAAGTAACTCATCAGATCAAGCACATCTATGGAGGACATGGACTGTGCCAGAACTTGGTGGCTCTCTGCCTGATGTTCCAGAAGAGGATCTATTGTACTAATGTGTAGGAAGGAACTGCAGATGCTGGTTTAGACAAAATGCTGAAGTAACTCAGCGGGACAGAAAATATCTCTGGAGAGAAAGAATGAGTGATGTTTCTTCAGTCTGAAGAAGGGTCTCGACACAAAACTTTGAGTTGGATGTTGGACGTTGAGTTACTCCAGCATTTTGTGTTGACCTTCTATAGCACTCATGGCGCCGGAGGAGGGAGATGGCAGCCCTGCTGGCAGTCTGATCATTATTTCATCCTTTTTGTTATTTTTAGTGTTTGTTTAAAGTTTGTTTTAATGTTCTTGTGTTTGTTTTATGTGGGGGGAGTGGGAAACCTTTTTTTTTTCAGGTTCTTACCTTCCCGGAGAGGTGATCTGGTTTCAGATCACATTCTCCGGGCTCTGCGGACCACCATCAGTGGAGTTGAAATGCCGCCTCGGACTGTCGTGAGCCCCGTGACTTACCATCGGAGCAGATCCCTTGCCTGGGATCACTCCCACCGCAGCCTGCAGACTTACCATCAAAGGCTCGCAGTCTCGGGAGAGGCTAGTCTGGAGCTCCAACGCCGCAGGTTCGACCAGCCCCGACGGGAGGTTCGATCGCCCGGCGCGGGGGAGCTGACATCCCCCCAACGCGGGAGCTGAACCCCTCGACCCGGAGGGCCCAAACGCCGCCGGCTACGGGAGTCAAGACCGTCCCGTCAACGGGGGGCTCGAGGCCCCCGACCAAGGAAGAACAAAAAGGGAAGGACTTGAACTTTATTTCGCCTTCCATCACAGTGAGGAATGTGTAGGAGTCACTGTGGTGGATGTTTATGTTAAAATGTGTTTTTTGAGTCCGTTGCTTTTTTAAATTGTTTGATTGAACGGCCAGTGAATTTCACTACACCAATTGGTGTGTGTGACAATAAATGAACCTTATGAACCTATGATTAGACGGGATAGAACGCAGAACAAACGTTCTCACTGTATCTTTGTACAGGTGACAATAAATCAACCAGTGAACTAGTGGACAGGTGACGTTTCGTGTCAGGACCCTTCTTGAGACAGATGGAGTAGGGGTAGCTGTAAAAGTGGTGGAGACGGGGCAAAGCCTGACATGATAGGTGGATGTAGGTGGATAAGAGCAAGGGCATAGATGTTGTTTATACGGACTTCAGCAGGGCCTATAACAAGGTTTCACATGGTAGGCTGCTCTGGAAGGTTAGATTACGTGTGATCCAGAGAGAGCTAGCCAAATGGATAGAGGAATGGCTTCATGGAAGGAAGCAGAGGGTGATGGTGGAAGGTTGTTCATTGGACTGGAGGCCTGTGACCAGTAGTGTGACTCAAGGTTCACTGCTGTTTGTGGTTTATGTCAATTATTTAAACGAGAATGTAGATGGCATGATTAGTAAATTTGAACATGAAGTGGGTGGTATCGTAGATAACGAAGATGCGAGTCAGCTGCCCTGCCAGCAGCATGTCCGTTATTTCGACTCTTTTTGTTTTTTAAGTGTGTCCAACTGTCTGTTTTAGTGTCTCTCGGTACGTCTTGTGTGGGGGGTGGTGGGGAGGAGAAAGGGGAAAGGGGCGAACCGCTTTCTGTCGCCTCCTCCATGGAGAGGCAACTCTTTCCATGTCGTCTCCCTCACGGCCTAACACCACGGATTGGAGCGGCCTTTCCCAAAGTCGGGCTCAGAGCTACAGCGGTGGGCGCAGCGTGGACTTTCCATCGGGAAGCGGGCGAACCCTTGCTGGGAGTCGCCAGAGAGCAGTGCTCCGATCTCTGGCCCACGGTCTGTTATATCCTGAAGCCGCGGTCTGCGGAGTTTCAGCAGCGTGAACTTTCCTTCGCGGAGTGAGACAAACCCTTGCTGGGAGTCGCCAGAGAGGAGTGCTCCGATCGCTGGCCTGGTGACTTTGGCATCATGGGGCTGTGGTATGCAGAGCTTCTAGCTGCGGGCATGGCATGGACTTACCATCTGGAGTCTGGGATCCATCTCCGGGGATCGCCAGAGAAGAGTTCCAACCGCCGGCCTGCGGCCTATAACATCCTAAAGCTGCGGTCTCCGGTAAGAAAGTGCGTATTCGGGACCTCCAAGACGCGGAGTGGGTTTGACCGTCCCAACGCCAGAGTTTCAAATCTTCCCGACGAGAGGGCCTGTACATCCGGCCGTCCGTAGCGGCAACTACAGAGGGTTTATGGCCCCAACCACGGGTGAACAAAGGAGGTGGACAGGCTGAACTTTGTGCCTTCCACCACAGTGAAGAATGCTGTGGTGGATGTTTGTGTTAAATCTTATTGTGTATTGTGTGTTCTTTTTAATTGTATCGCTGCTGGCAAATTCATTTCACTGCACCTTCGGGTGGATGTGATGAATAAAATTGACTTTGACTTTGGTTATCAAAAGGTAAAGCAGGATCGGGATAAGTTGGGCAAGTGAATTGAGGAGTGGCTGATGGACTTTAATGAAGATAAGTGTGAAGTGCTGGATTTTGATAAAACAAACCAGGACATGACCTTCACAATAAATGTAGGGCTCTGGATAGTGTTGTAGAGCAGAAAGATCTAAGGAGTGCGGGCACATAGTTCCCTGAAAATGGCATCACAGGTAGATTGGGTGGTCAATAAGGCTCTTGGTACATTGGCCTTCATTGGTCAAGGTATTGAGTATAGAAGTTGGAATGTTATGTTACAGTTATACAATACGTTGGTGAGGCCTCAATTGGAGTATTGTGCAGTTTTGGTCACCCTGTTGTAGGACGATGTCTGCTGTATGACTTTATGATTCTATGACTCATTAATTCTGCTTTGATCTTTGCCATTTCATTCATCTGAATACATTCTTACACGATTTTTTAATAAACTCTGAATTCTTAAACCATTACACTGTCTAACATTTCATATTTTCAATAAAACATCCAACTTTGAAGTAAAATAACTGGGTGAGACCAGAACCCCCCGTTAGACTGTGGTCACAAAGTTCAAGAGAAACATCAAAATATGAAGGAGTCGTTTAAATGTTGCTGCATTATATCGACTTTGTCAGAACCTTCTTCTACAAACATTTTCAAGATAGAGATGATAGGACTCTGTAAAACATTGTTATGAAATTAACTATGATTTCTAAATTTAGAGTCATAGAGAGTTATGGTGGTGAAACAGGCCCTTTTGCCCAACTCATCCACGCCGACCAAGATGACCCATCTAAGCCAGTCCCATGTGCCTGCATTTGGCCCATATCCCTTTAATCATTTACTATCCAAAAACCTGTTCAAATGTCTTTTAGCTGTTATTAGAATCATAGAGTTGCACAACATGGAAACAGGCCCTTCGGCCCACCTTGTCCATGCAAAACAAGTTGGCATTTTGCACTAATCCCATTGCCCTGTATTTGGAAACATAGGCCGCTAAACAATAGACAATAGACAACAGGTGCAGGAGTAGGCCATTCGGCCCTTCGAGCCAGCACCGCCATTCAATGTGATCATGGCTGATCATCCCCAATCAGTACCCCGTTCCTGCCTTCTCCCCATATCCCCGACGCCGCTATTTTTAAGAGCCCTATCTAACTCTCTCTTGAAAGCATCCAGAGAGCCCGCCTCCACCGCCTTCTGAGGCAGAGAATTCCACAGGCTCACCAATTTCTGCGGGAAAAAGTGTTTCCTCGTCTCCGTTCTAAATGGCTTACTCCTTATTCTTAAACTGTGGCCCCTGGTTCTGGACTCCCGCAACATCGGGAACATATTTCCTGCCTCTAACCCTTAACAATCTTATATGTTTCAATGAGATCTCCTCATCCTTCTAAACTCCAGAGTGTACAAGCCCAGCCGCTCCATTCTCTCAGCATATGACAGTCCCGCCATCCCAGGAATTAACCTTGTAAACCTACGCCGCACTCCCTCAACCTTTCCTATTAAATCATATCTGTGTTCAAGTGTCTTTTAAACATCAAATTGTATCCACTTCCGTCGCTTCCTCTGGCAGCTCATTTCAGAGACGGACTGCCATCTGAAAAGTTCTCCCTGAAGTCCGTCTTAAATCTCTCCCCTCACTTTGTCCATGGGGGCATGATCGTGTGCACCTCAATAAGGTCACCCCTCCACCTCCTGCATTCCAAAAAGAAAGTCCCAGCCTATCCAACCTCTCCCTGGAACTCAAGCCTACAAACCCAGGTATATCCTGATGGTAAACACAAAATGCTGGAGTAACTCAGCGGGTCAGGCAGCATCTCTGGAGAGAAGGAATGGGTGAGGTTTCAGGAGGAGATGAGGAATCTCTTCTGCACCTTTTCCAACTTAATGACACTAACTGAGTGATCACAACTCCACACAGTACTCCAAGTGTGTTCATGTCCCAGCTACACTAGTCCCACCTGCCTGCGTTTGGCTCATATCCCTCTAAAACTATCATATCCATGTACCTGTCTGAATTGTTCATAAATGTTGTGACAGTCCCTGCCTCAACTACCTCCTCTGGCTGCTCATTCCATACACCCACTACACTTTGCGTAAAAAAGTTACTCCTCGGGTTCCTGTTAAATCTTTCCCCTCAAACCAATATCCTCTGGTTCTCAATTCCCCTACTCTGGGCACGAGCCCCTGCATGTTTACCCAATCTATTCCTCTCGTGTTTTTGCACACTTGCATGTGATCACCCCTCATCCTCCTGCACTCCAAGGAATAAAGTCCTAGCCTGCTCAATCTCTCCCTGTAGCTCAGGCCTTTGAGTCCTGGCAACATCTTTGTTAATCTTCTCTGCATCCTTTCCAGCTTGACAACATCTTTCCTTTAACACGGTGTCTAAGACAGAACACAATACTCTAAACGTGACTTCACCAAGGTCTTATGTGACTGCAAAATGTCCTCCCAACTTCTAATGAAGTTAGAAGGCCAACGTGCGTTTGATCAATTTATAAATATGTATTTCACCTCATCAGCCTAAATAAGGTTATTGTGCCATATGTAATCATTAATAGGTAAACTGGAGCAACACAGCTAAGCAACGAATGTAAAAATCTATTTTGTAATATCAATGTTGCAAAAGTAGAATAATAATCTAAGCAAAATGGTTTCAATCCCGTTCCCACAAATAAATGTAACAAACCATTGTAATGTCGTGGCAATCAAATCGTTAGCTATAACTGTTTTGTCAGGTACAGTACATTGTACAATGACGCTTTCTGGGAATAATTATATAATGGAGGTTTGTTCCCCCCACCCCCAGGCTGCTAAAGTTTGTTATCCACGATCACATCTGTTTACCTTGGCTCTGGACACTCTCAAACCTAGCTGAGCATGAAATCTCAATTGAAGGCTGAATCGCACAAGTTCACCGCGCTCCTGCTAATTGAGTTAATGGATGTATCCGTGCACTTCATGCAGGAGTAGGTGTAGAACATTCACCTCGTTAAATTACTCCAAATGATGGCATCAGCAATGATGTGCACACAATCACACATAGAACTACAGTGTTCTTTCTTGTTAGCAAACCCGGGTCAACTGTTCCACTGGGTGACCGCAATGGTATCGCTAGACGCAGCTATCAATTTAATGCAGTCACTGAACAGCGTGCCAACCGCTCCCCCCACCTGCTCAAGTGATAGATGGATACATGTGAGGGAGGGAGGATGATGGGCTGATGGGTGGTGCAAGTGACAAAAGCTAGAGGCGGAAAGGCGACAAAAGGGCAAAGGGCCTGTCCCACTGTACGAGCTAATTCAAGAGTTCTCCCGGGTTTCCCCTGATTCGAACTCGGAGAATTACGGTAATGGCCGCTCGTAGGTACTCGGGGCTCTCGTGGACATTTTTCAACGTTGAAAAATCTTCACGAGTCTTCACGAGTTTACCGCGTTTCCCGAGTACCTGCCGTTAGCGTTACGAGCCGCTAAGACACGTCCCGAGCTCCGACGTACCCGCTACGTACATTCCACATGCCTACCACGAGTTTGATTTTTTTTTTTAAACTCGGGAGAGCTCTTGAATTACCTCATACAGTGGGACAGGCCCTTTAGTTTAGTTGTCACGTCTACAGAGGTCCAGTGAACAGTTTTTGTTGCATTCTAACCAGGCAGCGGAAAGACTATACATGACCATACAATCAAGCCGTCCACAGTGTACAGATGCATGATAACGTGAATCATTTTAATGCAAGACAAAGCCCAATAAAGTCCAACGAAAGATAGTCCAAGGGTCTCCAAGGAGGTAGATAGTTAGCTCAGCACCCCTCTCTAGTTGTTGATAGGTTGGTTAAGTTGTCTGATAACAGCTGGGAAGAAACTGTCCCTGAATCTGGAGGTGTGTGTTTTCACACTTCAGTATCTCCTGCCTGAAGGGAGGGGGAGAAGAGGGAGTTCTTGACTATGCTGCTGGCCTTGCCGAGGCAGCGTGAAGTGTGGATGGAGTCGACGGAAGGAAGGTTGGCTTGTGTGATGGTCTGGGATATATCCACAACTCTCTTGAAATGTAAAACTGAAGGGAAAGATATAGGGGGGGGGAACGGGATGGGGTGGGGAAAGAAGGGGGGTGGGGGGGAGGGGGGTAAAGGGGTCTGGGGAACTTGGAGTAGGGAGGGTGGGAGGTGAGTGGAAGGAGGAGTGGAAAGGGAAAGGGTTGGTGGGAGAAATGGTTGCATGCTGGAAGTTGGGAAGTAATGAGGTGGGGGTTTGGGAGGGTGGAGGGGGGGGGGGGGGGGGTGATGAGGTGGGGGGGGTGGGGGGAGGGACAGAGGGTACTGCTTGAAATTGGGAAATGTGATGTTCATACCGCTGGGTTGTAAGCTACCCAAGCGGAATACGAGGAGCTGTTCCTCCGGTTTGCAGTTTGGACTCACTCCGGCAATGGAGGAGGCCCAGGACGGAAAGGTCAGTGTGGGAATGGGAAGGGGAGTTGGCAACCGGGAAATCCAGCAGGCCTTGGCGGAACAAGTGCAAGTGTCCGGTGAAACGGCCACTGAGTCTACGTACGGTGGCGCAGATATACAGGAGCCCACATCGAACAGCAGATGCTGTTGGAGGAGAGGCAAGTAGATCCTCTGCCTCATCTGAAAGGGCTGTCGGGGTCTCTGGATGGAGGCGAGGGAGGAGGTATAAGGACAGGAACACTAGTGCAACACGCCTGAGAAATAAGGCTACAAGGATGGTGCCAGGACTCGAAGGTCCGAGCTATAGGGAGAGGTTGAGCAGGCTGGGACTCTGTTCCTTGGAGTGCAGGAGGATGAGGTGATCTTATAGGAGGTGTATAAAATCATGAGAGAGGAATAGACCCACAGAGTCTCTGTCCAGAGTCACGGAATCAAGAACCAGAGGACATAGGTTTAAGGTGAATGGGAACAGATTTGATATGAATCTGAGGGGTAACTTTTTTACAAAAATGGTGGTTGGTGCAGGGAACGTGCTCCTGGAGGAGATAGTTGAGGCAGGGACTATTGCAATGTTTAACAAACAATTAGACAGGTACATGGATAGCACAGGTTTGGAGGGATATGGGCCAAATGCAGGCAGGTGGGACTAGTACAGATGGGACATGTTGGGGGTCTGGGTGGGAAATTGAGCTGAAGGGCCCTGTATCACTCTACGAGAGGTGTTACATCTCCTATGGTTGCTGGGGAAACTATCTGGGGACGGGGCTGGCTGTTGGATGGGGAGGGAATTCAGGGACTTACGGCATCCTGTTTCATCAATTCCATCACTGCAGTCATTAACGTGGTCACATCTGTATTCTTTTGGGATACATTCGCCATTGATACAGGTAAACTGCTGACTGGAGCAACTCTTCGAAGCTGCACAGAAAGAAAGGAATTAATGTTAACAAAACCTGACCTTGCACTCTTAACGGACAGGTCATCATTACCCCACACCAGAATCCCTTATCAAACTACACCAGAATGATAAAATAATTATAGACATATCCTTTGGCTACATGGAAAGGAAGGTGTAGTGGGCATTAAAGTCACTCCAGCCCATGTGCAATGGTTCACCACACAGACCTGGACCTTCAGTATGACAATTCACTAAAGATGGACACAAAATGCTGGAGTATCTCAGCGGGTCAGGCAGCATCTCTGGAGAAAAGGAATAGGTGACGTTTCAAGTCGGGATGCTTCTTCCTTCGTCTGAAGAAGGGTATCAACACGAAACGTGAGTCTGAAGAAAGGTCTCTTCACCTATTCTCTTCCTCTGGAGATGCTGTCTGACCTGCTGAGTTACTCCAGCATTTTGTTCTATTTCCAGTTTAAACCAACATCTGCAGTTCCTTTCTCTGAAGAAGGATCTCGACCCGAAACGTCGCCCATTCCTTCTCTCCAAAGATGCTGCCTGACCCACAGAGTTACTCCAGCATTTTGTTCTAATTTCCGGTTTAAACCAACATCTGCAGTTCTTTCCTACACGCTGGACCATTCACTGGATGGAAACCGAGCGATGAAATATGTCGGGCACAAGGAGATGCAGACAGTGCTTTATCAAAGAAAGGCACAAAGTACTGGAGTCAGGCAGTGGGTCAGGTAGCATCTATGGAGCAACCAGGTCACCTTCCTGAACACGCCACTCAGCCCTTGTTTAGCAGACAAAAAGAAGCAATTAGAAAGCATATTTAACACTTTTGTTCTATCAGTAAATCCCCTATATACAAGTAAAAAATCAATACATGGTAAAAAATGAAACCTATTATTAAAATAATACATCACACACCAAATTATTCACGAATTAGAAAATCTAGTGTTTCACTTCTTAGACATGCTGATACGACATCACGCGTCATAGAGTCACACAGCACGGAAACATGCTCTTGGACCTAACTTGCCTACGCCCACCAACATGTCCCATCTACACTTGTCCCACCTGCCTGCATTTGGCCCACATCCCTCTAAACCTATTCATGTTCTAGCCCAAATGTTGGCACCGTCCCTGCCTCAATAGCATCCTCCAGCAGCTCGTTCCATAAACCCACCATCCTTTGTGTCAAAGAGATGCTCCATAGGTTCCTATTCCCATTCATTTTAAGCCTATGTTCTCTGGTTCTTGATTCTCCTACTCTGGGTAAAAGACTCATTCACCCGATCTATTCCTCTCCTGATCTCATACACTTCCATTAGATAGATCTCATACACTTCCATAAGGTGCAGGAGCCTGAAATCTGCAACATCCAGGTTCAGGAACAGCTACTTCCCCACAGCCATCAGGCTATTAAACTCAACTCAACAAAAATCAAAAACAAAAACAAAAATCATAAACTTTAATAGCCTATTGCACTTTATATGCTTATTTATGTGTGTGTATATATATTCATAGAAACATAGAAACATAGAAATTAGGTGCAGGAGCACTCTAATAAGGTTGTAAGATTGTGGACAGCTCTCAGCTGCCCAGGATCCAGCTGGTTCTAGAATGCTGTTGAATGGAAAGTAACCAGAAATACATTTCTCCTAAACTCAGTCTTGGGTATAACTGGTTTGCATCACTTGCATTGCATGAAACATGCCGAGAACGATCTTTGACGTTTTGTAATGCAAACTTTAAATATATATATATATATATATTTGGAGCATTGTCTACCTTTTGGAATATAATTCAATCTGTAATAAGGTTGCAAAAATAAATCATTGAATTTAATTAAATTGAATACATAGAAACATAGAAATTAGGTGCAGGAGTAGGCCATTCGGCCCTTCTAGCCTGCACCGCCATTCAATATGATCATGGCTGATCATCCAACTCAGTATCCCGTACCTGCCTTCTCTCCATACCCTCCGATCCCCTTAGCCACAAGGGCCACATCTAACTCCCTCTTAAATATAGCCAATGAACTGGCCTCGACTACCCTCTGTGGCAGAGAGTTCCAAAGATTCACCACTCTCTGTGTGAAAAAAGTTCTTCTCATCTCGGTTTTAAAGGATTTCCGCCTTATCCTTAAGCTGTGACCCCTTGTCCTGGACTTCCCCAACATCGGGAGCAATCTTCCTGCATCTAGCCATTCAATGGTATATGGTCACGCTGATCAGTTCTGTATTTATTCATGCCTACAATATTCTGTTGTGCTGAAGCAAAGCAAGAATTTCATTGTCTTATCTGGGACACATGACAATAAACTCTTGAATCTTGAATCTTGAATCTCCCCTCATCCTCCAGTGCTCCAAGGAATAACGTGCTAGCCTGCTACACCTCTCCCTATAGCTCACGTCCTCGAGTCCTGGCAACATCCTTGTAAATCTTCTCTGCTCCCCTCCCAGCTTAACTATATCTTTCGTACAGCAGGGTGACCAAAACTGAACACAATACTCCAAATGTGGCCTCGTCAATGCCTTGTACAACTTCCCTGTCACAAAGCAAGCAGAGACACCAACACTCCGGCATTTTGTGTCTACCTTCAGTGTAAACCAGCATCTGCAGTTCCTTCCTACACGCTGGACGAATGACTGGACAGAAACAGCGCGATAAAATATGTAGGGCACAAGAAACGGCAGATACCGGATCCACTAAAGACACTGGATGAGTTCCCTGATCACCTGGAAACCTGCACACGGCTAACTCAGTTTTAAATCAAGATTCTAGGACCATCGATGCAATGTTAAGATTAAGCTGACCAATAGTATGATAATAGGTCTGCCCGTCAAAATGAACGCTGCATCCTAAGTGCATGAACTTGCATGGATTTCAAGACTGATCTTGGGGACACGTCAAACATTTATAGAAAGTACATATCAAAGGAAAGGCACAAAGTGCTGGGGCAGCTCAGCAGGTCGGGCAGCATCCAAGGAGAAAATGGATAGGTGACGTTTCAGGTCAGGACACATATTCCATCTGAAGGTCATTCCCAACCCAAAACGTCACCCATCCATGTTTTCCAGGGATGCTGACTGACCCGCTGAGTTACTCCAGCACTCTGTGAAACGTCACCTATTCATGTTCTCCAGGGATGCTGCCTGACCCGCTGAGTTACTCCAGCACTCTGTGAAACGTCACCTATCCATGTTCTCCAGAGATGCTGCCTGACCCGCTGAGTTACTCCAGCACTCTGTGAAACGTCACCTATCCATGTTCTCCAGAGATGCTGACTGACCCGCTGAGTTACTCCAGCACTCTGTGCTCTTTCCTTGATAACAAGCATCTGCCGTTCCTTGTTTCTATGTAAAGTACAGATTATTCATTCCAAACTTCATTCAGAAAACTTGGATGAGTGGATCACGTTAGTCTCTATATATGTGTAGGAAGGAACTGAAGATGCTGGTTTACACCGAAGGTAGACATAAAATGCTGGAGTAACTCAGCGGGTCAGGCAGCATCTTGGGAGAAATTCAAGAGTCAAGTGGGAGGTGTGTTTTATTGTCATATGGTCCCAGATAGAACAATTACATTCTTACTCCCATTACTTAACAGTACCAGTTCTTAATTCCAGAAAGTCTGTATATTTTGTAAATGAACTAGAAGATGTACGTGAGTTTCATACTTTTATCCAGGCTTCCTCTGCTTTGGACAGGTTGTAATAAAAGGCTGGACTTACGGCAATGCTGACGCTCATCAGATCCATCATCACAATCCTCTTCAGCGTCACACACCCAGCTGGGGGGAATACACTCACCATCTCCAACGCACCTGAACTCATCTGCTGCACAGGTCAGGGTAAACGGAGCTGAAAGCAAATGAAAGCCATGGTGGTGAGGAGAAAGCAAAAGGGACAGTTGAACCATCCAAGTAAAATCTAACGTCTTCAAAAACAGTGTCGTGCTGTCCTAGATTCTCTGGCTTGGGACTGGGAAGGGCTGAAGAACCACCCTACATTCTTCTCCATGGACGGCACGGTGGCACAGCGATAAAGTTGTTGCCTTACAGCCACTTTCAGCACCAGAGACCCGGGTTCGATCCTGACTATGGGTGCTGTCTGTACGGAGTCTGCGTGCGCTTTCTCCAAGATCTTCGGTTTCCTCCCACACTCCACAGACGTACAGTTTTTTTAGATTAATTGGCTTGGTATAAATGTAAATTGACCCTCGTGTGTGCGTGTGTGTGATAGTGTTAATGTGCGGGGATCGTTGATCGGTACGAACTCGGTGGGCCGAAGGGCCTGTTACCACGATGTATCTCTAAAATAAACTAAACTTTAAAAATTCCTCCCTCTGGCTTCACAATTTGCAACTCTTCAATAAGTTCATAAGTTCTAGGAGCACAATTAGTCCATTCTGCCCATCGAATATACCCCGCCATTTAATCATGGCCGATCTATCTTTCCCTCTCAACTCCATTCTCTTGCCCCCGCCTCGTAACCCCTGACACCCATACTGATCAAGAATCTATCAATCTCCGCCTTCAAAATATCCACTGATGGCCTCCACAGTTATCTGTGGCAATTATATCTACAGATTCACCGCCCTCTGACTAAAGAAATTGCTCCGCATCTCCTTTCCTTACATCCTTTTAATTGGTGGCTCTCGCCTCTGATCCTAGACTCTCCCATTGGTGGAATCATCCTCTCCACATCCACTCTATCAATCAGTCTGTCTCACTCCTCCTGCTTCAATCTCTGGCCTTTGTCCAACCATCTTCCCATCAAAACCTCCCTCGCCTGCATCTGCCTATCACTTGCCACACTTTGTCCTGCCCCTCCTCTCTTCCATCTTTCTTCCCCACCCCCACATAATCAATCCGAAGAAGGGTCCCCGACCCGAAACGTCACCGATCCATGTTCTCCAGAGATGCCACCTCAGCCTTCAATGCCTAGTGGGCCTGTCCCACTTAGGTGATTTTTCAGCGGACTGTCAAGTTGCCGGCAGTCGCCTGAAAAACCGGCAACTGGAACGACAACTGTCAGAGTGGAACACACACACACACAAACATCGCCTCCTTCACCAGCCCGTTATGCAAGGCAAGCGGGGGGAGCGCTGTCTGAGTAAAATTCACACGATGCAAAGCCAAGGTGAAACAGACACACACCGCGATGAACAGGAAGGTTGGCGCTGTAATTAAAAAGCACAGTGTACGGGAAGTCCTTGAAAAGAGGGGGGCGGGGGGGGGAGAAGGAGTAGAGAAGGAGTGGAGACAACTTTTAAGAAGCCAGAGATACACAGCTGTGAAGCTCGGCGGACATTTAACATTACCGGTCGGTTATCCTTGGTTCTGAAAACTACTGCTTACGTTTTATTTTCCCCAAAGATCCAATGAAATTCACCGGTCAGCACCAGCTCCAACCTACGAGAACCTACGAGAACCTTCGACCTCCTGGCGACCCACTAGGAGCTCCTGGCGACCCACCTACGGCACGAGAATTCTCGCTACTCTCCATGGCGGCTTCATTCTGGTCGCCGCTAGTTTTTCAACGTTGAAAAATTCGAGGTGACCATAATGAGGCCGCGGCTAGTTCCCAGAATGCGGGAACTCCTCACGACCATGAAGGCGACTCCCCGGCAACCACCCGCCAACATGTGGCGACTGCATAGTCTCCTGCAGTCGCCTAAAAAGTCGCCTAAGTGGAACAGGCCCATTAGTAATTCCAATGCTTCTGAAATGAATAAGTGCTGAGGGAACACCCAGATCCAAACAGGGGACCTCTTGATCTGAGGTTAAATGCTCTACCACAGAACGATAGCCTGGAGACAGTGACTCCGACAGTGACTCCGACAGCACCGTCCAAACATAGGCATCCACCACCACCAAAGACAAGGTATAAAACAACAAGCATCAGCAGGCAACATTGCACATTGATCAATGTGACAAATTCATAATCAAAGCCTTAACTCAATAGCTGCACACATTCACACCCCTGTCACTCGCCTTGCAACAGTTTGTCAGTCAACCATAACACTCACATATGTATTAAGAAACTGCAGATGCTGCTTTATACTGAAGACAAACACAAAATGCTGGAGTAACTCATCAAGACAGGCAGCATCTCTGGAGAAAATGGATGGATGAAGTTTTGGATTGGGGCCCCTCTTCAGAAGTCTGTCTGAAAGGTCTGAAGAGGGTCCCGACCTGAAACGTCACCCATCCATTTTCTCCAGAGATGCTGCCTGACCTGCTGAGTTGTTATTCCAGCATTTTGTGTCTAACATTCACATGCTTCACCACGTACTCACATTATTCCAAAACTAAAACACTGCAGTTGCTGGAGGTTTGAAATAAATCAAACACATGAACTTTGTTCTCTTCCCACAGATGCTACATGATCTCCGGAGTATTGTCAGTACTTCGTTTCACAATGTCAAGTGCCTCATCAACGTCTCACAGCATTCACATTTGGCTGGGTACTCAACCATGATAAGTTGGCCCAGCGGGAGAGTTGCTGCTTACGGCGTCAGAGACCCAGGTCCAATCCTGACCGCGGGTACTGTCTGTACGGAGTTTGTACGTTCTCCCCGTGACACGCGTGGGTTTTTGTCCAGGTGCTCCAGTTCCCTCCCACAAAGATGTATAGAAGTGTAAGCTAATTGGCTTGGTACAATTGTAAATTGTCCCTAGTGTGTGTTGGATAGTGTAAGTGATCGCTGATGGCATGGACTCGGTGGGCCGAAGGGCCTGTTTCCACGCGGTATCTCTAATCTAAACTAAGAAAGACAGGCACAATGGACATGTATCAATAACAATGTTACAGGTGGCACCTCTATAGGTGGCAGTGTTACAGATGGCACCTCTACTAGATGGTAGTGTTATAGGTGGCACCTCTAATAGATGGCAGTGATATAGATGGCACCTCTAATAGGGAGCAGTGATATAGATGGCACCTCTAATAGGTGGCAGCATTACAGGTGGCACCTCTAATAGGTGGCAGTGTTAAAGGTGGCATCTCTAATAGGTGGCAGTGTTACAGGTTGCACCTCTAATAGGTGGCAGTGTTAAAGGTGGCACCTCTAATAGGGAGTAGTGATATAGATGGCACCTCTAATAGGTGGCAGTATTACAGGTTGCACCTCTACTAGATGGCAGTGTTATAGGTGGCACCTCTAATAGGTGGCAGTGATATAGATGGCACCTCTAAAGTGGCAGTGTTAAAGGTGGCACCTCTAATAGGTGGCAGTATTACAGGTGGCATCTCTAATAGATGGCAGTGTTATAGGTGGCACCCTGCCTGGGGCTGGGCTTGCAATCTGTTCTACAAGGATAATTTATATTCCCTCTACAGAACAGAGAGAATGGGCAACCTCCCTAATGCAACGGTGTGCTTCAAACCAAAGAACACCTCCAGCACCGATCTGGAACAAATGTAATACCTGGAGCTGAAGGTTACCTTGACCCTTACAACCACTGCCAACTTGCTTCTAACTCCCCTCTCTTCCGGGTTACTGTGTGGAGGATTGTTTCTGAATCTTATGCATTGTCCCTCCGGCACCTTCAAGGAACCACAAACCAGAGGGCATAGGTTTCAGGTGAGAGGGGAAATGTTTAATAGACGCCCGAGAGGAAATGTATTCACGCAGAGGTTGGTTGAACGAGCTGCCAGTGGAGGTAGCTGAAGCAGGTATTAGAACATTATTTAAAAGGCACTTGGATGGGTACATAGATGGGAAAAGTTTAGAAGGATATGGGCCAAATGCAGGCAGGTGGAACTAGCGTAGATGGGACACCCTGGTCGGCATGGGCAAGTTGGGCCGAAGGGCCTGTTTCCTTGCTGTATGACCCATGAACCTATCCCATGAATTGGACCATTAGCAGATTCATTTGGGAGATGTGCTTCATGGAGTAGTTAAATCAGGTACAGCAACCACGTTTAAAATATATTTGGTGCAGGAACATGGATAGAAAAAGTTTAGAGGGATATGGGCCAAAATGGGACTAGTGTAGATGGGGAATCTCAGTTGGCATGGAAGGGGTGGGCCAAAAGGCCTGTTTCCGTGCTGTATGTCTATGACTCTGAACAGACCGAAGGAAAAAAACAAACAAAACTGTTATTTTGGGCAATTACTGATATCCGCTGAATTGGCACAAATGAACAAAGTTATCTAACCCTTCATTTGGAAAGGGAATGTTGGACAAGTTGGGTAAATAATTTACTGTGTAACAAAAATATGTCTGAGCTTGGGTAATCTATAACTGAGCACATAACTGAAAGCCTCAGCCAACAAAGGAATCCCGTCTGAAGAAGGGTCTCGACCCGAAACGTCACCATTTCCTTCTCTCCAGAGATGCTGACTGTCCCGCTGAGTTACTCCAGCTTTTTGTGTTGAACTAAAGGATAGACGATGTTCTGGTTCAAACCGCGTGTACTGGGCAACTAATGTTCTCCGTTTTCAGAGATGACCAAGCAGGAGGATGGCCTCTGTGTTAAAGCATGGTAAACAGAACCAGAGGGCAACCATTTGACATTTACAGCCACACAGCCGTACAACACGGAAACAGGCCCTTCGGCCCACCTTGCCCATGCCAACCAAGTTGTCATACTGGGCTAGTCCTATTTGCCTGCATTTGGCCCATTTGCCCTCTATATCTGTCCAATTGTCTTTTAAAAGATGTAATTATAGATCCGATCTATAGCTTCCTCTGGCACCTGATCCCAGATATGGACTGCCCCCCCTGAGTAGAAAAGTTGCCCGCTGAGGTCTCTCCCCTCTCACCTTAAGCCTGTGCCCTCTAGTTTTAGAATCCTCTATCCTGGGAAAAAAAGACTGTGAGCATTCACTTTATCCATGCCCCTCATGAAATTGTACATCTCAATAAGGTCAATAGACAATAGACAATACACAATAGGTGCAGGAGTAGGCCATTTAGCCCTTCGAGCCAGCACCGCCATTCAATGTGATCATGGCTGATCATCCCCAATCATTACCCCGTTCCTGCCTTCTCCCCATATCCCCCGACTCCGCTATTTTTAAGAGCCTTATCTAGCTCTCTCTTGAAAGCATCCAGAGAACCTGCCTCCACCGCCCTCTGAGGCAGAGAATTCCACACTCACCACTCTCACCCCTCAGCCTCCTACGCTCCAGTGGAATTTTGCACGGTTTTAGTTTCATTGTTCACAATGATTAAGCAATTCAGTTCTATTTGGGAATGTTTAATCCTGCAATTTTACATTATTTAGACATATTAATAGGCACGGATGCATTTTAACCTGAAAGAGAATTTCTCCATGAAAATACTAAGCTACAAATGAACATGTTCCAAAGATATTACGTTTACAGAGGTGACCAAGGAAAAGGGCTGAGATACATGTCTCTGTGCTAATAACTGACAGATATATGGATAGAATGCCATGGGCCAAATGGGACCATCCCAGTATGCCAGCTTGGTCAGCATGGACAAGGTGGGCCGAAGGGCCTGTGTTTCCATGCGGTACGGCTGTGTGACTGGAAATCTCAAGTGGTTGCCACCTCGCTGTGTTTAGCAACTCACCTCCAGATGTAGAGGTGTACAAGATCGTGAGGGGAATAGATCGGGTAAATACACAGTCTTTTACCCAGAGTAGGGGAATGAAGAACCAGAAGGCACAGGCTTAAGGTGAGAGGGGAGAGATTACTTGGAGGGAGGGGAGAGTGGGGAGGCCACATTTAGAGCAATGCATTCGGGTTTAGTCACCCTGTTCTAGGAAAGATGTCGTTACGTTGGAAAGGGAGAAGAGAACATTTGCAAGGATGTTGCCAGGACTCGAGGGCCTGAGCTGTAGGGAGAGGTTGAGCAGGCTCGGACTTCATTCTTTGGAACACAGGAGGACGAGGGGTGATCTTATAGAGGAGTATGAGATCATGAAAGGAATAGATAGGGTGAATGCACAGAGTCTTCTACCCAGAGTAAGGGAATCAAGAACCAGAGAACATAGGTTTAAGGTGAGGGTTGGAAACATTTAATAGGAAGCCGAGGGGCAACGTTTGGACACAAAGGGTGGTGGGTGTATGGAAAAAGGAGGAGGTAGTTGAGACAGGTACTATCGCAGCGTGTAAGATACAATTGGACAGGTACATGGATAGGACAGGTTTAGAGGGATATGGGCCAAAAGCAGGCAGGTGTGACTAGTGTAGATGAGATAGATACAAAAAGCTGGAGTAACTCAGCGGGTCAGACAGCTTCCTGGAGAAAAGGAATAGGTGGCGTTTCAGGTCGAGACCGTTCTTCAGACATGGATGGGAAATGTTGGTTGGCAAGGGCTAGTTGGGCTGAAGGGCCTGTCTTCATGCTCCTTGACTCTATCGCTGTTACTCCAAGCAAACATGAATTCACAAGATATGACATTCATCCAAAGCCATGTTATATGGTTCTCCGATTAACTCTGCACATACTCTGCTGAACCCATCCCAGTTGTACCGAAGTGGCTGGACTAAGTTTAAAGTACAGATTGGAGCTCAATCCAGTTGCTCTGTCAGAATGTCCAGTGTGGCTCTGCTGAGTGGAGATGCGTTTGTGCGGGTGACAGCAGAGATGATTGAGGGCTGCTGAGTGAGCTTGACAAAACCCAAATATTACTCTGTCAATAGGCACAACATGCTGGAGTAACTCAGCGGGACAGGCAGCATCTCTGGAGCAAAGGAATGGGTTGTGCCTGGTAGGCAGGTGGGAAGGGGTGGGCCACTTAGCACTGGAGTATGGGCATAGCTTTATGGTAGAGGGGCAGAGTTTAAAGGGGAGGTGCGTGGCAACCTTTTTACAGAGAGGGTGGTGAGTACATGGAACGTGCTGCCAGGGGTGGTAGTGGAGGCAGATACAATAGTGGTGTTTAAGAGGCTTTCAGATAGGCACACAGGTGTGCAGGGAATGAAGGGATATAGATCACTTGCAGGCAGAGCAGATTAGTTTAATTTGGTTCTGGGTAAACGATTATGTGCATTTACCCTATCTGTTCCCCTCATGATTTTATACAGCTCTAACATCACCATTCATACTCCTGCGCTCCAGGCATGGGCGGAAATCCTGGGGGGGGACGGGGGGACGGGGGGGCACGTCCCCACCTGCTTTGAGAGGTGGGGGACAATCCCCCCCCTGTTGTTTTGTAATCCAGACTTTATCAGGGCTGAATCGGCCCATTCGTGGGGCCTTTCTGCGCCCGGCGCGGCTTAAAATCAAACTGCTGCATCGAGGCGATTGAGGTTCTCGATGTTTAAACCCCCACTGGCCATTGAAAGGCCCCGCGATTCGGAGCGGACAAAGCTGCTGTTGCTGGAGTTCGTAGTCAGTCACCAACCAGGTCAGCTTCCGATGTTACCGTCCACAGGGCCCACGGCCAAAGCCTCGCATGTGTGCGCATGCGCCCTTGTGTGTGTGTGTGTGTTTGTGTGAACATGCGTGCGCAGTAGATTGTGTCCCCCCCATGGTTTGATGGTGATTTCCGTGCCTGGCTCCAAGGAATAATGTCCTAGCCTGCTTAACCTCTCCCTGTAGCTCAGACCCTCGAGTCTTGGTCACACCCTCATAAAGGTTCCCTGAGCTCTTTCCAGCTGAGTGGCCTTCTTCGCACAGCAGGGTGACCAAAACTGAGCCATGCTCCCAAGTGCGTCCTCACCACTGTTTTGTCGACGTCTGTGCCGATCTCCCCTTGCAGCCTCGACACACTTTGTCACCACTCATGCTTAATTTTACCACCTATTCCACAAATGTGTGGACTTTAGTCGCAGGCACATGCTATCAGATCGAAAAGCAGTGAAGCAGTTAATTGAACATGGTTTGTTTTACCTCATTAGCGTAAGGCACAAGAGGTGGCATTTAGGTTAGTTGTACATTGCTGGTTAGCTCAAAAATGTCAATGTCCCACAATAAACGGAAACATTACAATGAAGCAGTACATCAACTCATTCTGCCAGGTTTAGTGGTGCCAAACCCTGTGCGTGTGCCTGAGCATTACAAGATAATCAGGTGCAGAAGCAGAATTTAAACAAACAAAAACGCCAGATAAAAGGGCAATTAAAATTGTGTTCTATTTAAAAGCATAAATCGCATAGATCTCCCTTTTACTGCTATTGAAAGGCGATGTGTTTTTACTTGTCATCTCATGTTCTTTAGTCTTCAGTTGTTCAGAGCCCAGCCAATTTACGTAAACCCTGGATTTAATTCATCCTGATTATTTTATTCCCATTTATCTCTGCGCAGGAAATTCAGCCCTGGTCTGTGAAGTTGAAGAACAGACGAACAAAGATTTGCAGATGCTGGTTTTCTTGTCAAGTCGGGGGAGAGTTCTCTCCATGTACCATGTTACAGGTACCATGTAATCCCGTGCTACCCGCTCCATGGTCGGATAGTCGGCGACTAAACCGTCTCCCCCACCTGGTTTGCCAGGTGAGGAGGGGGCTGTGGACCCCCAGCAGGACCAAAAACAAGAGCTGTCAAAGGGCGTATGAGCTCCTAGTGAGCCAACGGCCATCCACACTTCAGTAGAGGTTGCGATCACTATCGTACATAGATAGCGTTGTAAGGCACCGTGCCCGTTGATGTTTTCAACGATGATAATGATGATAATGATGGTTTACAAAACGAGGCACAAAATGCTGGATTGACCCTAGGTAATGCGTTGGATCGCAACCCACCTTCAGAAGAAGCGTCCCAACCCGAAGCATCACCTATCCATGTTCTCCCGGGGATAGACACAAAATGCTGGAGTAACTCAGCGGGACAGGCAGCATCTCTGGAGAGAAGGAATGGATGATGTTTCGGGTCGAGACTCTTCTTCAATCTGAAGAAGGGTCTCGACCCGAAACGTCACCCATTGCCTCTCTCCAGAGATGCTGCCTGTCCTGCTGAGTTACTCCAGCATTATGTATCACCTATCTGGTTTGCTCTTCCATTTCTACCAATTGCACCCCTTCTCATGTCATTCATTCATCCACCTGTCGGAGATACATTTGTCTTTTTAACCTCTTCCTTACCCACAATCCAGGGACCCAAGCAGTCATTGCAGGTGAAGCAACAATTTGCACTTTCCAGTTTAGTGTATTTTGGTGTTCACCACGTAGTTTTTTCTACGAAACTGTGCACATTTTTAAATCGCGCGCGCTTATATCCACGACGCATAAAATGCAGGCCGACTGCGTATGGGCGGCGCGCGGCGGCGCATGGTTACACACGGTGACATAATCATGCGTCACCACGCACTACACGTACGAGGTCAGGACGTCAGCGTGCGACCGCAGTACGTCCATGTGCGTAAGCGCTACGCCATGCCTGTGGCGAGCGAAGATTTCGTACAGCACGAAATCCTGGAGCGCCGCGCTATACGGCGCGCAACTCCACACTCCTCCACGCCTCTCCATGCGCCCGTCCCGTGCGTCACAATACAACGACCGAATTTTTGGAGGTCGCGTAAATGGCGCGGAAATGACGGCCAAGTGGGACAGGCCTTTAACCATTCACTTGCATTTTTATTGTGTGTTTAATTAAAATCACAAAACAACTTTCAATGAAAGTAGAAAGTTGCAGATAAAACCCATCTTGCTGGCTTATCACAGATCTCCCATTCCTTCCGCCTTGGCAATGGGAATTCTGCAAGTCATCCCACCTCCCTATCAAGTGAATACTATTTTCATCAAAACTATTTGGTTTCATTCAATTAAATTCAATCTTATTGGGCGTAGCTTTCAGTCTTGCTTAATTTTAACCCAAGTTATGTAAAGTTGTGTTTTATGAAACAAAGCACAGTTGAGTCCAGGCTGTATAGGGTGACCCACAGCACTGAAACCTTTACTGGAACGTGGGCAAGAGCTTCAGTAAACTATTTAATACCTATGACAGATAGGAGCTGGATCAGAATCTTACCCATTCCATTAAGTTTCCAGCGGAGATTACAGTGAAATTCTACCTTAGCCACATGAAACATCTGATATCTGTCCACTCATAATACAGAAACTGGAATTAATTACCAATAAAACTTGCTTTGAGCAACAACCATGTGACAAAGTATAAAACAGATATTTTTCCATTAGATGAAAATATGTGCCAAGCATTTGCTTTTGATGGAATATTTAGCCCAGAATTGCAAATAGCAACCAATAAAAGACTTGGTCACTGCAGGACACAAAGTGCTGGGGTAATTCGGCGGGTCAGACAGCATCAATGGAGAACATGGACAGGAGACACTCAGGGTCGGGACCCTTCTTCAGCCTGATTACTTCCCAGTTTCAGGCCTTGTCCCCCAGCCTGTACCCGAGGGCTAAGCTGAGCACTTATCTTAGAGGCATAGAGCACAGAAACAGGCCCTTCGGCCCAACTCGCCCATGCCCCATCCACGCTAGTCCAATTTGCCTGCATTTGGCCCATAGTCCTCTAAACATTTCCTATCCATGTGCCTGTCCAAGTGTCTTTTAAATGTCATTGCACCTGCCTCAACTACCTCTCTAGCGACTCATTCCACATACCCACCACCTTTGGCAAATTAACATTAAATTAAAATGTAAATGGGAAAATTGATTACAAGAAATCAAGAAATTTGCAATTGAGGTAGAATATTTGGATATCACACATCCATCCATCCAGATATCAGTAATACAGTCATGAAGCAAAACATGAGGGCTTGACTAATTCCACTGGGGAAAACTAAATGGGAGGAAACAAAAGGAAACTAAAAAAAGTAGTAGAATGGATAAATGAGAACACAGGTAGATACTGGTGGCACAGGTGGTGAGAGCAGGTATTGGTGGTGGTGGTTCTGGGACACCAGCACTAACGTTGAGCCTTCCTGAGGTGTCGTGGGCCTAACTCAATGAAACATCAGCGAAGGGAGATGCCCACGATAAACCCAATGATACACTCGCATCTACACAATCAGTTCTTTTTAATGAGCTTGTTAACATGTGTGTAGCTGATTGTTGCATATGGAGTCAGTTATTGTCCTTAGCACAGTAGAATCAGTTTAGATACTACTTTGGCTTTGGGCTTGGCTTCCTCGGTTGAGCACTCATCCTGGCGTTATAGCACGTATTTGTGTTTAATTGTAAATGCACTAACACATTTCCACAGCAGGAGGTGGATATAACGTGATTGATGAAACACTATTAGTATTACACAGATTTCAATCAGGAATTAAAGGACCACTTAAAAGAGGTCCTCCAACCTCATCTACTGTATCCGCTGTTCAAAGTGTGGACACCTATATATCGGCAAGACCAAGCGCAAGCTCGGCCATCATTTCACTGAACACCTCCACTCAGTTCGCCTAGCCTACATGATCTCCCGGTTGCTAAACAACTTGAACTCCCCCTCTCATTCCCACACTGACCTTTCTGTCCTGGGCCTCCTCCATTGTCAGAATGAGGCCCAACGCAAATTGGAGGAGCAGCACCTCATATTTTGCTTGGGCAGTGTACACCCGAGTAGTATGAACACACCATGGGTGGCCATTGAAATTGAACATCAATAGGACGGTCTCAACCTGAAACGTCACCTATTCTTTTTCTCCATTGATGCTGTCTGACCCACTGAGTTACTCCAGCTTTTTGTGTCTATCTAGCTTCTATTGACACCTGTGCAGCGGAAATCAATGAAACAATGCAACATGCAGCCTTTAGTATATTTAGCTTATACTAATAGTATTTTTAATAAAATTACATAAATTGTAATTTATATAAATATAAATCGTATAATGATTTATATGATTTATATAATTATATAAATAAGTATTATCACAGCCATATTTATATATTATATATATAATTATATAAATAAGTATGATCACAAGCATATTTATATATTGCATCAATATATAATAATAATTTATACAACTAAATTATTGTTAGATATTTTTATATAACAAAGTATATAACATTTGGAATATATATTTTCAAATATATTTACAAGGGAGATTTACAAAAGAAACCTACAAAAGAGATTGATTCTTGAAAATCATGCAAGAAAAATAACTTTATTATTGCAAGTCTGAAACTTGCCTCTTATCCCCATTGACACAGTTGTCTTTATAGCCAGATTTTCTACAGTATTAAGGGGCTGTCTCACTGCGGCGACCTAATTGGCGAGTTTAGAAGAGTTTAGGAGAGTTTGAAAAAATGTAATGTTGAAGACCTCCTTCGACCTCCTTCAACTATGTTGAAGACTAGCTTCAACTAGCTACGACTAGCTTCGGGAAAATTGGGCACCGAATAGTGGAGAGTGAAGCCAACCTCCTTCAATCTCCTTCGAGCTCCCTTCGGCTATGTTGAAGACTATCTTCGACTACCCTCGATTACCTACGACAAACACGCTACGACCTACATCAACTAAACCTACTAGTAAAAAAAGTATCAATTTTTTCCATGGCGACCTGTTTTTACTCGCGGGCATTTTTCAACATGTTGAAAAATACGCCGCGACCTAGCCGAGGCCTCAAGTACGCGAGGACTACTCTCGAGCATGAAGGAGAGTTACAAAGACCTCCTATGACCTCATGTCGAATACGAGTCGAGGGCAAACTCATCAGAACTCGCGGATTAGGTCGCCGCAGTGGGACAACCCCTTTAGATTTCTTCAGAACACAACTATCATATTTTAACAGAACTAAGAATAAACCAGAACTAGCTAAATAAATGAAAAGTATCGGAGAGAAAGAATATTCCTCACATGAGAGAAATTCCAACATAATGACATTAGGGCGATGTTGGATTGGCTGGAACTTTTTCTTTGGAGTGTAGGAGGCTGAGGGGTGACCTTATTGAGGTGTACAAGATCATGAGGGGCATGGATACTGTGAACGCTTCCAGTCTTTTTCCCAAGGTAGAGGCGGCTAAAACCAGGTGGCACAGGCATAAGGCGTGTGTGGGGTGAGATTTAATAAAGACCTCAGGGACAACTTTTTCACTCAGAGGATACTGCCTATAGAAGCGGATACAATTACGGCTTTTAAAAGACGTTTGGACAGATAGAAAAAGGATTCAAATTTGAGGGATATGGGTCAAATGCACGCAAATGGGACTAACCCAGTATGCCGACTTGGTCGGTATGGACAAGGTGGGCCAAAGGGCCTGTTTCCACGCTGTACTCATGACTATCAAACATCAATATATGCAAAGAAACAAAAAGAAGAAATGAAAAGTTTCTACTGAATCTTGTTGGAACTAAAGATTATTTTAATGCTGTGAGATCTTTGAGGCTAGGATTAGCTATTAAATTGCCACAGCCAAATGCTGCAGAATTTGTAGGACAGGAAAGTACTTGAAAATATATTTAAGTGCATTATCGTTGATATGGCAAGAAAGATAAGTAGGTAACAGGATCCATTAAGGATTTAAGTACAGTTTAGAACAATGTTCACTTGGTATCTCTGATTAATCCCAGTTGGACCCATCTCCACCTAAAGGGAGATATGCTGAAGTTCATTAAAGGATCCATCACAGCAAGGATAGGCACTTAATTACAATGCAGATGCCATAATAGCACGAGGAATGCAGTGCGAGATAAAGCCAACAGATCTGCCAGTCATTCATGGTTTAAATGATAAGCCAGAATTTTAGACACAATGCTCACTTGTCTGCATTCACCAATGAAAATGAACAGATTTCAGATCCGTGAGCTCTTCGACAAGTGATGTTACACAGCGCAGCGTATGCAGACAGGCGCAGGTCTCACACGCACTGCCTCGGAGTGTAGCTCGAGTTTCAATGCAGCTTGAAATTCAGATATGTAGCTCAATACGCTGCACCACAGAATTTGGCCTGAAAATTAGCAGCATGCTGTAGAGCGTGCTGGTGGAAATCATTTAGCTGCTGGTGGAGAGCGTACATGAGGACATCATTTGACTGCCCTGTGTATGGGTGATGTACCTGTGCGTGGAGGCAGCTTTGCGTGCTTGGTATTCTATGCATCACTGCCATTACTGCAGCGAACCATCACACAAATACGCCCATTGCACAGGCAGATCCCAACGTTACCAGACGGAGAGATGCTGCACAGGAGGCTTGCCTTCCTAAGGGACCAACATGGATCAGGATCTACTATAACATGAAGCTGCATAGTCTGGGCGTGCAGCACAAAATGATGGCCAGTTGGAAACAAAAGAGTTCTTTAACCTCTTTATCATATAAATTCTGTGAGAGTGAATTTCATTCTCAATTTTTTTGGGGTAGTGGTTTGCAAATTCTCCATTGAATTCATTAGAGTTTTCATGACCTGAATGGCCACATTCAGTCGCTAGTATGTAAAATGCAGGTTTGAGTCACTTTATAAATTCTCATCTTTGCTTTTAAACATTTCCAGAGGCTCACTCCATTATCTACCAGCTTTCTCTATCTACCTTCAGACGTATCTGCACCACAGTGGTATCTGCTCCTCAGATGTATCTGCACCACAGTGGTATCTGCTCCTCAGATGTATCTGCACCACAATGGTATCTGCTCCTCAGACTGTATCTGCACCACAGTGGTATCTGCTCCTCAGATGTATCTGCACCACAGGAGGTGTCTGCACCAGTGGTGCCTGCGCCTCAGGAGGTATCTGCACCTCAGTGGTGTCTGTACCACCATCGTATCTGGACCACAGTGGTCACTGCACCTCAGTGGCATCTGCACCAGTGGCATCTGCACTTCTGGAGGTATCTGCACCTCAGGAGGTATCTGCACCTCAGGAGGTATCTGTACCACCGTTGTATCTGCACCTCAGTGGTATTTGCACAACAGTGGTATCTGTACCACCGTCGTATCTGCACCTCAGTGGTATCTGCACCTCAGTGGTATCTGCACCTCAGTGGTATCTGCACCACAGTCGTATCTGCACCTCAGTGGTATCTGCACCTCAGTGGTATCTGCACCTCAGTGGTATCTGCACCACAGTCGTATCTGCACCACAGTTGTATCTGCACCACAGTCGTATCTGCACCTCAATTCTGGCCTCAAGAGGTTCACCAATTTTAATTAGGCTAACGTCCATGCCTTCAACCACCATGGTCCGTCCTTTGCTTGGGAATATCCTCCAAAACCTTCCCCCTAATCCATTTTCTCTCCCCTCTCTCTCTCTCCCCCCGTCTCCCCCTCTCCCTCTCCCTCTCTCTCTCCCTCCCTGCCGCTGAGTTACTCGAGCTTTTTGTATCTTTCTAACATCCACATGTTAGTGGCTGGTCAGTTTTGCTTTAATAACGTTCCAGTCTTCTAACCTGGGACATTTTCCCAACCCACCACACGATTACCAATCAGTGCATTCAATAGTCGGAAGAAGTGTCCAGACCCATAACGTCACCTATCCATGTTCTCCAGAGATGCTGCCTGTGTTACTCCAGCATTTTGTGTCTGTCTATGATTCCCAATTGTTATTTGCTAACTCCTCCTCTTTAACACAACCAGAAGGTCATAAGTAATAGGAGCAGAATTAGGCCATTCCACCTATCAAGTCTACTCCACCATTCAATCATGGCTGATCTATCTCTCCCTCCTAACCCCATTCGCCTGCCTTCTCCCCATAACTCCTGACACCCGTACTAATCAAGAATCTATCTATCTCTGCCTCAAAAATATCCATTGACGGCCTCCGCAGCCGCCTGTGGCAAATAATTCCATAGATTCACCACCCTCTGAATAAAGAAATTCTTTCTCATTTTTCTAGAGGAACGTTCTTTAATTCTGAGGCTACGACCTCTAGTCCTAGAATCATCCTCTCCACATCCACTCTATCCAAGCCTTTCACTATTAGGTAAGTTCCTTCTGAGCGATTACAGGCCCAGCACCATTAAATGCTCATAGAAACATAGAAATTAGGTGCAGGAGTAGGCCATTTGGCCCTTCGAGCCTGCACCGCCATTCAATATGATCATGGCTGATCATCCAACTCAGTATCCCGTACCTGCCTTCTCTCCATACCCTCTGATCCCCTTGGCCACAAGGGCCACATCTAACTCCCTCTTTATATGTTAACCTACTCATTCCTGGGATCCTTCTTGTAAACCGCCTCTGGACCCTCTCCAGAGCCAGCACATCCTAACTCGGACATGGTGCCCAAAATTGCTCACTATCATTTATTTTCTTATTTTTGCGTTGCTGCATTGTGAAATTCAATGACCTCCCTGTCCCTCACAGTTTTCCAGTGCCCACTGGCACCAATCCACCTACCTTGGGGCCAGAGCGAGCTCAGGATATTTAGATATTTGTGCTTTGATTAGGTGGCAACCCAAAACACACAATACCTTACAGAGAAGGAAAAATGCCAGACCTGTAATGTTAATACTGACAGGCTTGTTTCTTTAACTTGTTTTATTGCTACAGAATGTTCTGCTCACTGTGTCCTAGTGACTTCTAAAATATATTTTAAATATTGTTTAAAATAGAATAGCCCAAGTAGATTTCATCTTAGAAACATGCAAACGGACTCTTTAGAACAAAGGACCCGGCTTGGGGGGGACCGCCGTGAGGGGGGGGGGGTAACAGAGGAGGACATGGCGCAGGGGTAGTTTGTAACATTGTCAGTGCCCTTTACCTGGTAACTATTTGCATACCTTGGGCATGCAAGCAAAGTATTGCACTGACAATAAAGTATTCAATTTAATTAAATTCAATGATTTCTTTTTGCAACCTTATTACAGATCGAATTATATTCCAAAAGGTAGACAATGCTCCAAATATATTTAAAGTTTGCATTACAAAAAGTCAAAGATCGTTCTCGGCATGTTTCATGCAATGCAAGTGATGCAAACCAGTTATACCCAAGACTGAGTTTAGGAGAAATGTATTTCTGGTTACTTTCCATTCAACAGCATTCTAGAACCAGCTTGATCCTGGGCAGCTGAGAGCTGTCCACAATCTTACAACCTTATTAGAGGTTTTTAAGGTATTTTTCAGCAAAGCACAGAGTGCTGGAGGCACTCAGCGGGTCAGGTAGCATCTGTGGAGGGAACGGGCAGACGAGGTCTTGGGTCAGGACCCTGCTTCAGGCTTCAAACGTCGTCTGCCAATTTCCTACACAGACGCTGCCTGACCCAGTGAGTTCCTCCAGTGTTTTGCTCAAGATCCCGGCATCTACAGTCTCTTGTGTCTCCTGACTTATTCCTTGGGTTGACACATACACATTCATGCCTTTGAATATTGTTACCTTTGGTGATAGTTTGTAGGAATGACCAAGGTACAATACAATACAATTTAATACATTTAATTGTCATTTGGACCCCTTGAGGTCCAAACGAAATACCGTTTCTGCAGCCATACATTACAAACAAATAGACCCCAGACACAACACAATTTACATTTTACATAAACATCCATCACATTGCTGTGATGTTAGGCCAAAAAAACTTATCTCTCCACTGCACTCTTCCCCCCCCCCCCCCCCCCCCCCTTGCCTCATGTCAGAGTCAAAGCCCCCGGCTGGCAATGGCAATTGTCCCGCGGCCATTTAAAGCCACGCCGGGTGGTGCGAGGTCGCACACCGGTGTAGATAACTGTTAACTCAGTCACCGTAACTGCTGCAGAACCTATACATTGATTTTGTCTGAATTTATACCACTGGTTAATTTGACTAAAAAACCAATCCCAGAATATTCTGTGTGGCAGGAGAGTGGATCTGTTAATTATCGCCGTAAATGTTCACAGAAACCAGACTTCCCTCCTCCGATGGTACAGATCTACAATTCCTGCCACTGTGACCACAGACATTAGAAGGATGCTCCTCGTCTATTGTGAGTATCTCTAATGTTCTAGTGTGCATTCAACCCCCACCCCGCTCCAATCACCTGATCCAAAGGCAATCCTATTATGAATGATTAGTGTCCCACAACAGTGCTGATTGGCAAAAATACTCACAAGCCATCCAACGCCAAGGTCAATGGGATAGGATATCAACAGCTTGTCATTATATCATCTTACTATAATAAGCCATCCTATCACCAACTAGAAAATGGTCCTGACCTATCATATACCATATAGGAGACCCTCGGACTATATTTTATCGGACTTTATTTGTACTAAATGATATTCCCTTTATCCTGTATCTGTACACTGTGGACGGCTTGATTGTAATCATGTATCGTCTTTTTGCAGATTATAGCCAGTCTGAAGAAGGGTTTCGGCCCGAAACGTTGCCTATTTCCTTCGCTCCATAGATGCTGCTGCACCCGCTGAGTTTCTCCAGCATTTTTGTGTACCTTCGATTTTTCCAGCATCTGCAGTTCCTTCTTAAACATATAGTCTTTTTGCTGACTGGATAGCACGCAATAAAAAAGTTTTCCACTGTACCTCGGTACACGTGGCAATCAACTAAACTATCAAACTATGAATAATTTAATGTTTATTTACATTAAATCTAGTCCTTCATATTTCATAAATTCATGTCAAAGGAGCAGAATTAGGCCATTCAACCTATCGAGTCTATTCCGCCATTCATTCATGGCTAATCTATCTTGCCCGCTCAACCCCATTCTCCTGCTTTCGTCCCATAACCCCCGAGACCCATACTAATAAAAAAAAACTGTTAATGTCTGCTTTAAAAATAGCCATTGTCTTGGACAATGAATTCCACAGATTCACCATCCTCTGACTAAATAAATTCCTCCTCATCTCCTTTCTAGAGGTACGTCCTTTATTTCTGAGGCTGCGCCCTCTAGTCCTGGACTCTCCCAACATCCTCTCCACGTTCAAAGCAGTCGAAGGAAATTGAAATAGACGTGGAAATTTTAATCCACTACAAAATGGCCGGATTAACTGATGTTGTATCAAAAGGTTTATTTGTTTTAATATGATGCATGTTGCAAATGCAGGGGGGAAGACATTGTGCAAAAGGGGCTGAGCAGCATCACATATACTCATGATCCTCAGCCTTATCAACAGCTGTCCAAACCACTTAAAGCCAGAGAGGGAAAAGTAATGCAGACATGAAAATGTGCAAATTATTATACAACAAGCAATGGGCTAACTAATGAGAAGAAAAAACAAAATGTTCTAATTGTTTTGTAAAAATCAACATTTACCCATTAACATAGGGTCTGGAAGAGTATATTGTACTGTATGTCCTTTGGAAGAATGCAGCATTCTCCCAACAGACATCTCCAAGGCTACCAGAAGTAGAAACAAGCTTTGGTGTTGGAAAAGAATGATGAGGGAAGAGGTGATGTTGGAAGGAACTATTCATTGTATTAAGTGGCTGGGATCAGAAGCTCACTGCCTGGTGGGATCATTGATGGAGACTCAACAATAAATGGCAGAATGGAAGTCGATAGGAAAATGAAAGAACAACAAGTGCAGGTTGCGCAGGTGGGAGCAGGAGAGGTGATCTCAGCTCTGTCGAAGGATGAGTAGGAACTCTTCCATGATTCTATATGTAGGAAGGAACTGCAGATGCGGGTTTAAATTGAAGATAGACACAAAATGCTAGAGTAACTGAGCGGGACAGGCAGCATCTCTGGAGAGGAATGGGCGACGTTTCGGGTCAAGACTGAAGAAGGATCTCGACCCGAAACATCGCCCATTCCTTCTTCAGAGATGCTGCCTGTCCCGCTCAGTTACTCTAGCATTTTGTGTCCATCCATGATTCAATATTTCCATCAAGAGGGTTTACGATAAGGGGGGAAGTTGTAATAGGTCATATGGTCAGAAGTGATACAAGTAGAATTAGGCCATTCAGCCCATTCAGCCATTCAATCATGGCTCATCTATCTCTCCCTCCTAATCCCATTCTCCTGCCTTCTCCCCACAACCTCTGACACCTGTACTAATCAATAATATATCTATCACTGCCTTAAAGATATCCACTGATGGTCTCCACAGCCTTGTGTGGCAAAGAATTCCACAGATTCACCACCTGAGGGGTAAATTTCTTTCTACAGAGTATATTTCTTTAGAGAGAGTTTTACACAGAGTTGTTTTACACAGGGTGTATGGAAAGAGCTGCTGGAGGAGGTAGTTGAGGCTGGTACTATCATAACATTTAAGAGATGTTTGGACAGGTAATTGGATAAGAAAGGTTTAGGGGTTATGGAGAAATATGTTCCTGATGTTGGGAGAGTCCAGAACCAGGGGCCACAGTTTAAGAATAACGAGTAAGCCATTTGGAACGGAGATGAGGAAAACCTTTTTCACACTCAGAGTCGTGAGTCTGTGGAATTCTCTGCCACAGAGGGCAGTGGAGGCCGGTTCTCTGGATGCTTTCAAGAGAGAGCTAGACAGAACTCTTAAAAATAGGGGATATGGGGAGAAGGCAGGAACGGGGTACTACTGATTGTGGATGATCAGCCATGATCACATTGAATGGCGGTGCTGGCTCGAGGGGCTGAATGGCCTACTCCTGCACCTATATTGTCTATTGTCATTCTCAGAGAAAACCCACGCGCGGTCACGGGGAGAACGTACAAACTCCGTACAGACAGCACCCGTAGTCGGAATGGTACACGGGTCTCGGGCGCTGTAAGTGCTGTAAGGCAGCAACGCTAGTGCTGCGTCACCATGCTACTTCCCACTGTGTACCCAACAGCTCCGCTGTGTACCCAATGTACCCAACAACTCATTGCAGACCCATTTCTCTTTGCACATATTCAGCCGCTCTTCAAAATCAGAGAACAGTATTTTATACAAGGTAAAACCCCCACACGCCACCACCAATGCTTGGATTATCTGCTGAAACCATTGATGGGAATTGAAACCAACATCTTCAACTTTAGAATGAAAATGGCATTACTGTGCCCAGCTGGAAAAGATCACAATTTTGATGCATTTTAAAAGTAATGCTGTTTTAACTTCCTGAATTCAACATTTCAAAACTGCTTGGTTAACCAACAATATATGTGGAAACAAGGAACTGCAGATGCTGGTTTACAAAAAAAAAGGACACAAGATGCTGGAGTAACTCAGTGGGTCAGGAAGCATCTCTGGTGAATGTGGATAAGTAACGTTTCGGGTCAGGACCCTGCCTCGGGTCCATACCTGAAAGGTCACCTACCCATGTTCTCCAGAGATGCTTCCTGACTCGCTGAGTTACTCCAGCACTCTGTGAAACGTCACCGATCCATGTTCTCCAGAGATGACAATAGACAATAGGTGCAGGAGTAGACCATTTGGCCCTTCGGGCCAGCACCGCCATTCAATGTGATCATGGCTGATCATCCCCAATCAGTACCCCGTTCCTGCCTTCTCCCCATATCCCCTGACTCCACTATTTTTAAGAGCCCTATCTAGCTCTCTCTTGAAAGAATCCAGAGAACCTGCCTCCACTGCCCTCCGAAGCGGAGAATTCCACAGACTCACCACTTCCAGACTCACCACCACCAGAGCGCAGCAGCATTTGCACTTTCTGCACCGGATGAGAAGAGCTCACCCCTATCCTGTCCTCACCACTTTCTACAGGGGCACCATAGAGAGTATTCTGACCGGCTGCATCTCTGTCTGGTTTGGGGACTGTAAAGCCTCCGACTGGAAGTCCGTGCAGAGAGTGGTGAGGACGGCTGAAAAAATCATCGGGACTTCTCTCCCCTCAATCAGGGACATTGCGAGCAAACGTTGCTTGTCTAAGGCCAGCAGTATTACAAAAGACCCCACACATCTCCATCATGGACTGTTCACTCTGCTGCCCTCAGGCAAAATATATCGTAGCATAAGGAGCAGAACGTCAAAGTTTTGCAACAGCTTCTTCCCACGAGCCATCAGACTCTTGAATGCTGTGTAAATGGGCCGCCGCCATTATTTATTTTATCTTTTTACCCATTTTATCTTTTTATCCATTTTATCTTTATATCCATTTTATCCTGTTTATTTTTGTGTTGCACGGGGAGCCAAATGCAACGGAATTTAGTTTAGAATTGCATATATTGATGTATTTCTGAATGGCAATAAAGTTTTGATTGATTGATTCCTGACCTGCGGCACTTTGGGTCCTTCCCTTAACCAATATGTTGGGTATAAATAAGTACATACCTTCCAAATGTTAAATTCTTGGAATATATTGGTCCAAGCTGCAGTTTTGTGTCACCTGTGGCGAGCAGTAATTTAACTAGATGACTTCTGAAGAAATGATAAGGAAAGAATGCAGTGTGATGTTGATAAGCTGCAGTGCTGATTAAAATGTAGGCATCCCACAGAGGCAGCAGGCATTAATAACAGTTATCTGGGTTAATTAACCAATGACAGGGAGCTGCCAACTGTCACAGCCCTAATACCTCACACATGAACTAACTAAAGCAGCCACCCAAACCTCTAGAATGCTGCTTCCATTTGGGCCCAAGAACCACCGACTAACTTGGAGGGACAATGTGGCAGTATGGAATTAAATGAGAAAATGACCAAATGCTCTGTGTGCCAACGTCCAAGATCGATGAAGTAGCAGTCCCTCAGAACATACTCTGCAAAGGCTATCCATCTTTACACGCTCGTTCTCCAAGATGAAATAAAAAGCCTGGTTTAAAAAGCTGAGGTGATTTGTATTTAGAAACATAGAAACATAGAAATTAGGTGCAGGAGTAGGCCATTCGGCCCTTCGAGCCTGCACCGCCATTCAATATGATCATGGCTGATCATCCAACTCAGTATCCCATACCTGCCTTCTCTCAATACCCCCTGATCCCCTTAGCCACAAGGGCCACATCTAACTCCCTCTTAAATATAGCCAATGAACTGGCCTCAACTACCCTCTGTGGCAGAGAGTTCCAGAGATTCACCACTCTCTGTGTGAAAAAAAGTTCTTCTCATCTCGGTTTTAAAGGATTTCCCCTTTATCCTTAAGCTGTGACCCCTTGTCCTGGACTTCCCTAACATCGGGAACAATCTTCCTGCATCTAGCCTGTCCCAACCCCTTAAGAATTTTGTAAGTTTCTATAAGATCCCCTCTCAATCTCCTAAATTCTAGAGAGTATTCTAGAGAGAGTCATTTTTCTGACAAAGATAGACACAAAATGCTGGAGTAACTCAGCGGGACAGGCAGCATCTCTGGAGAGAAGGAGTGGGTGATGTTTCAGGTCGAGACCCTTCTTCAGACTGAGAGTCAGGGGAGGGGGAGACTAGAGATATGGAAGGGTCAGGTGTGAAAATGACAGATCAAAGCAGACGGTGATCAAGGAATTGTAGAATGATTCATTGTTGGTTGAGGGGAAAGTGACAACGAGGCATACAATCAGTTATATTTAATCAAGAGGGCAGTGAAACTAATCGGAGAACTAGGGTGGGGGAGGGACAGAGAGAGAAGGAAGCAAGGGTTACTTGAAGCTAGTGAAATCAATATTCATACTGCTGGGTAGGATGGAACATATATTTTTCTGACAGAGCTACTAAACTTCACCTGATTTCGGCATTAGCCGCTAGGGCCTGTCCCACTTGCGCGACCTTTACAGGCAACTGCCGGCACCCGTGATGGGTCGCCGAAATTTTCAACATGTTGTAAATGTTATAACCATATAACAATTACAGCACGGAAACAGGCCATCTCAGCCCTACAAGTCCGTGCCGAACAACTTTTTCCCCTTAGTCCCACCTGCCTGCACTCATACCATAACCCTCCATTCCCTTCTCATCCATATGCCTATCCAATTTATTTTTAAATGACACCAACGAACCTGCCGACACCACTTCCACTGGAAGCTCATTCCACACCACTACCACTCTCTGAGTAAAGAAGTTCCCCCTCATGTTACCCCTAAACTTCTGTCCCTTAATTCTGAAGTCAAGTCCTCTTGTTTGAATCTTCCCTATTCTCAAAGGGAAAAGCTTGTCCACATCAACTCTGTCTATCCCTCTCATCATTTTAAAGACCTCTATCAAGTCCCCCCTTAACCTTCTGCGCTCCAGAGAATAAAGACCTAACTTGTTCAACCTTTCTCTGTAACTTAGTTGTTGAAACCCAGACAACATTCTAGTAAATCTCCTCTGTACTCTCTCTATTTTGTTGACCTCTATTATGCCTCTCTATTATGTTAAGGGCCTGTCCCACTTACACGGCCTTTACAGGCGACTGCCGGCACCAGCGGCGACCAGAAAGACGCTACGACTCTTTGGAGACCTCGCACAACCATAGGAGACCTCTCACGACCATACAGGTGACCCCTGGCGACATGTCGCGGGTGACCTCTCACCATGAGAGGTCTGAAAAGAGTCGTAGCGTCTTTCTGGTCGCTGCTGGTGCCGGCAGTCGCCTGTAAAGGCCGCGTAATTGCGTACAGTTTTGGTCTCCAAATCTGAGGAAGGACATTATTGCCATAGAGGGAGTGCAGAGACGGTTCACCAGACTGATTCCTGGGATGTCAGGACTGTCTTATGAAGAAAGACTGGATAGACTTGGTTTATACTCTCTAGAATTTAGAAGATTGAGAGGGGATCTTATAGAAACTTACAAAATTCTTAAGGGGTTGGACAGGCTAGATGCAGGAAGATTGTTCCCGATGTTGGGGAAGTCCAGGACAAGGGGTCACAGCTTAAGGATAAAGGGGAAATCCTTTAAAACCGAGATGAGAAGAACTTTTTTCACGCAGAGAGTGGTGAATCTCTGGAACTCTCTGCCACAGAGGGTAGTTGAGGCCAGTTCATTGGCTATATTTAAGAGGGAGTTAGATGTGGCCCTTGTGGCTAAGGGGATCAGGGGGTATGGAGAGAAGGCAGGTACAGGATACTGAGTTGGATGATCAGCCATGATCATATTGAATGGCGGTGCAGGCTCGAAGGGCCGAATGGCCTACTCCTGCACCTAATTTCTATGTTTCTATATTTCTATGTTTCTATGTAAGTGGAACAGGCCCTTGACATTTACAAGTAACCTGCTGAAACGTATTACTGTTCGACTGGCTGCTGTCTGTGCAAACCGCCACTCTCATTTCACGCGCAAATAAAAGAAACAATAAGTAAGAAATAAGAAACAATGAAGTAATAAAAGAATTACTGTTGATTGTCAAGCGAGCTGTTTAGTCCTGTCGTAGAGTTCAGTGAGAATGTGCTGTAATTATGTTTGCATTCGAACTGGGAAAGATTTTGTGCTATTGTTGAACCAAAAGTAATTCATTAAACACAGCTTCTAACATTTTTTGCAAGACATCTATTAGAATGCGTGGGACTGTAAACCGCTGAGTTAAAATGGTGAATAATCTCATTAATGCTGTCTGGGCAGATTAACAAACTTCTCAGAGCTGCCGTTGAAAGTCTAATTCCGAGGCACAGGTCAAAGTTTGGACAGCGAACAACAGGTAGAAAGATTATTTCCACACGGTGACCCAACCCAAAATAAAATTGCCATTAAAGTGAGCAAAATCAGCCTCCTGGCAGCAAGCATCAGATGTGTCAGATACAGAGAATTTCATTAATTTACTTTGTTGAGGTTTTCCCGTTTTTGTTTGCAGTACGAATGTTGACTTCTGAACAAAGTTCAGATTTTTCAGCATCAGACACAGCAGGGGAAGGATGAGAATGCCAGCCAGCAAGTTCACAAACGGATTTTAGAAATCCCTGCTCTCCATAAACTGTGGGTGGATTGGTGCCAAAACCCAGGGAACTGCAAATGCAGGAGATCAGAAAGTGACCGAACGCCGCAAGTTCATTTGCATTCAGAGAGAAGAAGGTCGTTTAAAGTTTCAGGGCTAGAATTCGGACAAAGGCTCGACATTCCAAACGTCAATTCACCTTTTCTCTCTTCCATCCTGGTAAACCTGTTGAGAATGTTTAGCATTTGCTATTTGCATGTAATCATCCTGCACTTCATAAGTGAGAACAGTTGAGACAAAAATGGCCTGTTTGCCTTATTTTAAATTATGACACCCCTAATATTTTGGAAATAATCTTCAAAGGAATGGGGAAAAGTTATATTAGTATACAAGGATTACAAAATCACCGAGTCACAGTCATTGAGCTGCACACTACACAAACAGGCCCTTTGGGCCACTTTGTCTATGCCAACCATTGTCATGCCATTGACATATCCATTGCCTGCATTTGGCCCATTTCCCTCTAAACCCTCCCTATCCACATATCTGTCCAAATGTATTTTGTAAGTTAGAGTTGTACCCATTTCTTTAGCTTCCTCTGGCAGCCCATTCCAGATACAGACTACCCTCTGAATGAAAAAGGTACCCCTCTTAAATTTCTCCCCTCTCTCCAGTCTGAAGAAGGGTCTCGACCCGAAAACGTCACCCATTCCTTCTCACCAGAGACACAGCCAGTTCCGCTGAATTACTCCAGCGTTTTGTGTCTATCTTCGGTGTAAACCAGCATCTGCAGTTCTTCGTTTCTAAAGAAATCTTGCAGTTATTTTAGAGAAATGGACGGGTGACGTTTCGGGTCTGAAGAAGAGACTCGACCTGAATTGTCATCTATCCTTTTTCTCCAGAGATGCTGCCTGACCCGCTGAGTTACTCCAGCACTTTGTTCCTATCATTGGCAAAATTTCCTTCCCTGCGTACAGACAAGTGTTTGGCGAAGTGGTTGCCGAGTCCTTGCTTGGTGTTGTTTAGCACTGAAATGTAGAGAAGATTATTTACTTTGAGAGTGATAAACCTTTGTAGCTCTTTAGCTCAGATAGAGTCATAGAGTGATACAGCGTGGAAACAGGCCCTTCGGCCCATCTTGCCCAAACTGACCAACATGCCCATTTACACTAGTCCCACCTGCCTGCAATGTCTGTCCATGCTCAGTAATATACGACACTGAAGGTCGATGTTGATAACGTTTTGATCACTTTGCAAATCAAGGGCAATGGGGATCGGGCAGAATCTTTGCTTGAGGTAAGATTTATACTGAGTGTCAGACCACTGTTTTTATTACCTATACTGTTACTTTTTGGTCACTCAGATACTCTCGACGTGACTGGCTGAAACATAGAAACATAGATATTTGGTGCAGGAGTAGGCCATTCGGCCCTTCGAGCCTGCACCGCCATTCAATACGATCATGGCTGATCATCCAACTCAGTATCCCGTACCTGCCTTCTCTCCATACCCCCTGATCCCCTTAGCCAGAAGGGCCACATCTAACTCCCTCTTAAATATAGCCAATGAACTGGCCTCAACTACCCTCTGTGGCAGAGAGTTCCAGAGATTCACCACTCTCTGTGTGAAAAAAGTTCTTCTCATCTCGGTTTTAAAGGATTTCCCCCTTATCCTTAAGCTGTGACCCCTTGTCCTGGACTTCCCCAACATCGGGAACAATCTTCCTGCATCTAGCCTGTCCAACCCCTCAAGAATTTTGTAAGTTTCTATAAGATCCCCTCCTAAATTCTAGAGAGTATAAACCAAGTCTATCCAGTCTTTCTTCATAAGACAGTCCTGACATCCCAGGAATCAGTCTGGTGAACCTTCTCTGCACTCGCTCTATGGCAATAATGTCCTTCCTCAGATTTGGAGACCAAAACTGTACGCAATACTCCAGGTGTGGTCTCACCAAGACCCTGTACAACAGCAGTGGAACCTCTCTGCTCCTATACTCAAATCCTTTTGCAATGAAAGCTAACATACCATTCGCTTTCTTTACTGCCTGCTGCACCTGCATGCCTACCTTCAATGACTGGTGTACCATGACAGACGGGAGGCACTTTTCCAAATGCTACCCTGGGAACTTTCCAAAAT